>NW_027286069.1:96047980-96464348 GCF_022747635.1 Hetaerina americana
CAGAAAGTCAGTTGATCCTCAATTAACTGGATGCATGGATCCAAAGAAAGGCACTGATACGGTACGACGGCTGTCTACCTCTTCAATGTTAATGTTCGGTAAAAATCTCGTGGGATAAGTGACCAAAAGTGTTATGGACCAGTGAAAATTTTCAGTGTTGAAGAAGGTGTAATAAAAGTACGGGGGTGCCGTGATATATCTCAACTTAGAAGGGCCATTCTTAAATAAGTGTAATGATGGGGCTCATGTGCCCATTGTCGTTCCCATGGACGGAATCAAAGCCACGTTCTCATGCATCCGTTTTTACCTGTGGCAACTTTTTTAACCACATTTTTTTGCCTGTGGCAAAACCGAATGGACACAGAAGACGGTGATGACCCGCGCGCTGTTTGCTTTCATGGGAGATGAACAAATGGCTGACAGCTAGCTTCGGTTTTCGCTCGCCGCCGCATTTGCGCCGGCGAGCCGGAATGAGAGGTGGGTAAATTCTGCGTCCCTGTAACTTGCTGCGGCGATCTGCGTCCTGATTGGCTGCGCTGTTTGCGACGCCGTAAAAATGGATGCATGAAAACGAGGCTTAAAACCGGACATACTCTACAACAGAGCATGATAGCATAAAATTAATACCTATTTATAACGTTGGTTTGCCCTACTCCATAATTTTATGAAAATATTTTCGGTGTTTTTTGTAAGCGATTGCTTATGTTATTTTTGTTCGTGTGTACATTGTGACACCAGATTTAATTATATTATTATTATTACCGATAATCTATCGGTCAAGATAGGTTTTAGATGACCACACACTATGCAACGGTACAAGGACAATTCCTTTGATTATCTTAAAACCTTGCAATAATTCAATTCCGCATACTTCCTGCCTGCTTAATTCCGCCCAGTATCCCAATCCTATTCATTCCCCTTCCTCGTTTGCCTGATATTCTTCCTTCTACCTCAGTCTTCAACATCTTATTCCCAATCAAAATGCTCTGTATCCATTTTTCCTTGTCTTCTTATGATTTCTCCCAAGAATCTCCTCTCCCCCATACCTAGAATTTCCTCATTTGCTTTCCTTTCTGACAACTTCGACTTCTCCAAGCCCACATTCCAAAAGCCTCCAATATACGCTTATCATCCTGCTCCAATGACCATGTTTCCGTGCCGTACATAACTACACTCCAAACCAAAGTTTTAACGACCATTTTCTCAACATCCTTACCAAATATCCCAGTCATCAACTCTCTCCTCCTTTTAAAAGCCTCTTTGTCTAACGCAATTCTTTCCCCTTATGTTTCGATCCGATTAGTAAATTTCCCTTAAAACATAATCAACGAATTCCCTAGGGAATTTTGTTGAAATTCCTTAAAATATTGAAACTTTTTTTATAGAAAGTTGCCTCAATTTTCTTAGGATATTCTGCAAAGATTCCAAAAGACTTTCCACAGAAAATTAATTTAACTGTAGAGATTTAAGTTAAGAGACTTAAGCGATTAACTTTATATTCTCAACTTCCAGTTCCTTTATCTTACCAAATGCTTCCACATTTTTCGCGACTTTGCCTTTTAGATTTAGGTTCACACATGCAGTTGGATCAAAGAAGTGAGCAAGACGGCTTTAGATATTAATATAGATTGGCGGATTCCAAAAATACTGTTATCTTCCTCATCAGCATCCCTATTAATTCCTTCCTACGATTGCTTTTTCCGACGGACAATATCTCTCCCGAAATTCCAGACTTTTCCCCATATTTCCTCATCCAGCTTCATAACCCTCGTCAACGGAATTAAGTCCTCAATAATTGGATTTCCTCTTCTCCGAAGGAATTCATTCAACCCCTACTACAAACGATATCTGACGGAGGACCTCTCACTCATCTTTGCTCGTTTCTTTCCTTACTTTAAGGTTTACGACTGACAATCAGATAATTCCTTCCAAGTTCACGGACGATGACCGCATATTTGCGCAATTTGTGTCCACCTTCATTTTTGGGTAATCTACTGATTGAAGGCCGAGTTTGGACGGTCCTTGACGACTATTTCCTTCCGCAAGAGTTTTCCTTGGGGTCACCGAAATATATTACCTTCTTCAAATTCTTTGTGACTTCCACCTGCCGTCATGCTGTCTCTAAAAAGTCTTTTATCTCTCCTCCTCGTTCCGACTTACTCATTATTCTCCCGAATGAGCACACAGCGTAAGAATGTAGCAGTTAAAGAATCTGGCGACCTAATACAATTGATACAATTAAAATAAGGGGAATAACCAAGACAGAAAATGGGATGTTTTCATGTCTATGGGTAGCCACTGGTTACTAAAAAATACATTCTATCAAATTTTTTCTCAATTTTACGTTTTCTGTATTTTTTACATTTTCTTATTTACTAGGAAGGCGTGCTCCTTTCCTTTTCCCTTCATTGATCGGTACAAACTGGTACTTAGCACGTTTATTTGGCAATCGTTGTTCGAAGACAGTAGTAATGTTGCACAAGAACAAAATTTATTGCTAATTGGAAGTTGCAGCACCGGCATCACTGTACCAGTATGCGTACGCTATCCAACGTGAGATGAAAGTCGTGGAGGTGGAATATCAAGGTGACGAATACGGAAGCCTAAGACTTATGATGCTAATATTGAGTTGAATTATGAAGTGGTGGGGCTGTTGATTATGACATCTGTGGTTTCTACGTTTATTTCAATTGCCGTTTTTGTGGCTGCTGATTGTGAAATATGACCTGTTTGTGGGTTGCACATATGACACGTGAGAGATTGGGATAGTGTTGCGGGTACTGATTGTATGGCTACTGAAGTATGATCCCATTAGTGTTCTCTTCAACGCGGTGTTAATGAGTGTCTTTTGAAATTTTATCTCGTAGAAGCATATCCTCTAAAGCTTTAATGTTTTTGTCAACTTAAATTGGGTCACACAGATAAATAGCTCTGTTTCTAAGTCCTTGAGGAGTGGATTTTTTCGTTTTAGTTGGTGATGAGAATTGTAATTGAAATATCTCTACAGTTCCCCCCCCCCACCACCAATAAACCGACACATTGTCATCAAAATGTCTCGAGAATTTTCTTCATTGTTTTCAATAATAATTGTTGCAATTCACTTTAAATTCTTTTCCATTTCAAGTGAGACCCTACCACTACCCTGAACTCCAGAAAAATAATTTTCCATCAAAATTTTCTATCTTAACGTTTTCAGGAGGATATGCTGAATTTTGGCAATTTAATTTCTTGAAATTTTAGCCTTGCTGGATTCATGTGAAATTTAACACAAAGTAGTTGAGGAAATCTATCATTCTTCCATCTACCAAACAAGTGCCCTTATTCCTTGGCCAAGCTCCCATACTTCATGACGTTGTATGATTGCTTTCCTTCTGTCCTTTCCTCTTACAGGGTTCGTCCGGAAAATAAGTGTACTGATTTTTTCCCGCCGCTCCAGGGCGCGCCCAGCACCGCTCTGACGGGCTGCGATTGGAGGGGGGTATGTTGGCAAGCGACGCTGAAAAAGGCAGTCGGCTCTGAGCTGTGGTGTAGTGAGGAGCTCTGTTAACGCGAACCTCCACGCTCGACCCACGTCACGGAACGCGATGCCGAAGTTTTTGGAGCAGCGTTATTCCATCAAATTTGCGGTAAAGCTTGGGAAATCGTCTACCGAAACTGTCGGTATGATTAACCAGGCTTACGGGGAGTCAGCCATGTCCAGAAACATGATCTTTCGGTGGCACAAGATGTTCGTGGAGGGCAGAGAAGAGGTCGACGACGAACCACGGCCTGGACGCCCATCAACGACACTCACTGACGAAAATGTGCGAAAAGTTCGCGATGTACTGAACTCTGATCGTCGTCTTAGTGTTCGGATGATAGCAGAGCAGTGTAATATGCCAAAAACAATAGTGCACGAGTCGCCCGCGTCCGGCCAGCGATCAAAAACATCTGGCGGCTGCATCACGACAATGCGCCGTCTCACACCGCGCTTGTCGTGTCGGACTTCTTGGCCAAGCACGGCGTGGTAACGCTGCCGCACCCGCCCTACAGCCCGGACTTGGCACCACCGGACTTCTTTCTGTTCCCGAAGATAAAGAGGAGTTTGAAAGGAACGCGATACGGGACTTTGGACGCCGTCAAAGAGGCCGTGACGACGTGTCTTCGAGAGGTTTCCGATGATGCCTTCGCGGGAGCGTTCCAGGAATGGGAACGCCGCTGGAACAAGTGTATCGACTCACAAGGGTCCTATTTTGAGGAATATTAGCTTAAGATGTGTAAAAGTGTAATAATTTTTTATTCCACTTTTACACATCTCAGTACACTTATTTTCAGGATGAACCCTGTATGTCGTCTATGTTTCCTCTGGTGGACGAAACAGCTTCCTGACGCCGTATCTAGGCCAAAGAATCGGGGCACTTGGTTGCATAAATCCCCTACAGATTTCATTATTCATAATGCTTCCTCGATAGCTTAAGTGCTTAAAGCATCGGCCTGGCAAGTCGAAAGATCCGGTGTTCAAGTCGCCATCAAGGAAATATTTTTATGCTTATGATCTGCTCGATTACGTCTTCCCCACCTCTCCTGTGTTCATACTTTATTTGTGCTCCTATCCCTTTTCCTGATATCTATTTCTATGTGAATGAATAGTTGTGCGACATATGGCGGGTTTTCGTGTTTTAAAGTATACTACCTTGATCAAATATTTCCCGGAATTTATTCAGAAAATTAAAAATACAAGTTTATTCATCTAAATCTATATTGTCCCCTTCAAAGTAATCCCCATCGACTGCAACACACTTATGCCAGCGCTTGATCCAATCCTCGAAACATTTTTTATATTCGGTTTTCGGTATGTCCATCAGTGCTTCCTGCGATTTTTCCATTACTTCCTCTCGGCTGCTAAAACGCGTTCCCCGTAATGGTTTTTTAACTCGATTGAACAGAAAGAAGTCACAGGGAGCCAAATCAGGTGAATTCGGTGGCTGTTGGATGGTATTTGTTGCATTTTTCGTCAAAAAATTACGAATAATGATAGCACTGTGCGACGGTGCGTTATCATGGTGCAAAATCCACGAGTTTTCTGCCCACATTTCTGGTCTCTTTCGGCGAATTGCTTCACGCAAACGTCTCATAACGCCCAAATAATACTCTTTGTTTACTGTCTGGCCTTCTGGCAAAAATTCATGATGCACTACACCGTTGTAATCCATGAAAACCGTCAGCATTGCCTTCTTTTTTGACTGAAAACGACGTGGTTTTTTTGGTCTCGGCTCATTTGGTGAACGCCATTCACTTGCCTGATGTCTGGATTGCGTGTCGTACTCATAAACCCACGTCTCGTCTCCAGTAATGATCCTTTTGATGAATGTGGGATCGGATTCAGCCTCGCAAATCATGTCTTTTGCGACGTCAACACGGTCTCTTTTTTGCATGAAATTGAGGTCTTTTGGCACCAACTTTGCTGCTACACGACGGAAACCCAAATCATTAACCACAATGTCTTGGGCGGATCCATAGGCAATGTTCAAGTCCTCCGCTATTTCTCTGATGGTTAATTTGGGGTTATTGACCAACATTTCTTTTACTTTATCAATTTTTTCACCGACTTTCGATGTCGATGGTCTGCCACTGCGTTCATCATCTTCGATTGACTCACGACCACTTCTGAACCGCTCGTGCCACTGGTAAACGACCGTTTTTTTTTAGAGAATCGTTGCCGAAACACTTTTCCAACATTTCCAACGTCCGTGCGCCACTAAATCCGTTTTTTACGCAAAATTTAATACAAGTTCGTTGTTGCAAATTTAAATCCATTTCTGCAATTGTAAAAAATCGCCAACACACACAGAGATAGATGTACTCTTGGCTACGTAACTTTTGCAAATGTCTAGTTATGACACTAAGATTTAAAGGGAATATCAACAACAAATGTACCAATTTAACAAAAAAAACAGAACTCAAATCGGAACGATGGGAGCGCCACACGGTGGTTATTCCGGGAACTTTTTGATCAAGGTAGTATATAAAATATACTTACACATACACACTGGGGAGTCAAATGAGAACGGAACACCTGCCATTTTCGTTGAGAAACTGAGCACCCGCTACAACCTACGGCCAATAATATCGTATTTATAGTTTTGGTTCATTTTCATTCACTTTTTATCATAAGAAATATATTAGGTGAATGGACCCTTGTTTTGAATTAACTGTTCCTCTTGCATGCATACAAATTTTCATGTTATTTGATAGTTTTTAACGAATATTTTCCCTTCCCCTCCCATATCCTTCCTTATAAACCACCCTTCCCACATGGTGCTTGCATCCCGTGCCACACACCTTTTTGGTGGGTCGCGGGGTATTTATGTCGATTTCGAACCTGGAAACGTGGTAGCGGGCGTTTTAAATTTGTCTGTGTTCATATATATTCACACACACACACATACATTTGTGCGTTAGTTGGCCACAACGTTCATGTATAAAAATGTGTCCTGATATTTGTTATCTTTTCTATTGCTTTCACCGAAACACGCACTAGAACTCAAAATTGACTAAACATATCCATTTGTGGCCTTGCTTCAAGGTGTACAGACTAAATTAGCACTCCTTATTTCTTCCAAATTTCTTCCGAAAAAATGAAGTATCACACTTAAATATTAAGAGGGTAAGTTCATATTACCAATTAGGACCCTCTTCAATAGGAGAAAAATAAGAAAGGAATACTGAAAGAGAAAAATGGAAGGCAAGACGCTATAATGAGTGTTGGTGGAAAAGAGGTTATATTCGCCACTGGCAGCTAGTCAAGTGGTTAAGGAAGACTGCCCAAGTTCCATGAGTTTTCACTATCCGTGAAACTTCCATTTCTCCAAAATTCTAGTCAGAAGTTCAACAGAACCGTGCTATCGCAATGGAGTAATTTCCCATCCCTGGACCTTCTCTTATTTTTTTCTCAGAATCCAACCATTAGGTGACGTGCTAACCGAGAAGGATGAGCCATCTAACCGAAGCGGCGTGATTTTCTGGGTACCAGAACTTTCTAGGAAACCCAAGGGAAGGGAACTGCCCCTCTTATTATCCTGATAGTTGGAATTTCGCACACGTTCGGAGTAATAATGAGGCACGCTATACTTTAACATATTTGACCTACCCCTGGGTTAAAGACTGTGCGTAAAGACAATCTGACGCACTTCTATTTAACCTAATACTCATAGCCATTGTCTCGTAGCTTGAAGATGAACCCGAACCATCTCAGGGCTGTGAAAATGTGGTGCCCGGTGGAGCGCGGCATCAGGGTCCTCAATCCAGCGGACCCTGGTCCGGAAGCATGAAGGTTTACATTAATTCATATCTTGTAACTAGTTGTTAATGAAAATTAGCATATTCATTGATGTTAATTGGTATGTTTGAATAAATAACGTCGACGTAATTATCAAAATATTGTGACCGAAGAAAGAATTTATCAATTTTTTTACTGTGCCTGGTTGACCACAAATTAGTCTTCTATTATTATTTTGCTTGTGTCCGTCCGTGATTGATATAAACAACGCTTGCCTCAACTAATGTATATTCCTCTACATGAACTCCGAGGAAGCTGCGCTTCCACTAGAGTTTCGGTCGTAGCCCTATCTTCAAGACTTCAATTATTCAATGAGACCATTGTCAGCTTTGGTAATTGGCTGTTTATTCGGTGCATATTTGTCTCTTTTCCCTAGTGACATCTCTCATATCTTTAATACACTAATTCCAGATTTCTAACGAAAGCTGGGTTAAAAGTGCATGTATTTGCGTGTTACACCTACAGGAATATTTTCCCTGAAAATACATCACTTCATCTGCAATATGGTTTATGCGAAAAATTGCCTTTTCCAGCAACAATTATAAACACCGGCATGTTGCGCTACCTGACAGTCACACTTCACATGTACTTGACCTACATGTTTCTTGCGTTTTCCTTCTCGTCCAATTTGTCCTACTAATCTGTCCAAGTCACATTTAATAATGTAGAAATTCCGTTGTAAGAAACTGTAATAACATACCTTCACTTATCGTGACACTATTCTCTATTAATGGTGGTTATTAATTAATAATGGTACCCTAAAGGCCACCGCTGGGGTGTCTGGCAGGGGGTGATTCCACAACAGGCAACCAGCATCTATAATTAAGTTGTTTCTCCAAGGGTATGTTATGAAATAATAAATTAATAAGTACTTCAAATAATTCAAACTATGCAGATAATGACAACTTCATTTGCCTGCACTATGGCCTATGAATTTGAAAACCCCTACGCAGAGGAGACGAGTGGTTAACAACAAGAAGCGCAATTAATTAAGGTTAGATGAAATCTACTCTCCCGATCCGCCCATATGCAATCATCCCTATTTATAATGTGTACTCCACTTACACATTCATGGTGTAAATAATATAATTGCAATCTGTGATGCATAAACTATCCTTTTCCCCTCCTCATTACCATTTAATTATCGCCTTTAGTCCCGCGAAATTTTTGCAAGCATGATTACCTATTGAAAATATATTAAAGGTTGTTATCGTCAGAACAAAATCAATGACTTCGTCGAAATGGACGTTATTACCGATACGAACGAATAGTTGAAATTATGATACGCAAGATAAATTTCACATGAAATTATTGCAGAAATGACGATATAATCAATATTGGAAATATAAGAGTATTCTATATGACGACAGGAACCAAATCGCCCATATGGAGATATGGACAATAGGCACCTGTAGCCGATATGTCAAAAGTGACATTAATTTTGATATGGAATCATGGAAACTATAATCAATAATCTATGGACAATATATCCATATGGTAGATATCACTCGATATGGCCGTAAAGTATGGCCATTTAGGATAATAGTTGACATCTCCATATTTATTTTATACCGCCGGCGATATTAGAAAATGATTTTAGCACAGTCCAGTTATAGATATTGAAAATTCCAGGAAAACCACAAGCAGAACAATGGAAACGATTTCTGATTTCTCTACCGTGAATGTGTGAAAGTCACACATTCACAGTAGGACTGGTAGGGTGAGTTCATGTGGACTCAGCCCTCGTCGGTAAAAAAAAACCTGGCTGGTGAATCTGAATAGAATTTATTTGGTCTCTGTTGATGTTGCAACGGAATTAAAGCAATTTTAAGGGAGGCACATAATACGCCGTCAGTGTGCGAGTAGCAAAAGGGAGGGCGAATGGCAGGGATGAGTTCGGTGGACTTTTTGCTGGGATAGGACGAGGAAAATACCATGGAAGTGAGTGACTATCTTCACCTAGGGAATCTTAAAGGAATATGCATGTGTTAGGAGGGATTTACAGGCATCCTGAAGTCTCTTTAGCGTTGAAGGGGAAAATCATCCCCGGGGCTTCCAGCCCGGTCATCCATTCCCGGCCGATACTCCACCAGGGTTCTCGGTGAATACTATATTTTAATGGGGAGGCGGGGTACAGTGACTAACCGCATTCTGATTTATTTTACGAAACTTTGTCCATTCTTGAAATTATACATAAACGTGAAGGTATGGGGTGTTGAAGACAAATATATAGAGGGAAGAACATTAATAATATTCTATTCATCCTAGGACTTCGTATATTAATGTAATTCGGGAATACAATATACAATATGTCAGAAATGTATTAAGTTTTATACTACTGACCAAAATTCAAACCTCTAAAAATTCTTTGCTATTGTGAAAACACAGGTAATTCAGGTTATTCCAAAACTCTACTACTTTTAGAGTGGAAAATGACGCAATATTCTTATTATTTTTTTGGCAATTGCAAAATAATTTAGGTCATACATATCCTGATATAATGCAGTAATATTTTAGCTAAGAGGAACTGTTACTTAAATCAGTTCCTTTCTCTGTGACACAACCATGCACATCCATATTAAGGTCATTCAAACATTAATTTGATTTATGTGAAAAATATGGTAAAAAATATGAATTCAAACTAGTGGTAAAAGTTTGAGCGGTTTATTACTTCTCATTTTTTTACACCGGCAATAATTCTCACTGTCTATTTGCGCAATTTAAATAAACTTGCAAACTATAACGATTATCCTACTGTATTGCTGCATTTTCTTCACGATGAAAAATATACGTACCAAATTTGAATGACATTTTTCTGATTTTGAATGGACAGTACTGTTCTAAGGAGATAAACTAATGGTCAACGGGGACTTACAAACGGTCCAAATGGGATTCGTATTTCAAGGGGTAACGCCTTCGCCTGCCAACTCAGAGGCCGCTGCTTCGATTCCCGCCTAGGTGAGTATTCTTCCAACTGGAGCTTGGGTGTTTTTAATTGTCTTTAATGTATGTATTTATTTATTGGGTTAAATGGAAGAAGAGGTTGTAGAGTCTCATTCTCATCTCAATGAAAAAGTTGTTAAATTAATAATTATTATCCCGCAGAAACTTGTGATAGTATACATCCTTCTAATTGTATATCACGAATTTTCAACAGAGTTGATGACAATATACTCATTTAAAATGAATAGAAATGAGTGAATTTACATTTTTTTAGGGTTCATCATAACATTCTTCGTTGATGTGATGGGTAAGCGAAGTAAAGGAAGTGGAAGATTAAGAATTTTGGGCGGAACGAAGACAGGCGTGAATTATACCGAGTTGTAGAAAGATTAAATAAAATGTAGGGTGTCATAGTATACAGCGGTTATTAGGAAAGGTTGAGAAGTGTTCTAGCGGTTGATCCCTGGATGAATTGAAAACTTAACTTCACAGGTAAATTACCAATTTTACATAAAATATCATTTCAACAAAAAACTATAAATTTTATGTTTACGCGTATATATTTCATTTCCTACTTACGAGCATATATGCATATATATCGTATTTAAAATATCTCCTTCATCTAACCTTCTCTCCTTTTGCGATTTAATCCATCAGATTCAAATTAGAAATAGCCTAAAATTTAAGCATGCGTACATTTTCAGAGTAACAAATATAACTTTCATAAGGAAATGAAAAATCTAACGAACCAAGGCATTCCATATTTAAAGGGTATATTAGAGTTTGGTAGCCAATATATTTAAGGAATATAGTTTTCATCATGATTTTTTTTTCATCGAACGAAGCACACTCCCTCTGAAAAATTCAGAGCACTCATGAAATCGTACCCTGAACATCGATGCGGGAAGCCCAGCCATTACCCAAGCATCCAACTCGAAATTATGATTTCTAGTTTCTTATTTTCCAACATTCCTAGCTCTCATTTTTTTGCCTCTCGTCACATAATCCTCGCTCGCGTGGCTGTAGCAAACGAATTATTGGTAAATATCGGAATGAAAATGCTAAGGAGAGAGATGCTATTTCACGTTATTCAGAGCTCACCTTGAATACGGGTCGAAGGTTTGTGACCCTGCGCGGAGTTGATTCTAATTTTGGAATGAAGCAGGATGTAGAGAGAAAAGCTGCCCGTCTGGTGAAAAATCTTTACGGACGGAAAGGAAACGTCAAATAATTATTGGACAGCCTGTGTTTGGAGACCTTGGATGCAAGAAGGCAAAATGCGCGACTTAAAATACTAGATAAATGGAAATAAATCGAAATCAACGTTGACGCATGGAATAATATTATTAGCCCTGCATCGCATTGGTAGGCGAGATCACCACGAGAAGCTACACAGTAAAGTTTGGCTCCCGAATAGACAAAGATAAAGAATACTTTTTTCCTCGTTCGTGAACATCACAGCAGAAAAAAAAATCACCCAAACCCTAAAGAATGATGTTTACAATCTGTGAACTTTCTGCATATCGATTAATATCAGCGTATTATTCCATTGAAGTAACTTTCGCGGTATTTCCCGCAGTTCTTCGAATATGACCTATCCTGAAATAAAATTAACCATACGATGAAGTGTCACGCATGGTGGGGGAGCTGAGGCGACTTTTGAAGGTAATTCGAAGAGGCCAGGATAAGTGGATGCAGGGTAATGATGAAAGAGGCAATGGGATGCTCAAGACTAAGAGAGAGGGGAAAATTTTAGGTAAACGAGATATGTGGAGGCAAAGATTAAGCATATCAGATGAAATTAAGAGAGATATAAAGTATGTGTAACTACAGCATGAATTATTGTCATTTGTAATAAAAGGTATGAGTATATTTTGTGCCATGCATTTGGGACTAGGGAGTAGAGCAATACGTAGTAACATGGTTCATAGAAAAGCTACCCTAAACCGGTAGATCACTGCTAATAACGTGCAAACTTGAAGATGCAGTGGGAAATAATGAGTTTTTTTTAGATTTTAGTAGCAAGAGTTATTAAATGGAGTCGGCAAACGGCTGAGGTCGTTTACGCCATTAGGGATAGGTAGATCAATTGGGAATGGTAGGATATTAAGGGAGGAGAGGAAAGGTAGAGGTAAACCAGGGGTCGATATTAGCCTACTGTGATAACGAAAGGCGCCATGGGGTCACACTATATAAAGATCCATACAACTGATGGCGTACGCCACTTGAAGTGCTCTTGACATATCATCTCAAGTAGAGATCGGGATGCCTCCTAAGAAGTCGGGAAACTCCAGGATTCGAACCCGAACCCTTGGTGTCTGAAGCCAGTGCATTAAGCACTGCAACATCTCTAGTCCCCTGTTGCACATATTTTAAGGATATCTGGTGGCATATACGAGTAGGTTGAAATTTAGGAGTTGTTAGTGCCGGGATCTATCAAAATCCCACCTTAATCGGACAAATTTTGGCTAAAAATAAAAGAAAATCACCCCAATAGCAAACACTCACCAATTAAACTAATGACTGTCGACCTAAAATTCCCTGCTCCTTTTCTGTGATGGCATGGGAAATATGTAGTAGATATAGTGGCACAATCCGGTTCAAAAACTGCGACAGCACATTCCCGATGAAATGAGATACAGAGTCAGGAGTTCGGAGGTCTCGAACTATCGGGATTGGGGCGGGGATAATGGACGCGAGGGAATTCCGGTGAGTATTTATTCCATAACGCATGAAATATGAACCGGAGGAAGAAATAATTCAAGACCGCTTCATAGAATAAATAGGAGTACAACGCCTTCTCATATGCGGGGGAGATTATACATACTTCCCCCTCCCCTGCTTCCGAGCGTCTCGCGGGTCGCACCAATGATAGAGGTCCCCCTACAGAACCCATACCGTCTCAACCACCCTTAGGGGAGGCTCCTTGTCCCCTTCTCCCTCTATTGCGGACCCTAGCAACCGACGTCGTCTCCTAAGGGTCCATCTCACTCTCCCCAACCCATTCCTCCACCCCAACCCTTCGCGCGTCTTTCTTCTGCCCCAACTCTCCCCCTCCCTTATTTCCTCTCTTGGGAATATATTTTGCGATCGAGGGCGAGGGAGAGAGGGGGGAAGAGTGGGAGTTGAGGCGCTGAAAGACAAGGCGTATTATTGGGTGGGTTGAGAGTGGGCGAGCCAGCATACGGATGCAGGGGTTGAAGCGAGGGGTTGTGGATGGAAGTTCATCCCCCTCTTGCATCCACATACTACCCTCCCCTTGCTCCTCACTTTCCCCTTTTATCTCCACCCTCATCTTCTTCGACGCCCCCGATATTTTATCCGTACCCCTCGCAGTCTCACGCCCCCTCCTCCTCCTTCCAGTCGGCAGACGGCCCGTTGCGTTTCCTGGAGGATTATCATTGCCGCATGGTGCGCGAGATTCAGGTATTTGATGTGTGGCACCCCTGACATCCAATGTCGTGGTTCTTCAAGCTTCCCTCTTAGTTTCGTCACGCATTCACGGGTGACAGTTGGAGGATGAATGCAGGTAGATAGGTTGGTTATGGGAAGCCGTAGATGAAATAATTAGATTAGAATCACAGAGAAAATCCGCTAAAGTCGTCAAAAACTGTTACAATAAGTAGACGAGATTAAAGGGTCTTTTGTAGGAATTAGGCTGGGAGCCGCTTGAGACGTGAGGAGAACAAGCGAGACTTTTGTAACAATAAGTGAGGCTCCTAGCAAGGTTCATCTACATCTACAGGTATATAATACCTCGCTAGCCGCCACAAGGGCGTGTGGAGGGGTGTGTTAGGTCACCACCTGTAAAAGGGAACAAAATCACATGCAATATCAACACATTCATGCAAACCTATGCCCAAAGTGGCGTATACATTCATTTAAAAATCCTTTCAACTTGCTTGCATGCAAATACATATACTATCATCTAACAAACAATTGCACCTTAGGATACATTAAGAAATTTATCCAATAACGTGCAAGCTAGAATTTGAAAAGTAAGAAGGCAAAATTCCACTACCAAATGGCCGGGTACAAAACACACAAACTAATGTATGACACAAAGGGAATTAATATGGCCCAAATTATATGGGCAGGTTATACCACAAAGTTAAGTTAAAATAGACTCCAGAACAGACAGATATAAATATTCGTTCTTTCCTCGGAATCTCAGAAATGATAATAATAAAAAACCATGGTCCATTTTTTTACAAGCGGGAACAGATTAAACGCTACGTAGACGTGTAGTGCAGTCGTAGGTGTTTCTACTTGCATATGTGTTTGCACGTGTGTACATTAATATATGTTTTGCATGAATATATATGCCTGTTTGGGTGTTAATAAGTGGACGTAGCATGTTTTCGTTGGCTTTGCATGCAGTCGCATTCTATTTAATGAGTGATGTCCTATCACCACCATCCACACGCGCTTAAGGAGGCTTGTAGGGTACTGTTAAGATGTGGATTTAAGTACTTCTGTGCCGTAGTATTATTAACTGAGTTTTCCTACACAGTAGGAGTTTGAAATGAGATCGTATATCTTTAAACGGCAGGTCACCAAAGAACAAAGGTAGGTAGCCTTTAGCTCTATGAAACTTATTATAAAAACAGGGGTCAGATACCTTCCAGATTAATTCTTGTTTTTACCCGAGTAGAAGTAGTTAAGGTAAACCACCAAAAGAATTTGGGGGCACGAAAGCTAGTTTAGACTAACCTGCCCATTATTTGGCATTCCACGATATGGTGCACTTTTTTGTTTTGTTTGTTTACCTCCGTCATACAAGGGTCTTTTTTAGAGTAGACTACATTTTCCAGCGCAACTACTTAAAGGTTTATGAAAATGTGCTAGGAAGAGTCTTTATGGACTAATTTGTAGCATTTATGAGATAGGAATTTGGCCGGCAAATTTTGTCTGATCAGTGTTAGTTCCTCTTCCAGAAAAGGTAAAGGCTACATCATCTGAGAACTACAAAACAATAAGTTTGATTTCGTACGCAGCTAAAGAGGTTCTCAGGATCACCAACAAGAGGATGGAGAGCAGGGCAAATCATTACTTAGAAGATGATCAGTTAAGGTTCAGTAAGGGAAGAGGCACGCGCGATGCCATTGCAATAATGAGATCACTAATCGAGAGGAATATGGAATATCATCAAGACGTATTTGCCTGTCACGTGGATTTCGAAAAGGCGTTTGATTGAGTGAATTGGGAAAAATTAAAATCAGCGCGATAGACATGGGATGAGAAAAAAGTAAAAAACAAATGTTATGTGGTTTTCCAGACAGAGGAAGGTTTAGTTAAACGTTGAAATAGGAGGGCAAACACTGGAGCAGGTGGAACAGTTTACGTATCTCGGAAGTGTTTTAGCCCAACGTGGTCAAAGTAGTAGGGGCGTAAGGAGAAGAATTGCGCTAGGCAAAGAGGCTTTCACAAGGAGGAGGGAGTTGATGACGGGGACTTTGAGTAAGGATGTTAAGAAAAGACTCGTAAAAACTTTGATATGGAGCGTAGCTATGTACGGCGCGGAAACGTGGTCATTGAAGCAGGAGGATAGACGTAGATTGGCGGCTTTTAAAATGTGGGTGTGGAGAAGAATGGAGAAGGGGAAATTGACCGAAAGAAAAAAAATTGAGGAAGTGCTAGGCATGGTGGGCTTGGGGAGGGGATTGTTGGGAGAAATCATAAGAAGGCAGGAAATATGGGTTAAGGGCGTATTGGTCGGCAGTAGGATGTTGAAGACTGTAATAGGGGGGAGAATGCTAGGCAAACGAGGAAGGGGTAGGGAGAGAATAGTGATGTTGGACCGGATGAAAGGAGGAAGGAAGTACCCAGAGATAAAGAAGGGCCTGCTGTAGAGAAGGATGTTGGGTTATGTTTTGTTTGGGGATATTAGAGAGTTGTGCCCATCCAAAACATACCTTAACCGGCAGATTACCTGTAATAATAACCTTATTTATTAAAAATTAATATCTCAGGTTAAGGTGCAGCTTATAAATAAGTGGAGGTAGATTGAAATAATTAAGGGGGGGTAATCTTTGTCGAGAAAATTGAAGTTAGATTTGAAAGTAAATTGATGTGTTAAGGTTTTTTAAATTTCGGCTTTTTAAGTAAGCACACATCGCCCTCAGCTCTCGTGAGAGATAGGATAATTTTTTTCGTAGCAGATGTTATGGAAAATGTATCTGATAAGTCAAATGGTACGTTGCCAATTGTCTTAGTAGGCTTTGCTCAGAGTCTATACAGGACTGAGGCAGGCTAGGTCTTCCTCCATTCGCAGGGGAGCCTAATGCGAAAGTACTCATTGATTTGAAACTCTCCAGTTTCTTTACGCTAAGTAGTCATTAATGTAGTTTGGATAGTTATAACTGTGGTCACTAATACGTATATTTCACTCACCATCTATCCGCACTGAAATTTTCAATTTTGTAAAAATTGGTGAACTATCCCATAATTTCTCAATTGCGTTATCCACCTGGGAGTAATATAAATCTTTCGCCTCATTTCAATAGACAGAAAATGTGCAAAAAATAAGAATGCTAGTTTTATGTAGAAATTTTCCGGTTGCAAAGCATGAGTAAAACGGTTTAAGATAGAGGCCCCTCTTAGCAGAAATATATTTTTGAACTCGTTATGAAATTCGGTCTCTAGGAACACTTTAACAGAGTAGAAGTGGTTTAAATTGAGATAATGCCAAATCTCTACTTTAAAAGTTGAAAACGGCGCAATATTTTCTACTTTTATTGAAAAATTGATAAAGATTTAGACCCTGCATGACCTGGGAAATCGGAGAAAATTTTCAACCTAAGAGAAACTGTAGTAATAAGTAGTAAGTAGTATTAAGTATGAGTATTGGCCAGCTTTTACGTGTGCCACAATCATGTTCACCCACATTGAAAACTATACAAACTTCATTATGATAGACAAAATGAAAATATGCATTAAATGCACGTAAAATATATTTAAAAATATAAATTCGAACTAGTGTTAAAGTTTTAAGCGTGTAAATTAGCGTCTATGGTTACTTGTTTTGTTTATATTAGCAATAATTCTCAATGCTCATTTACGCGATTTTCACATACATGAATTATGCATCGAATGGCTACAGTGATGTGCTTGATTTTAGAGGAAACAGCATAGCACTCTTTTATGGCAACTGTCTGATATATGATGTTCTCTGTTCTCAGCAGAGAACTACGAACAACCTTGTAACACAAAAAGTCAATATGGAATTCCCAGTTCAATATAACCCATAGAAACTTTATAATATTAGATACTTCTAAGTTTGTATAATGGATTTTCAGCTTAGCACCTCTTTTACAAATGTTAGAACTACAATGGTAATCCCTCCAAGCACGAATACATTTTTGAACAGTTGAGACATTTCCAGGGCATTCTATGAAATCACTTGTGTTTACTTTTCTTCAATAAATCGATTCGGTTTTCCCCTATAGATTTTCTATAGCAACAGTTTTTATTTCTACACACAAAATACGACGGACTTGGTCAAGAGGAACCTGATTCTCGCACCTTGCTTCTTATAGTCAGTCGTCCTCCAAGTGAAATGCCTTCCTGGCAACAAAAAGCCATTTATCTTTTATGACCCCAGCCGTAGAATGCCTTCTTCAACAATGGATCATGCCGTTGATTGGCTGAAAGAGGAGTCGCAAACTACAATGGTTATATTGGGAGGGGGACAATAAAATCAAGATTCAGTTCTTTCATGAACGAAACCGTTTTTGTATCCAATCTCCAAAAAAAATAGATGCAAAAATATGTCCTTAATCACCTCACCCCACATCCGTCTTCCGTAATAGTGGCTACAGGAAGAGACATTTATGTCTGTTAGGCTTTGCTACACAATCGCATTGGTTCAACCCGCAAATGATTACTGATATTGTGAGAATACTTAAGAGCAATAATTAATATGTCAGTGAGGCTGAATTTGTCAGCACTGGCTTTGATTTTCGTGTTGGATTCGATTTTCAGCGATGAGAATCCGAATTAAAGAGATACTAATTTTCCTTTTGAATCCTTAATTATAATTATAATCTAGGTCCAAGAAAAATACGTTCGCACTAGATTCCCTCAAGCGGGAGTTTTTGAAAATTCCAGTGCGGCTTATACGCAGGAACATGATATATGAACAAATAATTTACATTTAAAATGTATGCAAAAACTAATATTTTTGAATGTGTGACTGGTGCTTAATCCCGAAGTCAGTGACCTTGTTCAAAGGCTTATCTTACAGTGCTAAAATACACGTACATATACACTTTTACCACCATTTGCGAGAGGAATGGAGGAAGATAACATGTCAGCGGTTTACCAACTGTTACCAAGCTGATAGAATTTCCGGGGCAAACCTACGATTTTGTTGTCTTCTAACCTGACGAAGAACCACCACGCTATCAATATCCACAGATACGTCGTTATCGGCATTTTGTGACGGTATTTTTAGTGTGATTGGTAAAGCCCCGTAAACGTATACATTTTTTGAGGAGCCACCACCTTTTCAAACATGACATATCTTGTCCAGGCCTTGCTACAAAAAGAATTGGTTTTGAGAATCTTTAACATAATCACGCTTGAAACCCCATCATTATTACTAATTATTCTACCGCTTATGGTATGCTTTGGAGGGAGAGAAATCTGATACATTTCTAATCCTAGCCTAATTAGGCAATACCCGTCACAGGCAGGCCACAATAAAAAGTTGTTGTTTTGTTGTAGCGTTCTGTAGAATCTCCAGACTAAAACTTAATGTTTTAGTCAGACATACCAATTATTGTATAATTTATGTGGGCATGTATGTATGCATGTAAACGATTGTTTCTTGAAAGATATATTCAAATGCATATATGTACTAATATTTCTGCATTTATGGCACAAACACCCACCGACGCGCTACCTTGCGGCAGCTTGCGGAGTAATTATGTAAATGCTCATGCAGATGGAAACCTTCTTCCATTCTGCAAATGTAATATTGTAAATAATGTAATTCTACCAGTTTAATTCTAAAAATGAAACTTCATTCCGTCCAACATGCCTATCATTTTCCTCTTCCAACCACGCCTGCCTAATGTTTTCTACTGTCAACATTTCGTCACCGATTATAAATCTACGTCTGTATAAATACACCGCGATCCACCAAAAAGGTGTGTGGCAGGGGGATGCAAGCACCAATGGGGATGGGTAAGGTATGAGGGAGAGAAAGGGTGGTTAAAGGATTATTAAAAGAAACAAAAATTGATTAAAACCCAAAAAGATGTGCATATCCATGTGAATGCCAGCGGAATATCTATTTCCAAACAAGCGTTCATTTCACCACTTATAAAGTTCTTTTATATACGAAAAAGGAGCCTCCAGCATATCTAAATAGGTCACACAGAACTGAAAAGTAAAAAGAGGAAAGTACTATTAATCCATGGCCATGCAATTAATGCTCCTCACCCCCATTATATTAATCGACCTTTTATAATGCTCGACTTCCACCTTTATTACCTATTTTTTTATTTAAAGTTCAGCTAAGTCAGTGATTATGAAGCCCAGTACTTTAATTCTCTCCCTTATTATGCATTTTTTACACCACAAGTCAAAATTTAGTTAGCCAGTCAGCCAAGATGTTAAAAGTATTGCTGAGAGCATTAGAAAGGGAGTGCGATAGGCATGGGATGAGAATGAATGTAAAACAAAACATAGGCTATGCGGTTTTCGAGAAATATAAAAGTTGAATAAAGCAAGTTGTGAAAACAAGAGTTAATAAATAGAGAGGACGGAACAGTTTACCTCTCTCGGAAGTGTTTTAGATCGATATGGTCAAAGTAGTAAGATATATGAAGAAGAATATGTATCAAGCAAAGAAGCTTTCACAAGGAATTGTTGACAGGGATGTTTCTACATCCACATTTAGTTAATACCCCGCAAGTCTCCACAAGGGCGTTAGGGTACCACCCGTAATTTAGAAAAAGAGCCACATGCAAAAGCCACAAATTTATACAGTCCACAAACAAAAAATGGTATGCATTCATGCAAAAACCATTACACCCCACACATATGCCTTTTTGGATAAGGATATTAAGAAACGTGTCATTGAAGCTTTATTAGGGATCATGCTATTACAAATACTCACTCTTTCCCCGAACAGTCAGAAATCATAATAGTAAGAAACCGAAGTCACTTTCGATACATTAAAAACTTTGAATTTACAAGTCGGAACAAAATTAAACATTGCAAAGATGTTAGGTATACTTTCAGGTGCTTGTGTATGTTAGTTGGTAGTTTGAGTGTTTGCATGTGTAAAGGGGTGTAAGTATTCTTGCATTAATGTATGCCATATTTTTTGTGGATGCATGATTTAGTGGTTTTTGCATACGGTTTTTTTTCTTTTCTAAATTACGGGTAGTGTCCTACCAACCCCCGCCACACGCCCTTGCGGCGGCTTGCGGAGTATTGAGTAGATTTAGATGATTTTTAATAGGCACAAGAACATGATCGTTGAAGCAAGACGATAGGTGTAGATAGATTGGAGTCTTTTGAAATATTGGTGTGGAGAAGGATAAAAAAGATGAAATGGGTATTAAGGAAAACAAACGAGAAAGTGCTAAGCATGGTGGGAAAGAAAACTGGGAGAAATAAAAAGGAGGCAGGAATGTGGGCTGACACTACGGAATTCTTCAAGATTTCTTCTCTTAAAAGCGTTTCGAAATATTTTCTTCATTTCACTTCATGAACCTGTTCTTATATCATTTAATATAAAACTATGTTGTCTTTTAATTCGGCATGTAGGTTTATTTTTAGCATACGCCAATCTTTTTGAGCCAATGAGTAACCTCGTTGAAAAAAGCTTCGTCAAACATGAGCATGTTTATTTTCCTCTCCGAGGAAAATAAACATGCTCATGCTTTTTAGAAAAGGGACCCTGATTGATATACTACGTGGGTAATCCCAAAATTAAGGTCTCCGAAACGTTGGGGACGCACAGGAACTACTCTGCTGTTGGCGGCTCTGGCGTGCTGATACGACATGGGCATACAAAAACTGTCACAGCGTTTACAAAAATGAAATGAAAACTATTCCGGGAAAAAGATAATCGATCAATCTTTAAAATCATGTGTATGTTTTATAGAAAATAAATGATTTTTTCTTTTTCTAAAAAATTGGAGACCGTACTTTTGGGATTACCCTCGTATTTATACTGCCGATCATTACGCAAGAAGGGTAAGTGTGGACAGTGGGGGAGAGGTGTGTTCATATCTTAGAGATCTTTACAAAGGGGGAGGGGGGGCAAGGATAAAATAAAATCCATAATTTGCCTGACGTAAGGATAAAGACGATCCAAAACGCAAGAATTGTTCTCCCCACTCGAGGGCAGATTTCCAATCCCTTGCGGCGTTGCAATCCAAAAAGTCGACGGGACGTCTTCATGAATCCCTTTGACCTTTCCCTTACCTCCAACCAAACCCTCACAACCTCCTTATCGTATCCCTCACGTCCCCTTTGCCCCACCCAAAGGGGCAGACACCAATGGAAAACGCCAATCAAAAACGTTTCCTTGGTCATCGTCCTCTACCTTAAAAACCATCATCCACCACGTTCGCCAAGGGACGGAAAAACCCTGACACACACAAGACCCTGCCATCTGCGGACGACATCCTTTAGGCCTAAAAAAGGGTCGGCCCCTGTGTCCATGTGTGAAAGAGAGAGCGAGAGAAGGAGGAAGAGACCGAGAGGGGGGATAGTAGAAAGGGGAGGTGTTTAAAGAAGCATGAATGAAGAGGCGTCTTAAAAGGAGGAAAAGTACGACTCGGATGAAAGAGATGATGGGGAGAGAGTAAATCCGGAGAAAATCGGAGAGAAATCCCACGCGGTGTCGACGACTGTCATCATCCGCAACAAGGGTGAACTTTTTTTTCGATTCCCACACTCCGGAAAAATCCCTGCGTTCTTCTTTTGTTACATGGCGTTTCGCACGTGAAAAAGTGAGCGAGCAATAGACAACAGACGACAAGATTCAACGGGAATCGTTGCAGGGAAAAATATAACATTTTTATCGGTCGGTTATTGTTCCGAGGATGATGCAGAGTTCGATTTCAAAATTTTAAGACTGGGAGAACCGAGAAAAAGGGCGCCGATCACACTTCACGTGTTTATCCATACATTCACGAGTATACGAAAAATTCAATTAGCTTCCCTTAGTATCATTGTGACCCAACATGCCACCGCCATAGTGTGTGTAGAAAAGATTGCTATACACACAACATTCATTCAACATCTAATAAAATTTTGAAATTAATATAATAAATATTAGGGATTAATATGTTAAAGGTGAAGTCTGAATGAAGGAAATTACTTGGTACCAACGTGCTTCGCTTCAAATATACTACACCAATCGCAATAATTTGCAGTTTCACCACCGTGTCCTCGTTTCTACAAGATCTGTCCCAAAAGTAGTATGACTTACTTATTCCCGGATAGACAGACGAACGGACGGCGGTTTCTCTGGTTGGGTTCGTGGGAGGGGAGTGTAAGGAAAGGCTGGAGGCCGCTGCCGTTTGGCTCCCAGCCTTTGCAGAGTGCAGATCGTTTGTTTGCGAAACTTCTATAACGTAATCTCATTACGCTTCGTCATGAACCGTTTATTGGAACAGCACTACGTCATCAAATTTTGCGTAAAACTGAGCAAAACCGGGAAAGAGACTTACGACATGCTCGATACAGCTTATTGTGATAATGCCATGGATAGATAGGGTGTTTTTTGAGTTGCACAAGTTGTTTCCGGGGTTGAGAAGATGTTGAAGACACCGAACGTTTTGGACGCCTTTCGACCTCAAAAAGTGAGGAAAATCATCCAAGAGAAAATCATGGATTTGTTGGACAGGGATCGCAGATAAAGTGTTCGTATGATTTCTTATAAACTTGGCTTCCGTATAAGTGACGTGCATTGGCTTGTGACCGGAAAAAAGGACATGAGAAAGGTGTGTGCGAACTTGGTACCACGAGTGCTCTCGGTCGAACAAAATGAAACTCGCACGCGGGTCTGCCAAGAGCTTCTCGACCATGTGAGTGAGGATCCGAATTTTTCAAACAATGTCGTTACTGCCGTTACTCCTCCCCCACTTAAAACTAATGCTTAAAGAGCGTAATTACGGCTCAGTGGAAGGCTGTGACGAGGATGCTTGGAAGCATTACGGGCGTCGCCTTCCGGAAGGCGTACGAGGCGTGGAAAACCCGCTGGACGCGGTAGGTGGACGCACAAGGGTGCTACTACGAAGACTTTTGAGTGAATGTATCAATTCCGGCAATGAATTTTTTTATCGACTTAGTCCTACTACTTTTTGGACAGAATTCGTATGTAAAATTTAAAACTTGTTAAAAAAAGTGTGAAAACTTGTTAACCATTACGGTTACATTCCATTAATTATGAATTGAAGATGAGCCCAAACTAAATATGTCCCGTATAAGAAGATAGCCACACCTCAGCCATCTTCGGCCACCAACCGTCTTTGGCTTTACATTGCAGCTCATAATACCCTCTATTCGAAGATCGATAATTGAAAGCAAATAATACCTATCATTCAAGTAAAACATTAATCATGGGAGCGCTGCATTGCAGGGATCCGAAACCAGGTCTTTGAGACTTCTATACATCTACATGCACACAAATACCCCACGATCCATCAAAAAGGTGTGTGGCAGAGGGAGCAAGTACCAACTGTGCTTGTGTTAGAAAGAGTTAGGAAGTAAGACAAAGGGTGTCCATTATCCCGTGGGATTTTAAACGTGTATGCGGATGTTAAAGACCAAATGGTTAAAGAGCTGGAGGTAGGAATGAAAGTTGGTGAGGAATTCTTCAAATCAGTTAGGTTTCTGATGATCAAGCTTTGAATATAAATTAAAGATTCAGGTATGATGTGGTGGAACTGTTTCATAATAACAGAGACGAAGACTATTACAATTTTCCACCTAATAACTACCAATTTCCACTTATTAAGTGGAAAATTGTAAAAGTGATCAAGCTTTGGTTTGTCGGTCACTAAAGGCGTTGCAAAAATTTCTAAGCACATGGGAGAGTCAGCACGATAGGCATAGGATGAGAATAATGAACGCAAAACAAAGATTCGAGAAAAAGGAAGGCTAAGTTAAGTAATAAAATATTAAGACAGAAGGATGCGGGTAGATTTTTGAATCCTTTGATATTTGGGTCGTTGAAAATCGGCAAAGTAAGTGACTTTATTTTTTAAAAAAAGTAGGCTGATTGACGAATCTACGGTGTAAATAGTAAGAATATATGGACATATTATTGGGCGGGAAGTAATTCAAAACGACCATCACTGTAGGCGCACCCCTAATCCAAAAATCTACCTTAGTTGGAACCATACAAAAACGACTTATCTTTGAAGGGTAGATTACCTTGAATGAAAATATAAATTGTATACGTTTGTTACGAGTGACTCACTTACCACTTGATAATAAATTTTTTTTCAACTGGAAAAATCACTCGTAAATCTAGTTTTACAAAAATATAAAAATGGTTTTTAAACCTCAAGAAAATTTAGAAACTTAACCTCAGAATGATAATTTAATGAGGACATATATGTGACCCCAATTACATGTGTTATAATAAGAATACAATTAATAATAAACTAGAAAAATATGCAATACAAACATAAAAAATTCATTAAAAATAGCAGAGCCAATATTGTAAACTGAAAATTCAACATTGTAATATTTACCTGTATACCAATGGTTCGAACTTCTTAGCCTCCGCCCTATTGAATGGACCTCGTTGTTAATATTTACAACACATAGAAGATGACTAGAGTTAACAACTCCGATAGAAATGTTCGAAGAAAAATTACATTGGGAACCTTTAGCCTTGTAATGTATTGGTAAAAATTGGAGTAGTGATACGCAATAAAAGAGAGCAATCATTTTCGTAACTCAACCATTTGACATAACTTATTTGTGTTTCTTAAATAAGCATATTTCAAGTTAAATGGTATGGATTCCAGACCACCCAGCCGTATTCAAGAATAGACCGAACAACTACCCAGTAATATGATATACAAGAATTACTATATATCGTTCAAATATAAGTATGTACGCGTGATTTCTTCCGCTTTAATTCTCTTGAATGCAACTTCACATCACTATTTAGCAAATAAACTTTAAAAACCTCATAGAATACAATCTCTTGTACTAGTTTCCAGCACCAAATATGGGGAACACAGCTTTATACGTTACCTACGGCGAGTTTATCGAATTTTACGGTTACCTCAGAAGCGGAGTCTTGCGGAATTAAAATTACATTCCCCTTGCAGAATCTGTTCCTGGATTCTCCGAAAACTGCTTTCAGATATTTCCACTATCGATAATTTTTCATATTTGCCGGGAATTGAAGTTTTGTAAGATAAGGGAGTGCTCATTCGTTGAGATTTTCGACAAGATGAAAATATGGGAAAGTAGGGAGGAGAACGGGTATATTTTCAACGTGCACAGTGTTTTGAAAACTGAACGCAAGGAATGCATATCACATCCACTTCTTTTAAAATTTTAATAAAACAAAGCGAACCTGTGTTTCTTTGTGTGTGTATATAAATACATAGTACATAACATATAACACATAGTATATAACCATAAACACAGTAATCGACCCGAAGGTCGGTTTTTAGTAGGTGATGGTAGAGTTCACCCAGTACTAAGCCCTATGCGGCGTGTGAAATTCACACATCAGGGTAGGGGGGCCAGTTCCTTTCCCTGTGCCGGTTATGGTTTCCCAGGAAGACCTGGTACCCGAAAAATCACTTTAGCTTGGGTGGAGCTGCAAGTGCCCAGAATCCCGGGAATTCTCCCGGGAATCTTACCCAGGAATCGAACCCGGGACCCTCCCGTCAGCAGTCCAACGCTCTACCCCCTGGACTATATACATGTATAATATTAATACACTATATATATACATATACAATACACTATTATATATATATATATATATATATATATATATATATATAGACTTATTCACATGGAAATACGAGATAGATATAAGGAAAAGGGGTAGGAACAAATATAAAGGAAGAACACAGTAGAGGTGGGGAAGGCGGAACTAAGCAGATCACAAGTGCAAAAATATTTCCTAGACCGGGACCTGAATTGACCTGGACTAAGGGACGGCTGTCGCTTATGTACATGCCATGTTCTTTTCGTAAAATGGGTGGCGCCCGCCCTCCCCGAGGAACAACTGCACGGTTGGTTGATAACTTCAAGCGGTCAACGGCACCGAAGGGTATGACTCGTTCAAGTATAAAGCATCATGTAAAGGTGACGTGGCTCAGGGTAATCCCAAGCCGCTTAATGATGCGGAAGGGGGGGAGGGAAGTGCCCAGGCCTCATGGCCCATACAAGCGGGATGATCCCATTTAAGCACGTCCGTGAGTGAAGAGAGTGAGAGAGGCCTACGGAGGACATTTAAAAGAAAAGGAGGGGACACACCAGTTTACTGAAAACAAAAATGAAAGTAAACATGGAGGGGAAGAATGACCGTGAAAATCCAAGCACTACGAAAAGTAAGGGTGATGTAAGGCATAGGTGCACTGAATTATGAGGGAGTGAAGATATTTTGATATGGATCAGGATGGAGATCGGAGACCACTGACGCAATCGATAGCCTGTGATTATGATCGTCTCTCTATCTACATATATGCATACTGCTTCGTAATATTGGCTCCAATTATGACTGGCACGGACAATCAAATTGAGTTGGGAGGGGGAAGTAACGGTGGCTTCAGCAAAAACTTGACGATATATATACAAATAAAAATCTCTTATTCTAACACAAGAGCGAGAACCAAATGAAATGAAAACAATATGAATTCGAAGTATAACGTCGGTGAACGGACGAATTGGAGAGGTTGAAGGTGGAAGTTGGAGTGGCTGTTAGGCTCTAGGATGAATGGCAGGGAAGGTTAGAGGTGAAATTTAGTCAGTACATACCTGTAGCAGGGGCGTCCGTGACAGCGGCGGCTCTGGATCCCGGACAGGCACCTCTCGTTAGTCCCGATCGAATCTTGTGAAGCTTCGCGTCCCAAATCACTCCCATACCTGGGCCATCAGTCCCTTTTATTCTCTGGTCCTATTCTACCGACAGTTCGACTGTGCAATTTGAACGTTTCCAAGGGTCGTCTCCAAGATTTTCTCTCCCTCCGCTGGAGTCAATCACCTCCCACGGCCAGCTCTCATTTTCGATCGAACCTGAAGTGAGATGCAATAATTCACTGTGCATGCCACGCTCTATCAGAATGGTCTAGTTAGGTCAGATTGATCTAATAAACCAAGCGAACTTACTACCAGATAGGTCTGGAAGCAAGCCGGGTCTGCCCGCGTTTGAGAGGAGCCAATTTTAAGTTTCAAATCGGCCTGGGTAGATCAGAGGACTGAGTGTGACAAACGAGGCGACTTGAAGAGCGCGGTTGGGCACTTTGTTCCTTATTTGTCAACGGATGAAAACAAAAATAATTGTACTAGCGTACGGTTGCTTAGGAAGTGGATATTGTGTAAAAAAATACTAGGTACTATATCGACAAAGATATAATTACGAATATAAACTGTGTGAAGACGATATCAAATCTACTTCACTATGGAGGCGAGTGGACCGAGATTTGGAATTAATAGGTAAGGATCACGTTAAATCCATGCCAATAAAGCGCATCGGGGAAGTCAGCTCTTTACTGCATTGTCAGAGCGGTCGGAATCCCAAACCGATATGAAATCGCTTGGTAAACGCAATAATCGTCTTTACTAAATGCACTTCCTAAAAATTCATTTTTTCATAATATGATCAAAAAAATCAAACTAAAGTTTAATGTTGATAAATTAAGGAAGAGCTGGCAGCGTACTAATAATCCTTATGAAGATGGTAAAATATTCACATGTTACCAAGGTGAAAAGGGGAACTAGTTCCTTTCCTAGTGCCGCCATTTGGTGTTCACCGGCAGAGTTCATAGGTGAAACCAAGTTCGTGGCTCTTAGTCAGTAAGAACCACGTGGCCCGCTTTATAAGTGAAGGACCAGGCAATTCAAACGGGCGACAGGCTGATTTGTGTTTACGGATTCCTTCCGGAGAAGGGAAGCCTCAGTGATCAAATTGATTCCCATTTCGAGTACACTGCAGGTGTATGGGGTCCTCATGAGGTAGGCTTTCTTTTGGAACTAGATCAAGTGCAACGTAGAGCAGCTAGGTTAGTGAAAATTTGTTATGAAAAATGTAGCAGTGTCACGACACTATTGGAAGAATAAGGATAGAAGCCACTAATTGACCGTAGGTTAAAGTACAGGTTGTATTAACTGTGTAAATTTGAGGCAGGTTACTTATCTAAGGATGTTAGCGACCTATTACAGGCCCAGACTTATTACAGTAGATCGGATCACGTATATAAAAAGTGAGATAGTAGAACGGATAGATGTAAATCCTCATTTTTTCCTCATAACCCTAGGGATTAAAAAAGATGAGACAGCAATCGCATAGGGGATAATTTGCAATGGCAATATACATATTTTGTCTAGATCCTTCATGTTTCTTTGAATAGACAAATCTTTTATCTCTCCGCCCGATTGATTTCAATATGCGTGCCCTGTTACTGAATATTCTTGCATGTAAGTACCTTCTTACGCGTAATTAACACTCTTACAGTGCATGATCAAACTGACATTTGCGTAGAGGTGTCATGATTGTGAATGCGCATGCATGGCTGGTGACCAAACACCCCCCGCCACACGCCCTTGCGGCGGCTTGAGGGGTATTATACGTATGGTTGTAGAGTTAGAAAATGAATGGGTACTTTATCTAGCGGGAATTTTTCGTGTTTTCGCATTTACCTCAATCCCTTACTTTCCACTTTGTCCATGGCTTCTTTCTGTTTCCTTACTTCCCTCATCCAATCGCGCATCTTGAGTACCACGTGCTTTGAATTCTTATACAGGTAGGCATACATCCAGTTTGGGTGGCTATTTAAAAAAATGGCAACATTTCAGTTTTTAATGATTAATTTCGCTAAATCATTATTTACATAGTTTCTTATTGCTGACGCCGCGTGTGTTTAGTCAGAATTGAGAGTTGTGTAGAGTTGTAATGTTATCTTTATAACACCTAGAGGGAAAATCACCCTCCCCCTACCATGCATCGACCCAGGAAGTCGAAAATCCGTGGTTCAAGTGCTGGTCAAGGAAATTTTATGGCGATAGGGAAAACTGATGGATGAGGGGGGAGACCATGGGGATGGAGAACTGCGACGATTGGGCTAAGAGCATGATGAGAGAAGGATGTGGAATGACGATCTATGAATCCGAGTGTGATAGTAGCCATGGTGATTTTCTACTGCGTCGCCATGGACGGCGACGCATAGTTGCCGATAGCGGAAAACTATCTTTCTCTCTTCCTCACCCATGCTCTATTCTTACACAAGTGAAAAACCGTTATCAAAATCAATAAAAATTTAAAATGCCTACCCAGATTTTGCTAGATTACAGTCTCTTCCAGGGCGATGAAGGAATTTGCCACGTGTATAAATGTAATAGATTAAGGTATATCACCTTAAGGAAGAAATATAGGTATCGGAAGGCTGTTTCATACACATTCAGACATCACTATATTTATATATATGTATATATATATGTATTTATGGGAAACCATAGGGAAACAGGGAAAGGATCTGCCTTATGCGTGAATTTCACACGCCGTCGGGCTTAATATTGGGTGAGCTCTACCATCACCTATAAAACCGACCTTTGTGTTGATTACTGTGTTTAAGTTATTTAATACGCATTTAACATAATTGTTTTGTATCACCCAGTGCTAAATACCCTATCTGTGGTTTACGGTGTACCATTCGATGTTGATAGACGTAGAAAAAATAATATATAATTTTTGATGGAGCAATTCTGGTGGGGATTCGCCTCTTGAACACAACCCAGCTTTTATAACACCCTGCGGATGTAGATGTAGTAAAAACGAGAACGCAATGAATAAAGAGAGGTAAATCGGAAAAATCATAAGAGGCGTAAATGATAAGGCCATTCAATTAAAGATGAAGGTGGAAGATATTTGATAGAGGAAAAAAATTAAAAAAAAGCGATGCTTAGAAATGAAATAAGCACAGGTAATTAGAGCACATGAATACGAGCAAAATGTTGAGAACCATAGCAATGGATAAAAAAATGGATGCATTAAAAGTGAAGAACTAGCCTTTCGACAGCTTGCCGATGATAGCATAAATCATACTAATCATTAATGCTCGTAAAAAAGAGATATGGAGCGTAGTCGAGTACGGCTCGTAAAATTGGTCGTTGAGACAACATGAATTGTTCGGTGGATTGGAAGCTTTTGAGGTGCGGGCATGAAAAAGAATGTAAAAAAATTAACTCGACGGAAATGAGAAAAAGCGGAGTTCTAATTCACATTCACCAAGGAAAGAAGGATGCTGGGAGAGATTAAAAAAATACAGGAACAAAATTGGATACAAGACACCATGGGGAATAAAATGTTCAGGACTATGATATAGATTGGAGAATGTTGGGTAAGCAAGCTGGAGGGAAGAAAATATTGTGTATTTCGGGCGGGATTAAGGGTGAGTATCTAGGGTCAAGTGTTGGTATGCATCGGTTTATTAAAAGGCACATTTTTTGAGCATTTAGTGTCATACCAGACGGAGTTTAGAAAAGCAGCAGTTCTGAAGACCATCAATACTTCTACAAATTGTAAAGAATCATCTGAAACTGAAGGAAATGGCTAATTATTAAATGATCCTGATAACCAATTTTTACCTATGTAACCGCAGAAACGGAATAGAAAGATCACTTCTACATCTACCTCTACTTAATACCCCGCAAGCCACCGCAAGGGCGTGTGGCGGAGGGTGTTAGGGCCCCACCCGTAATTAAGAAAAAAACCGCATGCAAAAGCCACACATTTATACAATCCACAAACAAAGCATGGTTTACGTTCATGCAAAAACTATTACACCTCACACACATACAAACACACAAACTACCAACTAACATACACATACACCTACAATTATGCCTGATATCTTTGCAATATTTAATTTTGTTCCGACTGGTAAATTAAATGTTTTTAATATATCTAAAGTGACTTCGGTTTCTTACTATTATGATTTCTGATTGATCAGGGAAAGAGTGAGTATTATTTATATCTTTCTGTACTGGAATCTATATTTCTTATTTTATTTTTGTGATCTGATCAACCTAAGTGGTGTGGGGCCATTATAATTCCTTCAGTGTCATAGTTAAACTCGTTTGTTCTGAACCTTTCTAAAAGTCTAAGCCTCGCTTGTTGTCTCCGCACTTCGAGTGGTTCCCAGCCTAAATCTCTTAAAAGACCTGTCACACTTGTGTTCTTATCATAATTTTTAACGAATCTAGCAGATCTCTCTGGACTTTATCTAATACTGTTTGCCAAATTTTCTCCCAAGCATCCCAAATACTTGCGGCATATTCCAAATGAGGTCTAACTTGAGCAAAATAACACCTCTCTTTAACTGTCTTATTTTATTTCCCCAACACCCGTTTAATGGAGCCGAGTTTCTTTAAAGCGGATGCGTATAATGTCCTGATACCTGCTCCCCATGAAAGGCGTGGTGTTAGAACTATCCTCAAAAGCTGAACTTGATTGGCTGTAGTTAGCACTGAACCCTCTATTTCATAGTTTATGCACTTATGCAAAAACGAAAAATATTTTTATAGCTTAACAAATAAACTTAAAATGCAAATAATTAGTCATCCATCCTCATTCTATGTAAACTAGAAGCCAGCACAAGACGGGGTAAAGTTCAACCCGTTCGTTGGTATGTACGAAGTCTAACAATTTTGGAATTCTCAGCGTTAAGTGAATTGGGGGTTAGTCCTTTTTCCTTAGCTGCGCGCGCCATACCAGGAAGTTCTTGCCCCAAGAAAATCACAAGGTTTACGGTAAGCTGGGGTTTTTCGGTAGCAATAGTTGCACTCAAGCATTCGACCTACAAGAGCCGAAAGGTGAGTAAACTGTCGCTCCACCCACTAAAGGAGGCTACAACGCTGCTTTAGCAGGTATTATTCAAATATATTTTTGAATTCTTAAATTGTTTTTTTACGATTTTGTAACTCTTCAAGCGCGTTGAGAAAAAATATTCAGTTTGCTTGAATATCTAATTATCGCATTTCATTACCTTGCCGCTAAAGTGTGCGATTTTAAGTAGTATCGCGTTTATCATCGATAGTAATCGATAAGATTACAAAAAATAGCATAAAAAAGGTATATTTTCGATTGAATATTTTTAACTCGTTCATTAATATTTATATTAACTAATTAACGAGTCCAATTTACTAGACTTTTTTTTGGTTTGTGGTGCATGTGTTTGCATGCGCGTTGGATGAAGGGATTTTTGCATGAGTGTGTGCGCCACTGTGGGTATAGTTTTGCATGCATGTGTTGATTTTGCATGTGGTATTGTTCCTTTTTACGTGTGGTGACCTAAAACCCCCGCCACACGCCTTTATGGCGGCTTGCGGGGTATTATGTAGATTTAGACAAACTAAATGCAAATTTTGACGCGTTTGAAAGTCGATTAGCAAAATAAAAGGAGATATCGTTGAGGATAATTTTACATTGTTACTAATTTTTACTGAGAAATAACTGAAATGCGTTATTACGCATTTCAGTTATTTCTTTGGAACTGAACATCTACATTAATACCCCGCGATCCATCAAAAAGGTGTGTGGTATGGGGAGGAAACCGTTGCATGTCAATGTGGCAGTGGAATTTGGCCTTCCTACTTTTCAAACTCTAGCTTGCACGTTATTGGACAAATTTCTTACTGCATCCTAAGGTGCTCTAATCTTTGCATAAGGTTGTGTTCCTTTTTACGTGTGGTAACCTAACATCCCCCGCCACACGCCTATGCGGCGGCTGGCATGGTTATATGTAGCTATAGGTGTAGATTTCTGGGGTACAAACACTAAAGGGGGGGGGTAAGGGAGAGGAAGGGAAAAGAGAAAAAACAAATGTAGAAATGCAGCTACAGCACGTCAGATTCCACTACACATGAAATTAAATTCTTTCCTCCAGAAATGGACTAATTTTTGGGATGTGCTTTTGCTGTAGTGAATATATTTCCATTTATTTACTTGAGCATTTACCTAAAAGTCCACTCAGACTGAAATTAAATTAATTTACTCGTAATTTTTCAATATGTAACATCTCTTTTATACAAATACGCTTAATTTAACTTCGACTGAGTTAACTTTTACGTTCAACTTCCCCGAGTCCATTTTCGATCGAATTGCCAACAAACATGGAATTTCTCATTGCTGCTGGTCAATAGATCCGTGTCGATACATCCATGATCCGAAACCAGCACCTTTCGGAACCCAGATGTATATATGTATATTTCTGTGAATACATATATATACACATATATATATATATATATATATATATATATATATATATATATATATATATATATATATATATATATACACAGCCCTCCCCGGACTACAACCTTGACGTAGTGGAAGGGCTTGTGCGTTCCGATGACCCCTAGAGCTGTGCTGGCGGGAGTAATAAAAATTGCTCCTGGTAGGGTCACCCATGCCAGATAGGTCGAAGGTTAGGAGCCAGACGAAAGGTAGTCCACGCAGCGTCTGTTCCTCAGTGAGGCGGCTGCAATGGCGTCTGACCCCAGTGGGGCGGCCAGTAAGTGATGGTGTCACGTTAAAAACACTATTGAGGAAGGCAACGGGAAACCACCTCAAATATCAATCCCAAGAAAAATATGATGGACAATAGAGATATTTTGAGTCCTGGCAACCACGGGGCTCGGCCCAATCGGCCGTGTGCCGTGCCCGGCAGCGGGGGAGGCAAGGCTTCCGCGGTCGTCATCCCACGAAACCCTTGCAAGGGAAAACCAGCAGCAGCAGGACAGAAGACGCAGGAGAAGAAAACCAAATTAGTTAGAATAGGAACGTGGAATGTTAGGACAATGATGAGGACAGGGAAATTGGAGAATGTTAAGCGAGAGATGGAAAGGGGAAATATAGATATTTTAGGTCTATGCGAGGTGAGATGGAAAGATAGCGGGGATTACTGGAGTGATAAGTATAGAATAATATACAGCGGTGGGGACGTGAGCCAACGAGGGGTTGCCATAGTATTAAATGAAGAGGTAGGAAGAAGCGTAGTCAACATAGAGCAGGTAACGGATAGAATACTACTAGTGGAAATAAAAGCAGAGCCGACGAACTTAGTTATTATTCAGGTATACATGCCACCGAGCAACCATAAGGAAGAAGAGGTCGATAGGATATACGATCAGTTAGAGGACATGATCGCGTGTGTTCCAGCAGGGAAACATTTGATAGTGATGGGGGACATGAATGCGACGGTAGGCGAGGGAAGAGATGGTGATGAGGTGGGCGACTACGGTTTAGGCACGAGGAATGACCGCGGGGAGAAAGCAGTTGAGTTCTGCAGGAGACAGGGGTTAGTCATCACCAACACTTGGTTTAGACACCACAAAAGACGCAGGTATACATGGAAAATGCCAGGTGACTCAGGAAGATATCAGCTAGATTATATCCTGGTTAGACACAGGTTTAGGAACACTGTGATAAATTCCCACAGCTTCCCGGGAGCGGATGCGGACTCAGACCACAATTTAGTTGTTATGAAATGTAGCGTACGTTTCAAAAAGATAAGGCAGGGGCGGCGAGTTAGAAAATGGAATGTAGAAGCATTAAATGGGTTGAAACGGAAGGAATACAAACAGGTGGTAGAGAAAATCATGGAGGATGGTAAAGGGCTTAGTACTATCGAAGAAAAATGGGAAATGATCAAGAAAGGGTTGTCTAAAGCCGCAAAAGACACTACTGGAACCTTTAACGCTAAAAGGACTAGGAAACCATGGATCACGGATGAGATGATTACAAAGATGGATGAGCGGCGAAAATGGAAGAATATAAATACAGAATTAGGCAAAATGAAGTACAAAGAATTGAACAATAAATTGAGGCGGGCAACAAATAAAGCAAAGGAAGCATGGTGGAAGACGCAGTGCGAGGATATGGAAAGTCTGCAGAGGAAGGGGGAAATCGGTGCGCTGTACAGAAAAGTTAAATCTTTATCGGGAAGTAAGAAAGGGAGATCAACGATAGCAGTTAGAGATAAGGCCGGTAAGGTAATAGTTGACACAGGAAAGATTCAAGAGAGATGGAAGGAATATGTAAAAGAACTGTATAGTAAAGAGCTTAGACCAACAAAGTTAGACATTGAAAAGGAGCATGACGTAGACGAAGATAGCTTAGGTCCAGGCATACTAGACAATGAGATAGAAAGGGCATTAAGGGAGATGAAACTAAATAAGGCCGTGGGGCTGGATAACATTCCCGTGGAACTTTTAAAATGCTTAGGAAAATGTGGGAGGAAGAGGCTACATGGGCTGATCCGTAGTATTTATGAGGAGGGAATCTGGCCGGAAGACTTTGTGAGATCAGTTTTAGTTCCTATTCCGAAAAAGGTAAAGGCCACGTCATGTGAGGACTATAGGACAATTAGTTTGATATCCCACGCAGCTAAGGTTGTTCTCAGGATCATAAACAAAAGGATAGAGAGTAGGGCAAATGGTTACTTAGGGGATGATCAGTTTGGGTTTAGGAAGGGGAGAGGTACGCGTGATGCCATTGCAGTAATGAGATTATTAATCGAGAGGAATATAGAACACAACCAGGAGGTGTTTGCCTGTTTCGTAGATTTCGAAAAAGCGTTTGATAGAGTGAATTGGGAAAATCTAATGAGTATATCGCAGAAAATAGGAGTAGATTGGAGGGAAAGGAGGCTAATCCGCAACCTGTACATGTCTCAGACTGCTCAGGTGCGGGTGGGAAACGGGGAGTCAGGATGGGCAGTGCTAGGAAGGGGTGTAAGGCAGGGTTGCCCTTTATCGCCGTTGCTGTTCAACCTGTATGCAGAGGAAATGATCACAGAGGCATGGGAAGAACTCGAGGTAGGAATGAAAGTCGGCGGGGAATTCGTAAAATCAGTTAGGTTTGCTGATGACCAAGCTTTAGTTTGTCTGTCAGCCAAGGGGCTGCAAGCATTGCTGAGTGAATTGGAAATTCAGTGCGACAGGTATGGGATGAGAATCAATATTAATAAAACAAAGGTTATGCGATTTTCTAGAAAGAAAAAGGCAAAGCTTAACATTAAAATAGGAGGGCAAAAACTAGAGCAGGTAGAACAGTTTACGTATCTCGGTAGTGTTTTGGACCAACACGGTCAAAGTAGTAGGGACGTAAGGAAAAGAATTGCGCTAGGCAAAGAGGCTTTCACAAGGAGGAGGGATTTGATGACAGGGACTTTGAGTAAGGATGTTAAGAAAAGACTCGTAAAAACTTTGATATGGAGCGTAGCTATGTACGGTGCGGAAACGTGGTCATTGAAGCAGGAGGATAGACGCAGACTGGAGGCTTTTGAAATGTGGGTGTGGAGAAGAATGGAGAAGGTGAAATGGACAGAGAAGAAAACAAATGAGGAAGTACTTGGTATGGTGGGCGAAGAGAGGGGTTTGTTGGGAGCAATCCTATGGAGGCAGGAAAAGTGGATGAAGGGGGTGTTGACCGGCAGTGGGATGTTGAAGACTGTGATAGAGGGTAGAATGTTGGGCAAAAGAGGAAAGGGAAGGAACAGGATAGGGATGTTGGACGGGATGAATGGAGGAAGAAAGTACTCAGAGATGAAGAGGGACCTGATATAGAGTAGGATGATGGATTTTGTGTTTTGTTAGGAGTAATAAAATATTTGTTTGGTAGTTGTGTCCATCCAAAAACCTACCTTAACCGGTAGATTACCTTAAAAAAAATATAGACACAGACACTTGTATATATACATACACACACACATACTCACAAATTTTCTATATGTGTATTTGTACTCCGTTCACGTACATGAGACTGGCCGCCTCATAGCTCCCGGGTTTTTATTTCGATCGATCGATCCCCTTTCTTTTGTTTTGGTGTGCTCATCCACTTCCTCACTCCGATCTCTCGGTGGCCTTTTTTTATTAAACCAACGGGAGCACCTTTGCGCATTTTCTTCGCGTGCGCAGTTGAGCCCAGCAAACAATGGGAAACAAATGGGGCAAAACTCGGAGAGCGAGCACATTTTATCGTTTGCCGTGTAGGGCGTTCGTCTTATGTTTACCGACTGCCGCACCGAGTATCCATCCCCAAATTATTTCCGTTTGGCCCCATATACTATATTACCCTACTGTGCGTATTTCAATCTTCATCTTTACATTCAGACGGTGCTTTGGCTGCTGGCTCCTCGCATTCATTTAATGTGAACAATGAAGTATCTATAGAACGTGTTTTTATTGAGAGCAAGCAGGGTATATAAGAATAAATAGGGTTTAAGAGATCTTGTTAATTGAATGTAGTACACAGGAGTGGTATTGGAATTTTAAGACAATCTAAGCAATTTCTCTGCAATAAAGGAATCACTTCATAATATTCCTGCAGATATACTGTAACTCTTTCAATGCGCATATGTTGATATCTATATTCATACACGAAAATCCGCACCGTAGCGAAAACACATTTTCAGGGATATAGTTCATGGAATGGACGGAAAACACGTGGAAGAACAAATGAAAAATTAGTGAAGATACGGGAAGGAAGAAGAATGCAAACAGAAAATTATGATTGAACCAGGAATTGAACCACCGACCTTTGGTTCACCGGATAGATAGATGCCCTGGTCCGTGGTCCTGTGAGGAATACGATAATTAAGACTTCTTGGTTGGTTCTTAGACAGTTGGATAGGCGTAGTTTTTGGTTGCCGACATGTTCGTATGGAGGAGGATGGAAAGGAACAAATGGACAGGAAGATAAAGAAAGGAGCAAGTACCGCGTATGGTGGGGGAATAGAGACGGTAATTTTGAGAAATCAAAGAAGATAGGAAAGGTGGATGCGGGTCATATGGAGTTGTCTTGCAGAAGGAAGAATGGTGGGTAAACAGGATGAAGAGGGGAAATTGATCGGCATTCCGGACGGAATTAAGGCTAGTGTTATGCTAGGCTAATAATTATACGAGAGCAGTCCTTAATCCCTGGAATCATCAAAACCTACCTATTTCCGGTAGGCTACTCTTAACAATTGAGGCTGGAAACACCATGTCCGTAGATGAGAGTATATTACATCTACAACTACCTAATGCCTCGCAAGCCGCCGCAGGGACGTGTGGCAGGGGGTGGTAGGTCACCAGCCATTCTACATACACTACCTCTATTTCCTCATGCACATGGCACCTTGCGATCCAACCAAAAATCGCGAGGAAAGGGGGACACCGAACACCACTCATGATATATGCCCATACATATTATGGTTAGTGGCTATTCCTGTGCCTATACAAAGAGGCCAGAAAAAAATCATTAAAAGAGGGCAGGCACACATACAATTTAGACACTTATTTCCGCTTAATATTCTGCACATTCCGGACGGACAATTCTCAATTACAATAATGTCGATGTCGATCAGAGAAGAAGACACAGTAAACACTCGACTCGACTACTTTACCATAGACTACGATAACGACTTCAATACTAGTTCAAAGTGTTAACTCACGTAGCTCGTCGTAGCAACCCATTTGGGGCAGATGGAAATACAAAGGGGAGGAATGGCAAAGGAAGACTGAGAGAACAATGCCATGGAAATGTCGGTGAGAGGAACTGTAAGGGCACAAATAGAATGGGGGGGACAGGGCGTTTATATTGCCAAATCGCAACGAACAATTTTCGGATTGATTGCTGGAGATGATTGATTGAATCAGCTCTGGCGTCGGAAATTCACTGCGACATAAATAAGCATTGCTTTCGCGAACCCCACGTCAATTGTTTTTCTTTCGTGAACAAGAAACAGAAATAATAAGATTGGTTGGATAACTTACGCCACTTTTCCTTAACCTCTCCAAAACTTGCTTTGCTTTCGAATCTGTAGGGATATTTGTGACGTAGGCAAAACCAGACACGGTCGAAGCGGATTTTATATACCGACGGCACGCAAGTTTAACGTAAAGGCCTGACTATATATGGGGGTGAGCCATTCCGGGAATTGAGTAGAGTTCATCCAAGAGCAAGAGACCGATGCGAACGGACACGCGGACCCGGGACGCAGGGACTACGGGGCAGTTCCGGGGGGTTCTTATTATAGCAAGGAGTTGGTTGTTTTAGCCGTGTTAGTAGTGCCTATCACGGCCAGGACGACAGAACAGTCGAGTTCGAGACTTCATTTGAGAGTTATTTGTACTCAATGCAGTTCAGGATGGCGACGCTGTGCGAGAGAGTGAAATTGACACTGTTTTCGTTGACTACGTGTTCATCAAATTAAAACTGATTAGCCATTAATAAAATTTATACGAATGATTTATTAATAATCTTGATTGAAGGTTATAATTATGTTATTGAGAGGCAATTAATAAAATACGTTCTCATTAATGGCGTGTTTTGAAAATTCACTCAACGTTGCTAAGGGCGCTTTTAAGTGTTAGGGGGGACAAAAATCAATTTTCACTGTTGTAAAACTCAATTCTCAAATCTTTTTCAAGGTAGTCTGCCAATTTAAAGGCAGGTTTTGGATGTATCCTAACGACTGAACGGCGAAGAAAAAATAAAATGATATTTCATTAAAGGTTTTGCATTTTCATCTCATTCGTCAAATGATGAAATAAATATCAACCGAATCTGTCGTAAAAGCTCTTTAAAGAGGCAGAATAAATTGATACAACTTACGGTGGAAAGATAAGATCCAAATAAGAGAAACACAGAAATTCTACAGTTAACATTTGTTAACGACCATAATTTCACGACTGTGTGGCCTCATCATGCACTAATTGGATGAAGGAAACGTTGAAATGTATAGAGTGGTTTGTTGAAGGCCGTGATATGGAATGGAGAACGCTCCGAAAGCAGGGTAAGAGACACCATGACACCATGCAAATATGCAGGTGTTAAAGAACTGATGCAGGGAAAATAAAAATAAATTTCTCCAAATACTTAAAATTTAAAAGTCTTCAGGGTTCATAAATTTTTTTTATGTCTGAGTCAGCCTAACGCCCGCATTCGAATAATCGATCCGATTGAAGATCTGAGAACTCCTTCACTCGGGGCGTTATTCCGGGAAAACCTTAGTTCGTACAAATATATATATATATATATATATATATATATATATATATATATATATATATATATATTTATATATACATATGCATAATATTTAAACTTTTTCAAGACACAGAAAACTGAAATGGATCCAGGAAGGTAGCAAATATAAAAATAGACGTGAGATGAGGTTGTCCCCTATTCCTCTACCTATTTAATTTATTCATGGAGGAAGCAATTGCAAAAATGAAAGAAAGGGTATAAGGCATTAAATAGAATTGAATAAGAATTCACAGTATCCGCTTTGCTGATGATACAGCAATAATAGCGAACTCTGTAAAAGACTATAAATAAAATGCACAAAATACTATACGTACAGAGACCTAGTAGATTTAAAATTTAAAGCAAAGAAAAAGAAGACCATGATAATGGCAATAGAAAAGAGAAAAGTAATTGTAAAAACTGACATAAAAATAGACAACACTACCTTTGAACAGGTTGAAAATTGCTGATACCCGGAGAGTATTATTGACAACAAAATACATGTGCAATGGAGATTAAGAGAAGAGTAGCGTTGGCAAATCAAGCGTTTCAAAACAAGAAGCATTTATTAGTGTCAACAACAGCTATATGAGGATGGACACCAGAAAAATAATTCATCAAAACGTTCGTTTGGAGTGTATTGTTATATGGATGTGAGACATGAACAATCAAGAAAGCGGAAATAAAAAATGTGGACTTCATCTACATCTACATCTACATAATAACCCGCAAGCCGCCGCAAGGGCGTGTGGCGGGGGGTGTTAGGTCACCAACCGTAAAAAGGAAAAATACCACATGCAAAAAAACAACACGGGAAATTACACCCACAGCAGCGCACACACTCATGCAAAAATCCCTTCATCCAATACTCATGCAAACACATATACCGCAAAACAACTAAAAAACTGCACCCCATGATGCAGCACGAAAGCCATCCTACAACACGGAAGCCAGGACACAACAAGCAAGAAATTGAAACACCACATGAAAATTCACCACGAAACACTCTACCCCCAAAGAGTCTCTAAAAGGCAGGGAATGCGACCCAACGTTGCAGGTAGCAGGAATTTGCCCCCGCGGAGAGGGACGAGGGATTGAAAGGGAGACTTAAAAACAGATGAACGGAACACGAATGAGGTCATTCGGAAAGAATGGGTTATTATAGCAAAACACATAAGGTTAGTGGAATAGCATGTATTTAAATACAACTAATTATTTTTTAGACGCTGAGGGTGGCAAGTGGAATTTTTGCTATCTATAACCCTGCAGTTGCTATCCCGTATTGTCCGTGGGAAGAAGGAGTCCTTGAGTCGGCTAGTTCTGGCGTCTATTTCCCGAATTTTATATGCATGATCCAAGCGACTAATGTATGTAGGAGTACGAATAATTTGCGAGACCTCGGTGCTGAAACATGTGGATCTAAATTTATTTAATAATTTCAATCTTGCATTGAATCGTCTCTCAGCCAATGATTCCCACCCCAAATCCATGAGCATTTCGGTGACGCTTTGCGTTTTATCGTAGGAATTTTTTACAAAACGGGCTGCCCGGCGTTGAACCTTCTCAATTTCCCGAATGAGACCTTTTTCACTCGGATCCCACACGCTGCATGCGTATTCTAAATGAGGCCTTACAAGAGCGTGGTAACAACGTTCCTTGACCTTCGAGTCACTTTTGCCGACAACGCGTCTAATGAATCGCAATTTTTTATATGTTTGACCGCAGACTTTACGTATGTGAGTCCCCCAAGTTAAGTCTTTTGTGAATGTGACACCTAGGTATTTTACCGTATCAACTACTGCTAGGTCACCTCCAGCTAATTTGTAAGCAAATCCCGTTGATCTTTTAAAGAAATTTACCACTGAACATTTATTATAATTTAGAGTCAATCCCCAGTTAGAACACCATTTAGTAATGCAATCTAAATCCTGCTCTAGAATAAAACGATCCTCATCCCCAGATATCTCCCGATAGATCACCGTGTCATCCGCGAACATCCTAATTTTACTTTTCACTTCGCGGTTCAAATCGTTAACAAATATCAAGAAAAGCAACGGCCCGATCACACTTCCCTGAGGTACCCCCGACGTGACTCGAACGCTGTCGGAACTAGCGCCATCAAGGACTATGAAGGACACGGACTTGAAGGAAACGAACAGAAACAAGCTGGGTAGAAAGAAAAAATAATGAAAAAGTGTTAGGAGAAGTGAAAGAGAAGAGATCACTCTTAAGAACAATAGGAAAAAGAAGATTAAAATCAATCAGGCATTTACTAAGGTATAATTATGATAATTTGAAGGAAAATCTGTAGGGAAGAAGCCAAGAGGACGTCTCAGGGCTACTTTCTTTAAGAACATGGAGCAATTGATGGACTTCAGATCATATGCTAGCCTGAATGAAGCAGCAGTGAATATCGTAGAGAGGCGTGGCTATTGCGACAGGGTGCCTTACGTGAATAGTTTTAGTGCCTAGTTATTTTTCTTACGTACTAACACAATATTTTTATCTTTACAGAAAAATCCGGTTAGTTATTCCATTAAAAAAACAGCCATAAACGGTAGACTACTCTCAATATCGAATATCTTAGGTCAGAGTTCCTGTTTATTTTAAATTAAACATTGCAAAGATATCAGGTACATTTGTAGGTGAATGTCTATGTTGGTAGGTAGTTTGAGTGTTTGCATGTGTGTGAGGTGTAAGGGTTTTTGCATGAATGTAAACCATGTTTTTTCTCGTGGATTGTATAAATTTGTGGGTTTTGCATGCGATTTTTTTACTTATCATGGGTGGCGACCCGGCACACGCCCTTGTGGCGGCTTGCGGTGCATTAAGTAGATGTACATGTAGATATCTGAAACATGTTTTCAAGTATGCAATAGTTTATTTCCAAAAGTATACAGACTCAGACGCGTCGAGGATTGGCGTTGGCATTCAATGCTTGGCAGGCATTTAGACTGCGGTAGTTTTACTTCGCATTGATAGGTCAGAGTTCCTGTTTAGCCCGTGAATGTCAACATGATGACGAAGGTTTCTGGCCTTTTCCCAATTCTAGGCGAAGTATTGACAGCTCGCAAACTTCATGAAATGATACGAGGACCACAGTTGTGTCCTGAGGTGTTCCTTTCGCATGTCATTTTTCACAGGCCGTTTTACACATTGCTCATTCATCTACATCTACGTAATACCCCGCAAGCCACCGCAAGGGCGTGTGGCGGGGGGTGTTAGGTCACCACCCGTAAAAGATAACAATACCATATGCAAAAACAACAACATGGAAGACTACACCTACAGTAGCGCACACACTCATGTAAAAATCCCTTCATCTAACATTCATGCAAACACACATACTCGTACCATTAACCAACAAACAACTGCACCCCAGGATGCAGCACGAAAGCCACCCAACAACACGCAAGTTATTTCAGTTACTGATCTCAGTACTGAAATCAGGCTGTTCAATGTTGGATGCGAACTCGTTGCTAAGTGTCGAATGTATCATTATTATACGATCCAACTCTCTTTTCGATATTCGATTTCTGCGTATGCGCAAAGGCAAGGTTGTGATTTCATCGGTGGCTGTGTTTAATATATTTCCTATTAAACAATCTCTAGTCGGTTTAGGCAGAAATATTGTGTCGGGGAGTATGAAATAGCTCTTGGAAGTCATACATTTTCCTCAGAACACAAATCATAGTTGAGTAAAATTTAATTTACAATAACTTTAATACGATATATTATAAGAATCATCCTTTTTTCCAAAACAGTTGAAGTCAATTATTTCTACTCTTTTTGGCATTCTTACGTCAAAAATATTGGCAAATTACTGGCTTCTTAGCACACATTTTTACCCGATTTTTTCTCAGTTTGGTCGTTTGTAGTGCTATACTAACTATTTTATACTACATATAGTAACTTTATTCTGACGCCTTAAATCGTTCGTGGGAAAATTGATATCCTAAATCTGTCGGTTCAACACATAATCTCTCCAATCTTACTGTCATGATCTATTATACGTTTGAAACCATATTAAAGTAAGCTCAAAAATAACTTCATTTTCGACAAAATTTTTAATTTAGTTCGAGTCGAGTTTTGTTGCGTGTCAACATTATCCAGGTTTATTCCTGACGACGTTGCCTAGCAACGAAACTCGGCTCGTACGAAATTAAGTATTGTCGAAAAACCAATTGAATGTTGTGTTGTGTCCATTTAACATGAAGCAATTCAACCAACCCTAATACGGTGAATTATAAGCTGAAACCATGCTTGGGAAATAATTGAACCTATGTAGAAATTTTGAAATAAGTGAAACACCCGTGCGTTTTAATCTTCCACTCGGATTTGATCACTAGTTGAAATTCCCTTCGTGCCGTAGTGATTGATAAACATACATGCCAATTGTAATTACAATGCACTGTTCAAAATGGGCCAAAACTTCGGGAACACCCTTCTTCCTACCACACTTCTGTTACACGGAAGAGACAAGCGCGTCCCTCCCTTCTCCGGTGCATTTCAACCTACTTGGGCGGTGAGCATCCCGGCGACGGGGAGCGGGGACGCGAGGGAGAGGACGGGAATGGGGCTGCGGGTGGGGGGCGGAGGATGGAGGGGCGAGATGGAGGTGAAAGGGTTCCGTGGTATACACACCCCATCCAACCCTTCCCAGCCTTCCACCCCCGCCGTTTCGGACCGATGGGCAAACCGCGTTCCCTTCGACCGAGGTGCATTCTCTGACTCGGGCGCCACGAGGCTGCGAGGGCCGCATTGTACACCTTGAACGGACGAGGGAAAGGAGATGAGATAGGACGGGAAGCAGAGTAAAAACCCGTCAAAGGCGGAATGAATACCAGGGGACTTCAGTCTGTTGCTGTTCTCAGAGGGGTTAGCAGGAGAACAGGTAATCATCGCACATTAAGACTATGGATATTTACGACTTTGTATATTTTAGCTTTTTCCTGATTACGTCTTTGATCGGTTTCGCGGCATTTTGCAGAGAATGAGGAAAAGAGAGATCCAGAGCCGAAGGCAGACATACTGAAACTTCCCTCAAAAGACTCCTGACCATACCGAACAGATAATAACGACCGGATAGTCAGCACCTTTGGGCATTTGTGAAATAACCTCTGAACAAAGGGCGCAACTTCGATTTTAACTTTTCTTGAGAAGAATATACTTCATCTCGAAGACAAATAAATCACAAAAAAATTTCAATTCAATCAAAACAATGTTGCATTCTGTTTCTTGAAAAATGGTCTTAAAGGTTAGCCCAAGAGATTGCTTGTTAAAAAAGAATGTTGCCTCCTTTCCACGAATCCCCCTTACTGAAATTAAGTATTGAATTCCCGACTTTCGAAAGGTTAGGAGTAGGTCGTTCGTCAATGTATGACCAGGTAGTCTAATTGTTTAAAACAAAGCCCTGCATAGGGTTTCACTGAAATAAAAAAAGGAACGGTAGAGAGAGCACTTCACCTTATGTCAATGTGGCGGGGTAATCGACTGCATGACCTTTTGGGAGTAAAATTTTCTTGTTATCGATTTTGCGCACATCAATTTATCCGTCATTTTTATTGCCAAAATATCGTGTTTACAATGTCATTGAGTAACAAAACACTTTAATAATATACCTAAAAGATGATTATTAAAATACCATTGAATTAATTACGTGAGTGCTAATTATGATGCATGATTCGCCGTTGCTCGGGGAGATATTGGCGCTCGGGAAGAAGGTATTATGCATTGCTGGAACGAATGATATTTCTGCATGGGCATCTACATAAATACCCCGCGATCCACCAAAAAGGTGTCTGTCTGGTAGGGGGCAATAGGCGTGAGTGAAAGTTTTCATTAATATATCTGTAAGATGTTAGCCAAAAACGTGTACCTTTCGTCTTGATCTATTCCAAGTATTTGTACACTTTGGTTCTTCAGAAGGTAATAATCGATAATTCGGCTCACCTTTAAACTGAAAAACGCACAAACAATTACTAAAAGTATTTGATTCATAGACGGAATTTTCTCCTTCAAGACGAGAAATTCATAAAATATTGCCAATTGAAACACTAAGATAACGATAAGTAGGGAAAACGTGAGTGATTCTGTGCAAAAACGGAAATGATGAAATTCATATTAAATTGATTGCTCAATAAAAATGGAGCATTCCTTTAAATTTTAAATCATAATTCTATTTCGATGAAGGTTAAAGAATCGTCTACAGTAGACCATTCTACAGATTCTATCATGAAGGACAAACTACTATGAAACCAGCGCGGAATGTACATCCTCAGGTATTCCAGTTGATGAAGCTGTATTTAAAGATACTGAGGTGGAAAGTTCAGGATATCTGGGGTTATTCGACTCGAGGGGGTAGAGTGCCGCATTAACATTCACTCTTACTTCCATCTCCTGTCTACTCCTCTCATAAGGGGGTTGAAAGGTCTGGTCGGCGGGAGATAGCGGGTTGGAGGAGCAAGAGGACGGCCGGGGGTTCGGAGGGACGCGGCAGAACACTGTTGGATCGCAGGGGGTTACTCCTCGGGTCGAGGGAAGAGAAGGAGTGTAAGGAAGGGGGAGAGTCAAGGGAGTGAAGAGGGTGAGAGAGAGAGGGATAGAGAGTGTAAGGGAAGGGGATAAGTACAGGGAGAGATGGGACAACGGGAAGGGACGGTGGGGATGTGAGGGGGCAAGTGGGGCTGAGAACGAGCGGACCCTTTTATACACACGGTCTTTTTGAGTTTTCCGCTCGGTCGACCTCGAGATCGGAGACAGGTACACCCGGAGACGGCGTGAGCGTTGAGGGAGGGGGTGGAGCGTTGAGCCAGAGGAGGAAGGAGGGAGGGTTTGAGTGGGGGTTGGAGAGGGTACGGGACGGAGGGACCGAGAAGGCAAAAGCAAAGAGGCGAAGAGAGGGTCCGCCTATGGAGCCGATAAGCGGCCGTCGCCTCAGGAAGAGGGAGCGAGCGACCTCCGGGATCACCCCGAAGGAAAAAAAAAGAGTTTACCCGACCAGCTCAGCGGAGCGAAATAATTTGGAAGGGTGGGGGAGAATAAGGAGGGCACACAAGAGTTGATATGCTAATAATCATCACCTCTGAGATCAGTTTATATCAGGCAGCCATATGTTAACTCTTGAACGATTGACCAACAAATTCCAAGAAACTGCGGGGGATGCCGAACAGTAACTTTTAACAGAGTCATCCGATGGTATGCATTCCAATGCAACAATTTCAGAGCGTAAAAATCATTCGCCTTGACCAACACTCTAAGAATTTCATTAGTTATTAACAATTACCTCAGTTATTACCTACAAAGCCTCACCTTTCAAGTCAACTATCCGGTTGATAACTGTGGTTATTAATAATTAGCCATACAAGTCACCATTGTCGGAATATACTGATGGATATAGTATATCCCAAACTATTATATCAGTAGTTTTATTACTGATTACTGCTGACTTCCTTTAGCATAACTCAGACAATGGTCATATCGGAAAATAATCGACAAACAAGCATCACTGTTAACCAAAACTTTCATTGCCAATAGTAGTTGACCGGGAGTTTTTAGATGGTCCCTTGCACTAGACCTAACTAATATTACCCGAAATATCTGTAAACAATTACTGAACATGGTAGTTCAGTGGTTACAACTCTTGGCTACTGACCGCAGGGCCCGGGACACCTACAAGATGTGATCAAAAAAAGACGGGTCTGATTATATAACTCGTTTATTTCGACGGATACAGCTTAATCAAACATGTCACCCCCAAAGAATAAGCCTTGGCTGACGACACACCTTCGCCAACGTTTCTTCCAGCTCTCGAACCCTGCCTGGTAAGCAACCTTAGGAATCCTTTTCATGTCCGTCATACAATTAGTTTTAATGTCCGCAATAGAGTGGAATCGGCGCCCTTTCAAGGTTGATTTTAACTTTCGAAACAAAAAAAGTCTGATGGAGCCACGTCTGGAGAGTAGGGTGACTGTGGGATCACGGAAGTTCCGGTTCTGGCGAAAAACTCTGTCACGATCAGCGCCGCGTGAGTCGGCGCGTTATCACGACACGCGTCATGCTCAAAATGTCTGTCAAAATTGTCTGACAGGATCCAAAAACTAATGTTCACTTCCTTGACTATCTCCCTAACAGTTAAACGGCGATTTGCCCGCACCAATTAGTTCACCAATTTGACATGGTTGGGGCTGTCGAAGTGGAAAGCCGCTCCGTTCGCGTATGTTCATCTGTTGAGGTTCTGCCCGATTTAAAACGACTGTACCACTCAAAATACTGGCTTCGACTCATAGCTTCATTTTCAAAGGCTTGCTGAATCATTCCAAATGTCTTCGTAGCACTTTTTCCAAGTGTGAAACAAAATTTCACGCACGCTGTTCCTCAAGCTCCTTCATTGCTGCCGTGCAGGCGGCGACGAACAGGTTAAGACACGTACCGCTGCTGCTGCGTTACGAGTAGACGTAAATAAACGCAACACTTCTACTTTTACTCGTCAGATGTGTCGCTAGATGGCGCACTGTGTCTCGTTTCGATCCGTTGAACGATTTGCGCAGAATAAAATCAGCTCGATCTTTTTTTGATCACACCTTGTATGCCCTCAGCTTCAACCTTGCTGTGTCAGGTACGACATCAACCGAAAAATCCAAGGCGGCACAGGGAAAATAACTGCCCCCCCCCCAACCCTTTAGTGCGAATGTTACTCGCTGTAAGGCTTGGTACGTACTAGCAGAGCTCTACTAGCAGAGCCCTCGCCTCCGGGTTGATGACTGTGCTTGTCGAAAATTAATCATAACTGTCATTAATGTTTACGAATTGTTGACTGATGGTATTTTTACATTTGTTTACTTATTTATTTCATTAAATTATTGATTGATGGTGAAATCAATAAGTTAATGAATATAAAAATTATTTTCTGTTTATACTTATTTTCGTTAATTAAAATCGAACTAGCATAAATGGACGACAATGAAACACAACTGATCAACAGTAATTTTATTATTATTCTTAGAAGAAGTAGTCCAATGGATTAGATTAGGTTTTAATGAGCCTTGGCACTAAACACAACTAGCAATACTGAACATATGCTTATACACCATACTACATATTACAATAGCTCGCTCTTTAGATCTTAATACTTTTTACCTCCCTCAATTCCATCCAAAATGCCTATTCTTTTCCTCTTTTTACCTAAATTTCCCAACATTCTCCCTCTCCTCATATATTAACCCTTTCAGCATCAAGCTTAAGCATATCCCTTATAACACTTCAACTTCGACGTTTGTTTTCCTTTCCATCATAATGCAACAATTTCAAAGTGTAAAAATCACTCGCCTTGACCGGGATTCGAACCCGGATCCCTAGATGTCCGGCCGAGTGCTTAAGACATTTAAGCTACCGTGGTGTCCTCTAACACTCCGTAAATTTAAAATAAGAGGGCGCCATTGTATGTACGACATGTATGATTGACATTGTATGTACAGTAATTCAACATTACACCCTTTCCCTTTAAAGCCCCTAAGGAAAGATAAGATGTAAATAATAAAACAGATTGGATCGGGTAAATTGCCTCAGAGCTGATGAAATACTTGGGGGCTGCATTGACATCAAACCTTTTATTGGTACACACTTTGGATGAGTAGCGGGTCAGCCATAGAGAAGCTAAGATTCATCAGACAGGAATCTGGAAACTCGGTCTAATGAAAACTTTGTATCCAGTATCTGGGATCCATAGGTGAAAAAGTTAAATAAATAATATAAAAATGTTTATTAGATTATCATTAAAGAAAGGCAGATCAAAATAGATTAAAACTTAGATAAAGAAGGATTAGGTTCAGAGAAACTACAAATCATTTCACATAAACTCATCAATCGGTAATTTACTTTATTAACAAAAAAAACATGCTCTTCTTGACAGTGCTAATCCCGCAAGGGAACAGCATTATGAGTGTTTCGTGAATGTGTGTAGTTGTTGTGTATGTTATTGAGAATTCTGTCCTTTCCAGTTGCACTATTTCATAATCGTTCAGGTGATGGGGTCGCGGTGGAGGTCCCCCGTCCCCCCCTTGCTTTGAATCACTTCAAATTTTACCTCTAATTTTCCTTCTAAGATTGCTCACTATTTTATCGCATCCAATAAGACTGAGAAGTGTGCACGAAATGCCCCTGCTGGAAGATTCTGTCCAACAGCTAAATGAATACATTTTTCCTTATCTTTTATTCGACAGGTTTGAATGCTGCCCGGTGGAAATTAAGGGAATGGCGATTAAGTGCTGTTTTCTTTTCGATGTGCAAATCTGTGTTAATGAATTGATGTCTGTCTATATGTATTTATGTGTACATATGACTGTATTTATAAGTTTAATGGCTAATATAATATGTATATGACGATGGGTTAAATGGAAGAAGGGACCATTTGGTCTCAATTTCGCCCAAATAAAGACCACTATCTATCTATCTATATCTATCTATTAAGTGCTCAACATTCGTTCCTTAATGTCCACATTTGAAAATGACCGCGTTCTCCGAGTTTTAACTCAATCGCAGTGACCTCAAGGACAATTCATGAGGTTGAACGACACCAAGGGAGAGGCTCTGCGGTGTGCGGATACCTAAAACGTTTAGTTGTGTAAACGGGAACTAAGTCGAAACATTAGGGAGGACGGTAATTAGACGGTTTCTGATTCCGCATGTTTTTCAGGTTTTCAAGGATAAAAATATTTTTTTTAGTTTTGTTATTTTGTTTTTACATACTTCACTTCCACAACGTAATCCAACAGCCATTGATTAATTAACATGCAAAACTATTTCAACATTTTACCTGGTAGTATAGGCAATCATAAGTGGAACTTGAATCAATAAACATTTTTGTAAAAATGTGATGGCTCTCTTAAATAAAAACACTGCTTACAGCAGAGAGAGACGTACATGTAATCTCGCTTGTCGTTTTGGAATACTGAGTTGAAGTTCTTTACTTTTTAAAGCATCTAGATGAAAGTTATCCATTTCGTGATACTTTATGCGTTTTTTTATCGGTTATTATATTCAGGAAATACAAATACGTATTCGAAGATGAAGTAAGCACACTACACACTTGAAAGGTTGGTGACCTAATGCCACACACCCACCACACGCCCTTGCGTGAATTGCGAGGTATTATGTAGATGTATATGAATATAGTATAGTACTAGACCTAGTACTAGACTAGACTAGTAGGCTTTGCCAGGAACTGATATTTCCTTGAGAGTTAATACTTGTACCGTATTTATAAACAGAATGATAAAAAATACTGTGGAAGAATATTTCGTATAGAATGGATATTTTGTAGCATGTATATAGGACTTAGAAGTACAGCCGTTTGTATACCAAAGCCCACCACGGACCTACCCTAAACCTGTACAATACTGCTTATAAGTGCCCAATTCCAGGGTTTTCAAGGTGTTTCCCATTCTCGGTTTGTACCAGGAATGCTTGGCCACCCTGAAAACAATAGTACGCGATCGAGCTAAAAATATTTCACGCCACCTCCCATAATCAAGAGTTTGTCGAACGATACCCAAGGAAGGCTGGCTGCGACGAAAGTCTCGGAATTCCTGCCAGGATGCGTCGGACGGATCCGAAGGAATGCCAATGAAAATCAGCTGCCAAGAAGAAGAGGGGAAAAAGCACCCCTCTATCTCGTTGCTGGGAATTGAATGTAAATAGGCCTCCATAGGACGCATGTGGGTACATTTCCATGGCGATGTTATAAATGATAGAGACTGGAAACGTGAGTCTTTTCACGCGATCGGTAGGAATGCTCGGAGGACGAAAACGTTGCCCGAGCAAATAAATACCTTGCCATCATATTCATCAATATTTCAATTCTAAGATTGGTTTATTGCAGCTCTCAATTCTTCCCTAACGCCCTGATTGATTTTCTAAATAACTAGTAACTTGAACCATGTGTTTATGTTACAGAAACGAGAGAATTTAAGAGACTATTCCACTATTTTTCAGTGTAATCCACCATCGCGGATGAAAGAAATCGTTATTCACAGTATCGCTTTCGTCATTATGTGGGTGTAAGAATACGTGGTATGGGGTAAGCGGGATGAGTGGAGGGGGAGTTCACCAAATGATGAAGAAAGGTGAAGCGAATGTTGACCAGTTGTCGAAATTCAATTAGCATCGCCCCAATTAAATCATTCAATACTTTTACGAAGTCAAGTAAATTTTATTGAATAGTTAACAATGATAATAATCAATTCAGGAATTCAAAATGAATAAGATAAAATCCGCCAGATTTGTCAAAAATCGCTACGAGAAGAGAGTGAACCTGACGGGTATACTGAAGGAATTAAGTTCGTAGTCTCTTGCTTTTCGAGGAGAGCAGGAAAAACTTAAGACTTTAGGAAAATTAAAAGACTGCATTTCTGAGATTTAATACAAAACCGAAAGAATTATAACGGCGCAAAATCATATCGGTAGATTCGACCACCGGATTAGCATGAGAGAGAGAGAGATGGACACCTTTGCATACATGAGTCAAGTACTCGTTCTTCTCCCACAAGATATGCAATCATTACAAAATCGAACCAAAACATACGAATACATTAGCTTAAAGACTAAATTTTAATAATTTATTCAAACATTCCTATTATTACATAATGTTGTTGTAGTTTTGAGAGAAGGCGACCGACAGCTGAAGTCATTTGCGCCATAGGGGATGGACAGGAAAGGATGAAGAATGGACAGAAACCCGGCGTCGGCATTAGCCTACTCTTTACGAAAGGCGCCAAGGGGTCCGCAACTTAACGTCCCATCCGACGGAAGGCGTACTCACTCAAAGTGCCCCCCACAAAGCACCTCATGTAGGGATCCAGATACCACTGAAAAATATTTAACACCGCCGGGATTTGAACCCGGGCTCTCTGAGTGGGAAGTCAATACGATAGCCACCTCACCATCTCGATCCCCATTACATAATGTATATGGGCATTTGCGTGATGCACATAAAAGAGTTTCCGTATATTACCTCATTAATCATATATGAACTAATATTTCCGCATGTACGCCCTAACACTATCCTCCGCACATCCTGTAGGGTATATATATATATATATATATATATATATACCCTACAGGGTATATATATATACCCTATATATATATATATATATATATATATATATATATATATGCCATTACTATATATATCATTACTTCTATATCTTCAGATGAAGACGGATTGTTTCCGTCGAAATATCAAGAAATAACGTGTGAGTGTTATTCTTTTTTTGTGTTTCTATATTGTGTGTTACTGTGTATTGTACTGTATGTATATATATATATATATATATATATATATATATATATATATATATATATATATATATATATATATATATATGATGGACTATGTAGAAGATAAACCTTAAATTCGCAATCACTGTCACTTGGGATGAAGACATCGAAATCACCGCAAATAAAATGTGAATTCGTCTAGTACCTCATCGTTTGTTTTCCTTTCCGCATATTTTAATTTCGTGCTATTTTCAGTCCAACACCGAGTTTAAATTTTTTTTTTAATATAAAGGCATCTTTTTGAATTGATCATGTATTCCACTATTAACTACACTTCACCGGCGGAGATGATTTCATGATCACAAATCCCGGCATTTCGTCACACTTCTCCCATCCCAGCACAAAGGCCGGAAAAACCTTCGAATGCTTTGTAATGCGTTACGTGAAAAACTCTTGAGGGGGCTAATTATGCCTTTGGGTTTCGGACATTTGTCGCCCGACCATCCACGCAAACAACCCACGAGAGAATACCTTACCTTCACACCCAGTCGCAAATTTCGAGTGCTTCCGAGTCCTTGAAAGGAGGCCGATTATTGTGTGTGAGTGTGTGTGGTGCGGTTCACCTTGGCAACCAGCTGTCCCTCCCTCTCTCACTCCCCCCTTCCCATTGTCCTGCCACTCTGCCGCCGCCTTGTATTGTTGACCTGGGCCACGGCCGTGCATTGCACTCTCTGAACGTCACAGAAACTTTTTACGTCTACATGATACCCTGCAAGCCACTTCCAGGGAGTGCGGTTCAAAACTAGGACTGTAGCAAAGAGTTTAAACGTTGCTCTGTTGTTAGTAAACAGATCGAGACAGTTCGTTCAGGTTAATGGAGATAGACTCCAGTACCAATATATTCAGGAACTTTCATCCTGAGTTTCGCAATTACAACAAATACAAAACTAAATCGAAAAAATTACTGCCAATGGACCTAGCTGCATGCGAATAAACTCTAACACGCACTTTGTTACTGAAGGCTTTTTATTTAACACCCCATATCACATGCTTCCCGGGCAACAAGTAAAACAGATGTAGAAAAAATCAAATCAACTGGAATACTCCCTACCTCCATCTCTTTCCATACCTCTTTCACCATTCTCTCCGTGTATACGTTCGAAAGCACATACACATCTAATTGAAAAACCCCGCGGTTCACCAAAAAGGTGTGAGGCAGGGGGTGCAAGCGCAAGGTGTAAATGGTAAGCACGGGTGATAATGGCCACCCCTGTTCTTTCCCACAAGCCTAAACACTGCTCATCTCGTCTCTCCATCCGCCAGATGGACATATTCAGTCTGTCCGCCGGATGGGACATGAAAGTGATGTGACCCTTTAAAGACTTCCGTCCAGAAATCGACGAAAGATGACATTAGGGTCTTCTCATCTACTTGCACACAATATGCCGCAAGCCACTACAAGGGCCTATGGCGGCTGGTGTCAGACCAGAAGCCATGCATGCAAAAATATTAGTTCAGACATTCATGGGAATATATGCTTACCAATATACAAAAAAATGGTCGTACACATAAGCAAATATATAGTATACTTATATGCGTCAAAGAATAACTGACTGATTCGTTAAATGCTTGTTTTAAAATAAATAAATTCGGACGCTTGGGTTCGATTTTTTTATGTTTTCTTATCGTGCGAGGGAAGAACGAGTACTTGAATTTGTCTCTCTCTCCTATTTCATCTCGGTGATCGAATCTACCAATATAATTTGGTGCCTTAATAATTCCCTTCGTGTCGCAAGACAACTCAGGTGTCCTGTACCTATGTTGGTTTAACTATACTCTTAGTTTATCGATGGGCTCACCAACTTAATTCCTCCAACATGCCCGTCACCCGCTTGCACATTTTAGCACACCTGGAGGATTTTCTCTGAAACTTTTCCAATTCCTGAAGAAATATTTTTCCCGTGGATCCCAAATAACAGCTGTGGGCTGACTAAAGCGTTGCAACACGTATGAACTTTTACCTGGGCAACCTGTCCGCCGGATGGTACGTGAACATTGTATGAAAATTTGTGCGTCTTTCGTTCAAAAATAGACAAAAAGCAGACGCTGTATTCTTCTCTTAGAGATTCACAAACCTCCAACTTACCGAAATGATGGAAACAGCTCCATTTTCTTCATCTTCTCGTCGTTATGGACAACGTAGCAGTGTTACAATACTATTAGAAAAATTAGGATGGGAGCTACTGCCTGACCGTAGGTTTAACTAAAGGTTAAATTTACTGGGTGATTTTGAGACAGGTTACTAATATGAGGATATTAAAGACATATATACAGGCCCCAACTTTCTATGGTAGATCAAATCAAGTATGTAAAATTAGGTAGATACAGGGTGCGGCAGCATAACTTCCTTTTTTAAAGGGCTTTTGCTTGATAAAAAAGGAATATATGTTGCAGATAGTAGTGTATATGCACATAGTAGAACGGATGGATTTAAAATGTCGCTTTTTCCTCTTTCCATTAGAGATCAATATAAATATGACCTCAGGCGCGAAGAAGACAGTTAGCATTGATAGTAAATTTATTTTCTTGATATCCTACAAGTTTTTTTTAAATAGAACCATCTTTTAAACACTCCTTCCGCATGATTCGAATATATGTATCCAGTTATTGGATATTCATACATGTATGCGCCTTTTTTCGTGTGATTAACTTTCTTTTACGCATGATCAAACTCATATTTGTGTTAAGGTGTCATGGTTGTGATTGTACACGCATGGCTGGTGACCAAACACCTCCCACCACATGCCCCAGCGGTGGCCTGAGTGGTATAATGTAGATTGATGTAGATGTAGATATACCTTAAAAGCACTGTTCCTGGATGTTAAAGGTGTTCACTTTATTTTTAATTATACATATTATAATTTTAATAATTCCTTACAGTCACTAATTAATCAGGACGTGAAATGATATTTCTTGCAGGCTAGGTTGTTAAGATCCAAGCGTTTAGATACTACGGTAAGTTTTCCCTTCGACATTTGTCCATTATCCCCCCTGAATCCAATAGATTTCGCTCAATCCGTACTGCCTACCCTCGACTTCCGCTATCTGGTATCGGGTTTCGCAGCAGTCTGTTCCATCCTCTATTACGTTATTTTCCGAGAGGTAAAAGTTGCCTGTGAGGAAATGGATGACGGCGCTTTCGTTTTTATAAATATTTATGGAGGAGAATGAAAGTGCACAGTCCGGCAGTTATCCTTCCTCTTAAGTCGATCATAGCCACTTGGACCTCATGATTGATCCCTTCAGCAAAAGAATAGAGCAGGAAAAAAGGAAGAAATCTTTTGAAGGAATCAAAAGTACAAGAACGGGAATGACAGTTTTTCACTCGATCATTCTCTGTGTAAATAAAGGAAAAGATCTTGTACTTCTGCTAAAAAAAATATTTCCCCATGGAACGGTATTTTCTAATTTATCACAAAATATAATTTTGGGACTAGTATGCAATGAACTCTTCAGTGGTGCGATAAAGGTTTTGGTCATTAGATTTCTTTAGATGAAGTTATAGCATGAGGTTATTTTGTGAAACTTCATATTTGTATTCCATTTCTTCTCTTGGTGCAGTAACAAACTCTAAATTATCAGGTATTATTATTAAACTATATAATGAGTATCCACCACACTGCGGTAGGTTGGATCCAATATATAAAGAGGCAAAATTTGGAAAAAAATAAGCTTAAAACCCCTTTTTTTCACACAAGATTATGGACTTAAATACTATATTTGTGACGGAGATCGACAGTGGTATAATTAGTCAGGCTTGGTAATGTACATATTTTGCAGGCATTTTGCAAACGATCCTGAGTATGGGTAAACAATCCTCCCTGTACTGTAACAATGCAATGCTTGTCCGTCATAAAGTGAACCATGATGGAAAGTTAAAAATCCCTCTCCGCATATAACAACTTTGTTAACGAAATTACACCTATTATTCTTCATTAAATTTTAATCATTGCATTAGATATTAATGCATATGGCCATAAATGAACTACAAGGAAAAAATACTCCAAGTATACTAACAATAAGGGGGAAGAAGAGAAAAAGTGTTTTCTACACATATTAACTGTAGTATTAGTACTCAATAGTCTAATAATTTCCTCGGTATCGCAAAAAAATCAGGTATCCTGTATTTTTCTAAAAGTATAGCGAAAATTCCCGCCTGGTCTCATCGTGAAATAAGGGGCCCCATACCTAATTACATTCCTTATTCATGGCATTGTTTTTCCCTACAACCCGTCTGAAAAAATCTAGCTTCTTTAAGTATGACCCACATATTCTTCTTATGTGTGCACCAAACGAAAGACTCAATGTCAAGGTAACACTCAAGAACTTGACCTGCTCTGAGATGCCCAATTCGGTACCATCCACCTCGCAATTCACGTCTCTCTCCACCTCTTTCCACCATTCCAAATCCTCAGGGTTGTAATTGTATTAGGGTTTCCTGATATTTAATTCTTCATCCACTCCATTCACGACTCCGATATATAGTCTAAATCACAAGAGAATATCCCGTAATCTGCCGGCGTTCTAATTTCTCTGTAAACATTGTGCCATGTTCAAATAATCTAGGATTAATGCTCACGTGAGAACTCAGGCCGTTAATGTCAAGAAAATTAAGGACCCTATTACACTTCCCTGTGGCACTCCATATATATCACATCATTACCAATTGTTCAGTAATGTGCATGGTGGATTGTGCATGCCTGGTAAGTGGTATCGTTCTCTTGTGTGAATGCACCTTAGCGGCGGATTGCAAGTTGTCAAGCAGATTCGACGTTTTCATTGCAGTTAGCGATTATAGTGCTCACCAGTCGTCGGAGAATGTCTCCTCGCGCGACAGATGCGAGGAGGCAGGCTCCCCCGTCCCGTATGGCCACCACCCCGTGGCAACCAAGAGAAGAGACCGGGGAGCCTTAACAGGAGAAGGTCTGCCTTTCCTACACATTGTTACCGCGAAACCAAAGGACGACCTTGAGGTAAGAAGAAGACGCGGACGGAAGGGAGGGGAGAAGAATTGCAAGGAATCACTCCTACTCACAGAAGATGAAGACGTTAGGTGTAAGAAGAATCACTCGAGTCGAATACGAGGGATAAAAGAATTGAAATCATTGCCATGAGGATTACATTTTGAAAAAACAAGTTTTCATCTAAATATATCCCGAATGGGTCTGCGATATTAACTTCCGTCGAAATGGAATGCTTCGGTTTAAGGAGCGGGCATAGGGAGTAGGGACCTGAAAGTCAACATCCTCGCGGGTACACTTACATCTACATTTTACCCTGCAAGTTGCTGCTACAATGTGTGACAGGAGGTTATTCACTACGATGCAAGCAACATCATAAATTGATTTTCTTAGATTTTAGTTAAAATATATGTTAAAAAAAATTCCAAAAATTATATCATGATTACTACAGGTACATGCGCCACGGTATCAAAGTTGTACTTCCCTACGCATACGTGAGGTGATGTTAGTGACAGGTAGGATAATAAATAAACTTAAATGAGATAACGACAACGCACTAGGTTACTTGGGATGAAATAAAAAAACATCCCCAATAGTGCGGTTGGATACAGTTACTCTGACTCCTTATATCGTTCGTGGGAAAAATGACAACTTAAATCTTACTGTTCTACACATGATCTCTCCAATCTTTTTGCCATGGTCTCTTTTACAGTAGCTCTCTCCGTCTCCTCCTGGTAAGGAGTCCCAAGGTTAGTTTGCAGCAGCAGCTTTCCAACGCTCTCTCCCTAAGACATCCTGTTCTCGACATAGACCGACACCTTACTTCCCTTCTATTGTCCCTTCATAACATTCGTAAATTTTAGAAATGCAAGTCATTGGTCGCGAGCGTGGAAATTTATCTGACGTGGGACTAAGAACTCTCCTTCAATTGCAATTATAACGAGGATATTTAAAAATATCCTTATCTTGCTCGCTTTCTTGTAGTCATTATTGCCACACTGGTTATTCAAGAGTGCTATACTCGCAGCAGAGATATTGTTAAATAGATTTATTCATTTAGTAGTACAGAACAACGATAAAAGGAATTGTATACCCGAAGCACAAAATATTGAAATTTTCATATGTGGTTTAAAATTTTTGAAATTATGTAAATTGGCAAGCAAGCAGAAGATAGGTTAATAATAATCAAGGGGAAAATGCTGGTAAAAAGAGGCAGAGGGAGGAAAAGAATAGGAGTTTCGGAATAAATTGAGAGAGATGGAAATTATGCAGAGCTAAAGAATGAGTTATTGTAATATGAAGTACGGGGTCTAAGGATATTTTATGTCATGTTAGTTAAGGATCAGGATGTGCAGTAGTTTGTATTACCAGGGTCCTTTGAAAATTCAACCCGATTCAACCCAAATCCGGTTGACTAGTGTTAAGATATAAATGTGATATTATACCTGGAAATTGGGTAAGTCTGACGTTCTTCGAGTTCCTCCCAATGACTGTCTCGCTTCGCATCTTACCATGACCAGGACTCCATCGTTGGATTTTCTTTCCCTAGATTTTATTTTTCGCGTTCTTCGGTGCACCCCCATCTCAGAAGCCTCCTCCAATCTACGCTTATCCTCCTGCCTCAAAGACCAAGGTTCCAAGCCATACAAATCTGCAATCCATTTTACAGATCTTAAGGTCATTAGTTATTCGCATTTCTATCAAAATTACATTCCTCGCAAAAAATAGACATATCCAATATAAATCTCAGTCGTAGCAATAGAAATCATTGAGCAGATTTCACAATTTTGTTTTATATCTTCCATGACGGATTGCTTCCACAAAATATAGGCTTAAACCGTTTCTTACATCTAAATTTTGTAGACAATGCCCGGGAAGGACTTTTGACGGGCCGTGTTCAGGCACCAGCAAATACACGTATTCAGGCACAAATATTAGCTCATAAAACATTTGAGGATAACCTTAAAATTTTGAATTCAATGAATAGGCATATTACCAATGATGATTCTACGTTACTACAGCCTTAAAGAGATTAGCCAGGTTTCATTTTACGGGCTGTTGGAAAATATAACGATAAAGTAAGAGAGGAGTGTTACGTTATCTTCGCTTTATTTAAGCCACATTTGGAAAACGCGGCAAGTATAAAGAGAGATCCATGGGAGATAAAATTAATTATGGAATTGGAAAGGGCTTGAGAAAATCCTCTGGGTTTGTTAAAAATTGCAAAAAATAAGAGATTTAGCGTGTGACGAGAATATTGGAGGTATTAGTTTGGGAGCCCCTTTATTCTCAAAGAGAGCAGGCAAGATTGAGACTTTTAGAGAGGTACAGGGAACCTGATTTTTCTTGCGACACAGAGACAATTATCATGGCGCCAAATTGTATTTGATAGATTCGACCACAGGAATATAATAAGCGAGATGAGATAAACACCGTCAGAGACAGATTCAAGCACTCGTTCTTCCTTCGTACGATACGCAGTCAACAAAATCGAAGCAAAGAGTCCGAAAAAAATTAAATTGACTTCTACATCTACATCTACATAATACCCCGCAAGCCGCCGCAAGGGCGTGTGGCGGGGGGTGTTAGGTCGCCAACCGTAAAAAGGAAAAATACCACATGCAAAAGAGCAACACGGAAAATTACACCCACAGCAGCGCACACACTCATGCCAAAATCCCTTCATCCAACACTCATGCCAACACATATACCGCAAAACAACCAAAATCTGCACCCCAGGATGCAGCACGAAAGCCATCCTACAACACGCAAGCCAGGACTTGAAGCCTAGAATTTAGTTAAATGGACCGATGCAGACGTAGTGCATATCTAGGCATGTATTTACACGAAGCTATACTTGTATATGAACTAACATGCATTCAAGTGTATGCATGAACTAATACTCCTGCGTGTTCGGCCGTTGCCTTAACACCCCCAGCCATAGGCCCTTGTTGGGTATCGTGCATATGTGGATGAGCAATTGGGACTTCAGTATTGAATCACGAAATTCATCCTGTTTCTTCATTTTCAAGCGCGAAATTCCCCCTTCCGACTGACCTTTCTCCCGGGAATTGTTAATTCGTTCCTTACACCGCCACCTACCACTCTCTTATCCCTTTTCCACCCAATAATCCACTCGAAATTAAACATCAACTCACAGAATAATAAAGGGTCTAAACTCCCGGATTTGCCTCACCTTCCAAAATGGGCGGGACCCTTACCAGATGACTTGTGGGTCCTCTTGCTGTATCCTGTTATCTAAATGACGCCAAAGATCAATGTCGTATAGCATCACGAAAACGTTTGTTCCTCTCTCTCTCTCCCCCGTGTACGCAACTTCACATTCGGCTGTCTCAAAACGTTTCACGGGAGGCAGAGTGAGGGGGGAGAGTTAATTCGGGACGAAAGGAGTAAATGGAAGGCGATGAAGGGAGAGACAGGAGACTCGGAGGTAATGGGGGTTGGAAGAGTGAGTGTTAAAATGGTCGGACGTCTTTCTACATCGCTGTCCCCTTCTTTTTCCCTCCTCACTTCGGATCAAGGACTCATCGGGAGGACTTGAGGCCATTGAGGAAGAAAGGCAATGGAATAATCCATCATTGAGGGCAAAGGGCAGATGGGGGTGGGAGGAAGTAAAGGGAAAGGGTTGTGTTCGGCTGGGGGAAGGAAGGATGGAAGGGAGGAGGAGGATGATGCATGCGGGCAACATGCCGACCGACCATAGAGAAGAGAATTGAGTGGAGTTAGAGGTGAGCGGAGAGTTTAAAAAAAAAGAATCGATCGTATGCCATCGGTGAACCGGTCCCGCGAGACCGGCGAATCGGTCCAAGGCAATCGGTGAGTCGGTCATATTCGATTGACAAATCGGTCGAATACTTTTTAAGAGAAAATCCACCATATTTATTAAATATTACTCCCAGGGAACAGAGGAAGTTAGATTGGATATCCTGGAAACATTACGTTGGTAGTAGCTTGATTGACAAAGAGAGCAGGCAAGACATTACTTTTGGTAATTATAGGACAAATATGAATTTTCTTGCGACTAATGAGGGCATGATGTATTATGGCCCCAAATAATGTTGATTTAATCGATCCTTGTGATGAAAGTAGAGAAATATACAATAAACCATTGCCAACTGGCTCGAGGTCCCAGTCTTCGGTTTCAAAGTTGACAACCATAAAAAAACCCAATCCAAGTCCCAAATATTTTTATATACAAAGTAAAATTTAACGGTTTGATATAACACACTCATTACTGCTATAGCGTATCATAACTACTTATGTTTTCCTGTGTGCGAGTGTTTGTCTACCTATATCAGCAAATTTGTGCTCATATAGGTAAATCTACTCATACGTTTGAATGAATGGCTCTTGTCCTACCATACCCTGCTACATTCGGTCGCAGCGGCTTGTGGGTTATCATATAGATGCAGAATTATTCCATATAGTTCATTAGTGACCCGTTCGTTTGTGAACAGTGTGTCGTTCGCGAGCGATTGGTGATTAGGCCGCTCTTTCGGCTCGTTCGCCCACTGACGCCCGTGTGTAGGCAATTCCCTCTCTCGCTTTGAAGGTCGTTTCCGTCTGCCTCCCTCCCCTTCCTCCTCCCCCGCCGCGCGGCCAATGTTTCCATGGAGGCGTACGTTGCACCCGTCTCCTCTTTCTCCCCCCGAGTGGGCAGCCGATGGGGGGGTGTGATGGCGTCGGCGACTGTGTGTGCCCTAGGGTAATTGCCTGTCTGCGAGGGGTTTCGCGGACCTCTGCGCGTCTGGAAAGCACTGTCTCTCTCTCTTAACAGGCACTGCTTGCCAGTCATTCATGTAAACTTATAAGCAGAAAGAATAGGGTTGGAAACCTTTTGACGAATAATCCATATTACCTACGAGTTTGAAGCTTACGCATTGAAAATATTTTTATTAAATACGGTTGCAGGCGAGACCGAACAGCGACATTCAGACGGGAAATCGGTCGCCAAACGGATCAATACAAGAGACATCCTTTGCTCATTTGCATGTTTCGCCACCAAAAACCTCGGAAATATCACGCATTACTCCGATTTCAAAAAGTAAAACGATACGCAATGCCATTTAATCATCAATTACGAGTACTTATATTAGTCATCGTTCAACCCGCCCTCGCGAGGTGTTCTGTGTTAAGTCGCAGAAACTTTCACCTACTCCTGGAAAAGGTACACGTAACTATGCTTTGGGAACAAATGGTATATGACAGACTTTACTACCTATAAGATATGTAACGGATTGACACTTTCACTGACAATTGCAAAAATAAGACTTAATAGTCAGCAAGAAAGGCTTCGCAAGAAATTTCGGTAAGAAGGAAAAACTAATCACGGCACAAAATGTAGATCTCGAGATTAGGGATTAATGAATCATGAAGACGGGTTTGATTCAAATTCTACACGAATGCGAGACATGAGCAACCAGGAGTTGTTAAAGATACCATTACCGCTAACTAAGTTAGTAGCTAAGCTAAGTACCGAAAAAAACTCAGGATTAAAACTTTGGTCTACCTTCTGGTGTCAAAGTAGTGATATTTTATAGCTACTGTAAATAGGTACCAGGAATGATTATCCTAGTTGCTGGTTCCGAAGTATCGGGTCCTAAATTAGTTACGTTGGTATTAGTAGTAAGTTTGTGCCAATGATGATTCTAGTAAACTCGTGTTTCAGCTTTCAATTGAAGCAGTTGAACATTACAATAACATGCTGAAATCAGGTAACAATACGCCGATCGGTTAATGCAAGGTCTGTTACATGTTGGTTTATAAACAAAGCAGCATTTCAGAGAAATAGCTCAACAATGCTACATTACAATTATTAACAAATGACATTTGCGTTTGAACTGGGAAATTTTCTGAAATTAATGTACGAGATGTATTTCCAAATCGACGTTGGCAGTGCGGGGAGCCTCGAGGGGGTTTCAGAGTCCCATCTCTGACGACGGGAATGCTCAAATTATACATCTGTTTCAATTGTCTGGGCACGGCGTGTGAAGTTCTTGCCACCTGATCGTCCTCGAAGGAACCGCAGTCGGCGCAGGGAAAGGACTGGCGGCCAGCTCACTCCTCACGCCCCCACGAACTTGGATGCGTGAATTTCACACGTGGCATGAGGACTTAGGAGGAGTCCCTCTCTCGTCAACCGCCAGACCAAACGATGCGATCGAAATTCAATAATGAACATCTTCTGTTCCTCTAGTAGAATGTGAAAGTTTAATAAAAGCCACGTGGGGAAGCTCTTCAGCGATAATGCTGAACATATATTACTGTAGCCCCATCTTACTAAAGTTAGAAATTTCATGAAGATAAGGCCGGAGAGATCAAGCGTGGAATCGATAGATTTAACCTATTGTCAAACCTACTGTCTGAGCTAAAAACTGAACATTTTCGTCTGAACGTGTGTGTGTGGAGTAATGTATTTAAGTACTATGATTAAGCGTAGAACAGATAGGTTTAAGATTATATTTTTCCCACGATTGACAAGGGATCAAAATTACATTGTCCAGCCTTGCTAGAAGGGAAAGGTGTTTTGGGACAAGGGTAGCCTGGTGTGTAATCACCCCTTGCCATATACCCTAGCGGTGGCCTGCAGGGTACCATATTAAAAAGATTTCATTCTTCCCACGAGCGATAAGGGATCAGAATAACGTCCGACCGCGCTAGGAAGGGAAAGTATTTTGCTTTAAAAGTAGTTTGGTGTGTAATCAATCACCCCGTCACACACCCTAGCGGTGGCTTGCAGGGTAGTATGCTATGTAATGCCTACCGGTCAGCCTTAAAGGAGACAGGTTTCATTGGACGGTTCATAGGAAAATGTTATGAAAACGTGAGAGAAAAAAAAGATGCTACTACACATTAATTAGGCCACATTTGAAATACGTGGCAAGTATTTAGAGTACGTTGAAGAAAATACTTTTTCAAGGAATTGAAAAAGTTTCAGAGAAAGCCCGCCATACTTGCGAAACATTGCTATGAGAAGAGAATTAGCGTGACGGGTACACTGGAGGAGTTAATCTTGAAGCCTCATTTTTACGAAGGGGTCAGGAGAGAGTTTAAGGCTTTTGGAAACGTAGAGGGTACCTTAGCCTTGTTGAAAAATAGAGTTAAACATTGTGGCACCAAATTATGTCGGTTGATTCGACAACAGGGATAAAATATGAGAGATATAAACACTGTAAAAAGACAGAGTCAGTTACTCGTTCTTGCCTCGCACGATAAGCAATCATTGCATATTTGAGCCCAAGCGCGCGTTAAAATTAATTTATAGGCTTAAATATAACGATTTAGCCAAGAACAGAACATTTTGCATGAGATATTGTAAAATTCGTCCGAATTACCAGCGAGGACATGATTAAACGCTGTGTAGACATCTGGTACATTCGCAGGTGCATTTGCAAGTATATTTATTCACATGTGCGTAAACTATAATGGGTTATACATGAATATATACATCTGTGTGGGTTCGATTGGCATGCTTTTGTTCGTCCTGCATATTGCTTTATTCTGTTTTACGGGTGGTATCCTAACACCACCCACCAAACGCCCTTCATCTACATCTACATATTACCCCACAAGCCGCCGCAAGGGCGTATGGAGGGGGGTGTTAGGTAACCACCCGTTAAAGAAAAATGAAACCTCATACAAAACCAACATTCACAAGTGCAGGTACATTCTAAGGTGGACGTTTTCTAATTTTATATGTATTTGCATGTCTGTATGTTGAAAAGGTTTTCGAATGAATGTCGAAACATGACATCTTCTTTTTTTAAAACCTTATGAAACTAACGAAAACTGTAACATACTAAATGATAACGCCACGTGTCTTCCTTTAGTCATTCGTAATTCATGTGACGAAGAAATAATATAATATCTAACACCGCCAATTGCATTGATGTTGCAATCCAATTTTATCGATATAAACAGATTTTATTAGTTTAAAACGTAAAAATTGTACAGGGCGATATAAGAAAGTAGTGCCTAATTAAATTATAAATTTGGCATTAGGATTCGTTTCCTAACACATCAATTTGATCTATTTTATCCTTATTATTGAACTATTTATGGCTTATCATTAAAAATAGGGCTAAAGATGTGGTGTAAATCAACAAAAAGTAAAAGCACAAAATTAAAAAAATCAAAAACGTATTTTATAATGATCCTACAAATTTGAACGAAATGGCAGTTAAATTGAGCAAAATTACTTTATCCGTTTAAATATAGCTTTTTACTATAAAGGCTGGTAAACCCATCCCATATGGAACCAACAAACATTAAATCTACCAAATGGTCTGATCTACCTAAGTAGTGTGGGGCCATTATGATTCCTTTCGTGTCATCGTTAAACTTGTTTGTTCTGAACCTTTCTTAGAGTCTAAGCCTCGCTTGTCCTCTGTACTTCAAGTGGTTCCCAGCCTAAATCCCATAAGAGGTCTGTCACACTTGTGTTCTCAACATAACAATTTTTAACGAATCTGGCGGATTTTCTCTGGACTTTATCTAATTCTTTTTGCCAAATTTTCTCCCAAGGATCCCAAATATTTGCGGCATATTCCAAATGCGGTCTAACTAGAGCAAAATAACACCTCTCTTTAACTTTTTCATTACATTTCCCCACCACCCGTTTTATGAAGCCAAGTTTCTTTAAAGCTGATCCGCATATTGTCCTGATATGTGCTCCCCATGAAAGGCGTAGTGTTAGAACAACACCCAAATATTTAACTTCATCGGCCGTAGTCAGTACTGAACTCTCTATTTTGTAGTTTATATCCTGTTCCTCGCTTTCTTTGTTCCAAAATTTCAAAACTGCGCATTGATCTATATTAAGTGTGAATCCCCATTCATTGCACAAGTCTGAGATATTTTCTAAGTCTCTAGAGAGTAGCTCGCGATCTAGTTGGCTCCTTATTTCCCTGCATACCACCGTGTCGACAGTAAATAACCTCAGATTGCTACCAACCTGTGTGCTTAAGTCATTAACGTATATTAAGAACAGAAGAGGCCCTATTACACTTACCTGGGGGACGCCCGAAGTTACATCTCTATCCGTTGAGCACAACCCATCGATGACTACTATTTGTTTGCGATTTGACAAGTAGTCTCTAATCCAATTAATTATTTTCTCATTGATTCCATAGAATTTAAGTTTATGTAACAGTTTATTGTGTGGGACTTTGACGAAGGCTTTTTTGAAATCTAGGAATACTGTATCGACTTGTGTGTTGTTTTCTCCCGATCTAAGTACATCGTGAATGAAAAGACCTAGTTGTGTTTCGCAAGATCTGCTTTCCCTAAATCCGTGCTGGTTGTGGGTTAGTATTTTCCTACTATCAAGAAATCTTATAATGTTGGTGACAATAATGTGTTCCAATAGTTTACAAGATATCGATGTTAAGGAAGTGGGTCGGTAATTGGTTGGTTGATAAGTATAAGTGTAAGTGATAACGAACTGATTACTGTAATCAACCGCGCTAGCGGAAAAAGCATATTTCTATATCGTTCTAAGCAGCCTAGTACGTCGTATGCTGCCGTTATTGCCTACTTACTACATTACTACCTCTGATGCGTGAATTTCACACGCCGTCGGGCTTAGTACTGGGTTAACTCTATTTCCATCTACCAAGCCGACTACATACATACGAGTACATACAGGTTGTTTGTGGTCGTTAATAGTAATTAGTAATGATTGGATGAAAGGAGAAAAATGCTTGTAATGAATAAATATATTTAATTAACATAAAATATTTATCATAAATAGTATAAGCTAATAGAAATTTTATTTAATAATCTCCATATTAAAATATTCCAGTGAATTAAAATTAGGGTCTCGAAACGGATTGCATATTTAGCAGAAATGCTTAGAGTGCATTGATTAATTCGAGGGCAGTCTTAATTTTTATTTATAGAATCTACCACCTACCTCTCTTCAAATTACTTTGGGAATACAGCAGAACTTTTCAAAGAATTTTTTAAAAAAGTTTTAATATGAACGGCGCCCTTAAGCCGTCAATCAGTTTTGAGTATTAATCTGTCACGTGATCAACGAAGTACTGAGAGTGGCTTACCGTCTTCTGTCAATGTAACCGATTTTGTCGACTGTTCTAAATGCAGGTCACGGATCAGAATGTATTTCTTTTTTTTCTTTTCCAAAGATGAAATGGCCTTTTCACTGTTGAGTTTCATCCTAAAATTGAACTGTCTTCCAAATGATTTCAACTATATGTCTCACATCGCACTCGGTCCCTGGCATCTTATTTAATTTTGGGATGAGATTTAGATATCAAAAAACGAGCAGGCCTGAAATTTAGGTATAAAATGAAAGATGAGCAAGATATTTATTATGAAATAGATGGAACGAAGTTAAGCATTTCAAAATTGTTAATTGGATATTATACAAGCATCAAATCTTTCATGGGATGCACAGAATAGGACTATTCGAGTCATTATAAGAAGCTAGGTTTCCTTAGACGCGATACAGGAAATGTAACTTACAATTAAGAGAGAAGTGTTACTTCGCTTTAGTTAGGTCACATTTGGAATACGCGGAAAGCATCTGGGATCCAAGGGAGAAAACATTAATTAAGGAATTGGGAAAATTCGGAGAAAATCCGCCAGGCTTGTTACAAATTGCCACGAGAAGAGAATAGGCGTCACGGGTTTTCCAGAGGAATTAGGTTGGAAGCCTCTTGATTCACGAAAGGGTCTGGCAAAGACTTAAAGACTTTTGGAAACGCAAAGGACACCTGAGCCTTCATGAGGATCAGAGAGAATTACAATCCAAAAATTGAGATAAAAATGCCCGAGAAAAATTAACTTGGAATCTAGAATTCAATGAATTGGTAAAATTAAAATTGATTGCGAAATGTATGTAAGGCTGAATATACACGAGTGTACTATGTGAGTTAACATGTACAGGGTTCGTCCGGAAAATAAGTGTACTGATTTTTTCCCGCCGCTCCGGGCGCGCCCAGCACCGCTCTGACGGGCTGCGACTGGATGGGGGTATGTTGGCAAGCGACGCTGAAAAAGGCAGTCGGCTCTGAGCTTTGGTGTAGTGAGGAGCTCTGTTAACGCGAACCTCCACGCTCGACCCACGTCACGGAACGCGATGCCGAAGTTTTTGGAGCAGCGTTATTCCATCAAATTTGCGGTAAAGCTTGGGAAATCGTCTACCGAAACTGTCGGTATGATTAACCAGGCTTACGGGGAGTCAGCCATGTCCAGAAACATGATCTTTCGGTGGCACAAGATGTTCGTGGAGGGCAGAGAAGAGGTCGACGACGAACCACGGCCTGGACGCCCATCAACGACACTCACTGACGAAAATGTGCGAAAAGTTCGCGATGTACTGAACTCTGATCGTCGTCTTAGTGTTCGGATGATAGCAGAGCAGTGTAATATGCCAAAAACAATAGTGCACGAGTCGCCCGCGTCCGGCCAGCGATCAAAAACATCTGGCGGCTGCATCACGACAATGCGCCGACTCACACCGCGCTTGTCGTGTCGGACTTCTTGGCCAAGCACGGCGTGGCAACGCTGCCGCACCCGCCCTACAGCCCGGACTTGGCACCACCGGACTTCTTTCTGTTCCCGAAGATAAAGAGGAGTTTGAAAGGAACGCGATACGGGACTTTGGACGCCGTCAAAGAGGCCGTGACGACGTGTCTTCGAGAGGTTCCCGATGAGGCCTTCAGCGCCTCCAGCGGCGTTCCAGGAATGGGAACGCCGCTGGAGCAAGTGTATCGACTCACAAGGGTCCTATTTTGAGGAATATTAGCTTAAGATATGTAAAAGTGTAATAAATTTTTTTTCCTGAGCCCAGTACACTTATTTTCCGGACGAACCCTGTATTTCATCTATGGCTGGTGCCCTACACCCTCCGTTGCCCTTGCCGCGGCTTACGGGGAACCGTGTAGATGTACGCGTAGATTGGGCCCTAATTTCCGCCCTTTCTTATTCCATCAAGCATTCCTATCCCTCTTCATCTCTTCTTCCTCTCATTTCATCTATTGTCCCCATTCTGATTCTTCTCAGCAAGTGATTTCGGCAAACTACTAGGGTAATTTGAAGTGTTCTTGGAATGGAATATAAATAAACGACTTACCTAGGTGAAACTTTTTTATTTTCCAATGTAGTATCCCTGATCACAAATCCACTTGATCAGCAATGCTCCAATGTCTTCATCCAATCTCGAAAATTAGATTCCTTTAGGTCTGCAAAATACCCGTCTACTTCGGCTGTAATTTTTTTGTTTAAACAGGATCTCTGTCCACCGAGAAAAATTTGAAGCTTAATGAAGAGATGTAAATCTGATGGGGCCAAATCAGGCGTATAATGTGGTTTTGGCAACAATGCATATCTTAATTCGCGTATTTTTGCCATGGAAACGACACTCGTGTGTGGGCGTGTCTTGTCTTGATGAAAGATGACTTTCTTCCTTCCCAAACCTTGCCTTTTTTCTTATATCATTTGCTGTAGTAGGTTCGAGAGGTCAGCGTAGTATTTTCCAGCTATTGTTTGGCCAGTGGGAAGATAATATATCCGCGGAATGCCTTTCGTATCCCAGAAAAATGAAGCCATAATCTTTCGGGCCGACCGTATTACCTTTGCGCTCTTTGGTGGTGGTGAATCAACATGTTTCCACTGCTTTGACTGCTGTTTTGTCTCTGAGGCATAGCAATGGACCCAAGTTTCATCTCTGGTCACAAAGCGGTAGAGAAATTCTCCCTGGTTGCCCTTAAAACGGGTCAAACATTGTTCAAAAATTTCCATTCCGATCTGTTTGTGACCCTGCGTCATGAGTCGTGGCACTCATTTAGCATATTATTGTTTCATATCCAATTCCACCGTTAAAATGTGATACGCCGTGAAGATGAAATCCCTACGAATTTCTTATTTTTCTTATTTAAGTACCCTGTAAGCCACCGCTGTGGTGTTCGGCAGGGGACGAATACACACCAGACTAATTTTGACCCGAATATTTTTACATCTACCGGTCGGAAAATGTTATTCTGATCTCTTAATGTTCGTGGAAAAAAGTACATCTTAAATCAATCTATTCTACATTTGATATCTCAATTTTTTTTCAGCATGATGTCTGCTACCGTAGTACGATGGGGGTAATAATACATTTTCAACATCCCTGCTAAAGTGACGTCGTTCCAGATTAAGCAAGATATTTCATCTGAAATTTGACCTTCGCTCGATGAATGATTCCCATCCCAGCTCAACCAATATTTTGGATACGCTACTCGTACAAATGTAGCTCTTCGACTCTGCACGCGATCATATCCGACAATTAGTCTAACTTCGTGAGGATTCCATATACTAGCAGCATATTCTAAATGAGGTCTAAGCAGCATTAGGTAACATTTTTCTTTGATCTTTTCATCACTTTTACTCAGTAGTATTCTTATTAGCTTCTTTTGTTAGTTTGTCCACATATTCCTCGTATCTTTTTACCCAGGAGAGATCGTGATTGAGGGTAACGCCTGGGTATTTAATTGAGTCTACACATTCAATTTCGGTGTTCCCAATACACTAAGCACTCAGGAGGGATTTGATCTTTTTCCAAAAATTTATGACTACATACTTTTTTAAGTTTAATTCTAATTGCCAAGTGTTGCGCCAGTTTTTTGTGAAGTTTTTAATCACTGCCGAATTTCAATTTTTTCATCTTCACAAATCACTAGACGGGGACAATAACAGAGAGGCGTCCGCACCACAGATCTCTTCCCAGAGCACTGACGCGTCACGTGTTTACTCATTAAGTACCAAGTACTACGTGGACAGCTCGTTGCGTCAACACTGACATCTGGCGGTGATTTCAAGAATCTTTCAAATTACCCTCGTATATGCTCCAGCCAAGATGCCCTCTTATTCTGTAATTCTCTCTGAAAATTTTCCAGCCTCTCATATTCTAATCAGTAATTCCTCATTCTTAGGTCTCTCATCCGAATATACTCAAGAATGCTCCTCTCCAATCACATTTTAACCCTTTTCAAATCATTTTCATCTTTCTTTTCTATGCGTACACGTTTAACTGCTGTAAGACATCGAATTCCGTTCCATTCTCGATAGTTATGTCGTAATATTTTTCGTTCATTTTCTTTGACAAAACTTTCTAATCACAATAATTTGCTGTTAGAAATGGATGGTTCGTTTTCCAGGAAAAAATAATAAGCGTACATTTAACATTCTCCCCGGGAACGTGTCGCATTTGTTATGAGTTAAGGTCTATGGAGAGTGAGTGGCTGTAGCTGATGAGGTGATTTGGGATAGCCAAATTTATTAAATAAATGCGCTAATTTAAACCTATTTTCCCCATCTGTAGTTAACGTAAATATATCCTTATTGATAAAGCTTTAGTTTAAAGACTGATTAATTCAAGAGTCTTCAGGGACTCAACCAGTCCTGCGATTGGCGTTTCTCATTTTTCTCATAATTTGTAATGATGGTGTTGCCGATAAATTGAAAGCACAGATTTCAGAGCGGAGGATTTCCACTTGCATTTACTTTTAAATATTTAAGAAATGGGGAGAACACCTTTTCTATAAGAATGAAACAAAGGAACAAATCTCAAGAGTTGGTCATTCACGACAAAATTTGACAAAATTTAAAAATGCCCCGCTCTGTTTCGTCTCATTTTTTTTTCTTTCATCCTTGTACTACATACCCACCAATAGGAATACTTCCTTTTCAATCAATTCCGTTATCTTTGTCATCTTCTTTCTACTCGTCGTAAATGGGTTGGGTTTAGCTGACGTCGACGTTGGCTATATGGTTTCGAGAAGGACAGAGAGAGGAGACTTGCGTGGGTGGATGGCATGAATGACAGCTAAACCAACTGATTTATTTTCTTTTACTTCCCCTATGTCACAACTAAAGCAATCATCCTCTCGCGGCTGCTAAGCGCGAGGAGTTTGCCGAAGACTCCCTCATTAGTCGTATTTGAATAAGGTCACCATCAGCTTGCTTTGGAAGAGTTCCGAGCGTGAAGCCGTAGGGTGAAGCTTGGCCGAGCGGAGGACCCCGCTGCTTTTCATATGCGTCAACAAAGAGACCCTCCTCTTCCAGCGTAAATAAAAATGACATTCAATGCATGGCTGGGGGGGGGGGGAATCCTTGCCCATGCCTTTTTCTTGAGTATGCACGAGTATAATAAACATTAGACTGTTGATGGGTTACCCGAGGAATTCAAGTCGATAGAAGAGGTGTTGGCGAGAGATAGACGTCTATGAAGATGTGTTAACTGGCCCTAGCCGAAAACTATTTCAATTCCACCGTAGTATACTTCTATTTTCGATAAACCAATTTCGGTTTCATTCAGATATTCGATTTCAATATGAATTCAACCTAGATGTCGACTCGATTTCAATTCGATACCATAAATCAATGCTTCGATGTACTCGATTCAATCGATGATTTTGTACGTATAATCGTATCCTTTCTCCAAAAGTGTTTCGGCAAGTTTCACTAAAGTGCATCATCGGATTTGAAATCAAATTAAATAAGATAATTTTCGATTTGAATCGAATGATACGAATTTTAAAGAATTTTAATAAGACCGAATTCAAGAATAAATTCTTTAAGTAAAGTTTTTGATATACGTGATATGATTCCTATTACCATGAACTGTTGCGAATATTAGTTAACTGCAGCTCAATTCTAAAGAGAGGAGTTCAGCATATGCATATCAAATGTTTCATTTGCATACATTTTTCATTAAATAGATTTGATTTCGGTTCGATTTGAAAGGGACTTGACTTATATCGGGTACCATCCACATAATGTCCTAGTTTATCCACCAATTCGATCTCTACACGATTAGTTCCGAAAAAGTGATTAATTTGTTGTAGTTAAAAAGTAATTTAATTTGAATGGTCCTTGATTTAAGGATCAATGGCAGGAGACTGGAAGATGGCTCTCATCACCCCAATCTACAGGGCCTGTATGAAGGGTACAATCCCTAGGATCTGAGTAATTACAGGACAATATCTAAAACTCTCTCTAAAGCTCTCATCACCCCAATCTACAGGGCCTGTATGAAGGGTACAATCCCTAGGATCTGAGTAATTACAGGACAATATCTAAAACGTCGATATGCTGCAAAGCTTTTGAGCATATATCAGGTAGTTACATGATGATGACCTTCCTCGATAGTAAATCTGCAAAGGTCAGCAAGCACCGGTCTATTTATTTATTTTTATTTATTTATGTACCCAGTAAGCCACCACAAGGGGATGCGGCATGGGGTGAATACACACCATAATAATTTTGACCCGAATATTTTTATCCCTACCGCGGTCGGACAATGTTATTCTGATCCCTAATCGTTCGTGGAAAAAAATGATACATTAAATCTATCTGTTCTACGCTTAATATCTCTAATTTTATTGACATGATCTCTCTTACCATAGTACGATAGGGGAAAAAATATTTTCAACATCACTGCCAAAGAGACGCCCTTCCAGTGTATGCCAGAGCTTCAATCTGCAGTTCGCTCCGTTTCGCTCCGTCCGCTCCGCTTCGCTCCGTGGGTCGTTCCCAGCCTAGCTGCTCTAATATTTTGGATACGCTACTAAGTTTATCATAACAACGTTTTACAAATCTAGCTCTTCTACGCTGCATACGATCCAATTCGAATTTCAAAGAAACTTCGTGAGGATCCCGTGTACTTGCAGCATATTCTAAATGACGCCTGACCAGCATCATATAACATTTCTCTTTGACCTTTTCATCACATTTACCCAGCACTCTTTTAATAAATCCTAATTATTTGTTAGCTTATCTAGAAAGAATAGGTCATAGTTGAACCCTCCTATTCATGGCGTCCTTAAATCAGGAGAGCGAAATACTCAAGGGGGTGTTATATTCATAGATTTCAAGAAAGTCTTTGACAAGGGCCGGCACGACTCTCTGGTAAGAAAACTGACATGTTAAGGTAAATAAGAGAAAATAGTTAACTGAGTTATAGAATTCCCACTCACATGATCTGCAAAAACCATCAGATGACCGGCATGAGCAACGATGAGTTAGTTATAATATCCGGCGTACCGCAGGAAAGCGTTATAGGTCCCCAATTCTTTCTAATATATTCCAACGTCCCCCGTAAATAATAGCGTTAATTACATGCGAACGACACGGTGATCTAATGAGAGATAAAAGTCACCAGTCAATGACGCAGTATTTAGACAATATTTCGGAATCTGCATGAGATCCTAGACTTAAAACCTAAAAAATGTAAACTAATGATCTTTTGGGAAAAAATAAAATGGGAAACTCAACGCCGCGTACGAAATTAACGAGGTCAAATGAAATTTTCGGCACAAGGGAGGTACTTGGGAGGGTCACCCTCACAAAAACCTTTTCATGGAACGAGCATATTTGAAGACTCGTGGGCACGTACTGAAAAAACTTGTATTCATCCGAAGAGTTTTAGGAAAATGTAATAATAAAGTGAGGAAGAGGTGTTTCTTTGCACTGGTGGGACCGCACTTGAAATACACCGTAATTATTCAAGAACTTTCGGAGAAGATGTTGTTTGAGGAGTTGCAAAGAAGGGATTTTATGTTTTACAAAGAGATTCTATGAAAAGAAATCCAGTAAAACGCGGTATATAGAGAAACTACGATAAGTGTTCCTCCTAGCACGAGCGAAGTAGGCGAGACTAAGGCTAAAAGGAAGTTACACGACACTCAATTTAACCTATGGCACCGAAGAAATCATTGAGGCCCTTTATTATAGCAGCATATTGGACCATGGGGTTAATATAAAGGAGGTATATAATACTAACAGATACATGGACTCTGTTTTTCCTCGTGCAACTCACAATCATTACAAAAACATAGATAAAAAATTGTAAAACTACAGTCGATGAACCTAGCTGCAAACAATTGACCTGGAGCACTTCCATTCGGTTACTAAGGGTTCACGATCTCCTCCTAGGCGGGAGGAGGTGGAGACTTAGGTTATTACAAATGCAACAGGATACTCCATTAGACGTATGGTGCCGAAGGAACCATTAAAGTCCCCTGAGCGTGTGGAAGTGGTTTGATATGTAAAACCGAATTTAAGAACATGCATTTTTTAAGGAACTAAATTAATGGCGTACGTTAGGAAAGATAAGTGCAAATTTGTTCAGACCCTGTTTTTTTTAACAGTGGAACTTGGTCGTAGAGGGAAGAGGGAAAATTGCTCGGTAAAAATCGAAGGAGGTAGGAAGAAGATGATGCATGAAATATTTGGAGGCAGTGAAATGTTGAATACTGACACTTAGAGGGAAGAATGTAGGGTTATCGAGGCAAAGCGATGAAAACATTACATTTTAGGTGGATTTAAGGGACACAGAAAGTATGTGAAGCTGAAAATGATTTATTGTGTTCAACATCTGAATGATACTCATCAAGCTACCGGAAAGGTGTATGGCAGAGGGTTCATCCATACTAGATACGAACAACACTCAAAGAGTTATGGTCACGTTACGCACACGAAAAAAAATTATGATTAGATAAAAATACCCATGAAACGAATTCGAAAATGAATAATTTCATGTACCAGATTCGGCAGAGAATGGGGTATTTTACCATTATTCGAGAAACTTTGCAATCAAATTAACAAAATAGCTATCACTGAAAGGATTCCAGTATGTTAAGTAAGATAATACATTAAATAATCAAGGAATTCCCCATTTGGATAACAAAATATTTGGCGGAGATAATCAAGTACTCTGCTTGATCACTGGGTCCATCACGAACCTATTTAAATCGTCAGAATACTACTAACACATGTGAAATGCCCATATTTTGGTAGGCATTTATTGATGTGCATTAATGAATTTACGAGGCATGTTCATAAAGTAAGGGCCGTTTGGTCACAGGAAAAAATATACTCATAGGAAACACATTTTATTGGCACTTTCAGTTACCCACAACCAACCAAATACTCCTAATTCCCTTCTCTACATAATCGCGGTTCACTTCTAAGCGTTTTTCGCACCGCTGCACCTGCTTCTATTACCCCTCTGCATAGAAGCTCGCCGCCTGAGAGTTGAACCAATTGATAACGCCGTTCTGGAGTTCCTCTTCGGTTTCGAAACCTTGTCCACCGAGCCACTGTTTTATGTTCAAGAAGGGGAAGTAGTCGCTAGGTGCAAGGTCAGGACTGTACGGTGGGGGTGGGGGACCCCAAACCTCTCGTCCACTGGACATTCTTTGCTCTTCGTGGTGGTCGGTGAGAATTTTCGGTACCCACCTTGCTCGCAATTTGTGGTATCCGAGGTTTTCCTTGACAATATTGTAGACAGAAGTGCGTCCAAGTTGAGGAAATTTTTCAGCCAGGCCACATATAACATATATATATACCATACATACATATAATAAACATATATATATGTATATATATATATATATATATATATATATATATATATATATATATATACACACACATTCAAACACGAAATCCCGCCAAACGGCGAATAAATACTCATTTATATAGGAACAGATATGAGGAAAAGGGATAGGAACACACATAAAACGTTTCCACGTTTCCTCGATAGCTCAAGTGGCTAAGAGCATCCGCCCGGCAAGTGGAAAGATCCGGTGTTTGAGTCCCGGTCAAGGAAATATCTTTACTCTTGTGATCCGTTCGATTCCGCTTTCCCCACCTTTATTGTGTTCGTACTTTATGTGTGTTACTATCTCTTTTCCTTATATCTGTTCCTATATAAATGAGAATATATATATATATAATATATATATATATAATATATATATATATAATATATATATATATATATATATATATATATATATATATATAATATATTATATATATATATATATATATGTGGGTAGTTCTGTCCCTCTCTTCCTTGATAAAGGTGGCCACGACCACCGAAAATTCGAAAAATAGTGTCTCTTTTTTGTGCGTTTCTGTGTTTTTTTGTCTTTGTCCACTAGTGCTAACTCTTCCTTTCTAAAAGTACTAGTGTTGCCGGCTCTCTTAGAGAATCAAGATACTCCCAACATACAGGAATCATACAGGGAACATAGGAGGAATATATCCTCCAAAAGAAATTAGCAAAATCAACTGAAAGGAAAACAAACGAGGAACAAACGATTTGGTGGGTGAAAAAAAACGGGTTTTCGGTAGAAATGCAAAGGAGGCAGGAAAGATTGGCGATCATTTTGATGTACCATTTTGCTAAGCGATGGACTTTTGAATGTTTTTGGTAGTAATGTGGGATGTATTTTCTCAATTAAATGTTCATTAATAATGTCATATTCTATTGAAAGGTTAATTATGGAATATAAGATTCAGCGCCGTGAATTCTTTCAATAAATAAATAAACATTTGCCAACTCTTCTTTCCTCGATTACGGAGGGCAGTTTGCAAGTGATTCCGGTGATGAGAGCTGATTCGTGTTGCGGTTTACATTTTATTTGCCCCAGAAATAATAATTCCCCACAGAGATCTTCCCACCCTCGAGGAAAATCACCGCTACTCTTGATTCAAAGAGAAGTACGAGTAAAAGAAGAAAAACAAGGAAGAAGAAAATAAAAAGAAAATACTTCTTTCCCCTTGACGTCCACGTATTACTTTGACGTGCCATGGGGGTGGGGGAAGGGGGGCCGCAACGGTATCTTGGCTAGCTTCGAGATCATTACTCGCTGCTGCCCGGAAACCTTCAACAAAGGGGATGCAGGACGCCATCCTCCGATTGAGGTCATTAAAGGCTCGTGAAATTACTACCCTGCGGGTTCTTCCGCTTATATTCCAGGCCATTATATTTCATTAACCACCCATTCTACATCCGTAAATACTGCTATATATACCCGAATGTGAACCAACGTTTTTTTGCGTGTGTACTAATGAAAAAATCAACCATCGACCAACAAAATTATTTTTGTCATGCAAGGACAAAAGTGAAAAAATATCTTGACCATTTAGGCAGCAGGGTCAATCTCTTGTGGTGGAAAGAATAATGGGATATAGTAAGCAGAATGGGTATAGAAAAGAAGAATTTCTGTCGTGTGAAACAAGTATTAACAGCAAATAATCCCAGCATGGTAAAAGGGAAGCGATCCGCTGTATGTTAAATATGGTGTCCAGTTTTCTACAGATGGACTTATAAGAAGCAGCAGGGAAAGGAGGATTTGATGAGATGAAAGTATGGTATTTCAGGTGCTTCAAAAAGAATGCAGATAATTAAATGGAAATACACGTAGAAACGAATGAATAAGTACTCGGGAGAGTGTTTTTGAAGAGAGAAGGAAATATTTGAGGGCAATTAAAACAAAAAGAGGAAAATGGATTGAACATTCTCGTCTGCCTCCCAAGAGGTCGCGGGTTCGATTCCCGCCCTGGTGGGTTTTTCTCCCTCCTAGGGATTGGGTGCTTGTAATTGTTTCTGTTGTTATATCATTGTTTAAAAGTCCGATGTACAGTTCAAATTGCTGTTTTCGGATTAATATGAAAGAAATATATAAATTTGAATAAATAAACATCCTGAGGTGCGATTTCTGCCTGAAAACCATAATTGAAGGAAATGTTACAGAAGGGAGACTTGCAGAGGAAGATCTAGGATAAACTACGTGAAAAAGGTAATGCTAAAGGTCCGTACAAGGCATCATGAGAGAATTAAGAAATTATGAGGCGACAGGATTTAGATAGGAGCGCTGCTGCTAGTCGATTCACAGATTGATAACCCGTGATGATTAGGAATCCGTGACACATAACAAAAGGGCAATAATTTGCAATGTTTTTACTTTTATTTAAATGAGCACCTATTAATTTTGAATGGATTTCTTTTTTAAAGTATCCTCCATCCAATTCAATGGAACTACTGTAAAATGTCTGATTTCAATTTAAGGTTGACTTAAGTTCGATGACGGTTTTCCATGTCCAACTGTTCGTATTTCTACATCGCGGATGAAATGACGTCCCCTGCTCCGACGATCTGAGCAACGGCGTGAACTGCAGGAACCCACTTGAGGAACATAAAACTGCAACAAGCAATGTGTAAAATTGATTTCATTAAGGGTGGCTCAAAACTGGCATCACAATTTTTCCCGAATAAGCAGAGCGTTTAACGCCTATATTCGTTTGTACTAAATATGACTTGAAGAACCCAATCACGACAAATAATATCATCATTTTCCACTCAAACCTCGTGAAAACGGAATGCTAAACGTATTTACAGCCTATGAATACATGCCCTGAAGGCTTCAGCGTAAAATATACAAAAATTGCATTTTCCAAAAGATGCTAGAAATTTTTGGTAGGGATATCTTATACTTTTTCCCGTTTTCTCAACCTTTAAACACACTTCATCTGCATCATTTCTTACTCTTCCCAGCTGGTGCACCAACCAAATTTATGACTAATATTTCTGCATGCATGACTGGTGCCCTAACATCCCCTGCCACATGCCCTTACGGTGACTTCCGGGTTATTGTGTAAATATGGACTCAAAGAATGGCGATGAAAATTTCACCACGGGAAAAGCTGTCTTCCAAAAAGAATAATAATGACCGATAAAGTTATACTTGGAGTGCCTGCTTACGAGCAATGAATACGGAAAGTAGCGGTTAGACTTTCCTAGCGTAAAACTGAAAAACTGTGAACTCTTTCATGTGTCCGTGTATAGAAGGGAACAGAAAAATTAGGAAAGATAAAAGATGAAAACATTTGGCCAAAAAGAAATAGAGAGTGGATTGGAAATCCCGAGGCTAAAAAATCTACTTAAAGTTACGTAAACCAATCAGGAAATATTCCCGACAGAATGATTCGGTGGTGTTCGGAGGTACGCCAACTCAATTCAAAGAAATATACTCAGATCGAGCCACTGACAGATTTTTTATTATCACCGTCTGAGTATTTCCTCCAAAACCACAAATGTTATTTTCTTCAAAAATGACCCAAGTCTAAATTATACCCTCCAGCAAAGTGCCCAAGAAATTAATCCCAGAGCCACTCTTATTACGCCTAGTACTTTCACAGTAATGCGTTTCCATGATATATACATAGAGAAAATTGTACAAATAAAATGGATGGAAAGGAAAACAAACGAAGAAGTTCCGGGCATGGTAAAAGGAATAAAGAGACGGCTGTTGGGAGAAACTCGATGAAGAAAGCAGGACGCTGAAGACAGTAATAGAGGAGATAAAGCTGGGAAAGTGAGGCAGCAAAATTTTATGTGAATATTTAGAGGATAACAATAAATCATAAGGTGGTTTGGGGTAAAATCATGGTCCAAAGTGCGTTAAATAAAAGGGAAACTTTCAACACTATACTAATTAAAGGCAGAAAATGGCGAGTTTATTGCAGACTGGGGTAAACAAGGTCAATATCCCAAAACTTTCTTTCAGAATATCAAAAACAAAAATATTAGCTCCTAAAATGAATCCCCACGGACTTGATAAGCTCATGAATTATATATTGTTGTCCCAGGAATAAATTTAAAAAAAAAAACAGCTACGAAATAGAAAAGTAATAAAACCTCCAGGTCCCCACCAGAAAATTGAAAGAACTTGCGGAAGACATCGCGCCTAATTTAAAAAGAGTTGATGGAAGAAGGTCCCGTACATCTCATCTGAAAGTTGGCTCAAATAAACCCCCTACCTATAAAGGTGATATTAGGGAGGCCCCGAGGGATGGGAAGAAGATCAGAGAAAATACGCCTGATTTGTTCAAAATTGCTACCAGTAAGCGGATGACGGGTATATTAGAGGAACTAGGTTGAGAGCCCCTTGATTCACGAAGAATATAGACAAGACTCAGGCTCTTCAATATACGTGACACGTGAGTTCGAAGAGTTCATACGTGACACAACCTGACACCCCCAAACTACATTACACTGTTCAATTCTGTATATTTTATAAACCCCCTCGTTTCATCCAAAATGCCTAATTTTTTACCTTCCTCAAACTCGTTTTCCCAGCATTCAGCCCTTCTCTATTTTCCGTTCTTCAGTATCCCATTGCCTCTGAATATATCCTGAAGTCACTTGTCCTGCCTTCGAATTTTTTCAAAAGTCCTCTCTCTTCCTCAGCCATGACTAGAATTTCTCACTCGTTCTCCTCTCCGTCCATTTTATTTTTTTACAATCTTCTCCACATCCACATCTCAAAGACCCAGACGAAAAAATAGTAATGCTCTTTTTCTCTCACAATACGTGACCAAAACATGAAGCGAAATTGCGTTCGGAATTTTGAATAGCCAGAAAATAAAATTGTCCGAAATGCCAAAACATATAAATTTACACAATAGCCTACAAGCCGCTACAAGGCTGTGTGTGGCGGGAGGTGTTCTTAGGGTACCAGGTATGTATACTATTATTCCATTAGTTTATACATGACTTTGGATATATGTATTCTCATATACGAAAACATTTGAAACACACACACACATTCTTATTTAAACCATCCAATATGTGTATGAAGCCTTAAATGTTTGTCTTTAAGTACTTACGGGTATATTTGGTCGCTTGGTTTCGATTATTTCAATATTGCGCATCGTGCGAGGGAAGACCGAGTTCTTGAATCAGTCGGGGACCGAGTCTAGACCTCTTATTTCACTCCGGTGGTCGAATAAGCTTTGATAATTTGGTGCCGTAATAATTCCCTCGCTTCTGGAAGAAAACTCAGGTGGCCTGTACCTTTCTAAACGCCTTAAGACCTTCTTCAATCCCTCTTGGTGAATTAAGAGGCTCTCACCATAATTCCTCCAACACACCCGTCAAGCTTACTCTCTTCCCGTAGCAATTTCAAAGAAACCTGGCGAATTTCACTCTGGATCTTTTCCAATTTTTGAACCAACAATATTCTCCCATGGACATGCAGCATATTCCAAAGGTGACCTAACTAAATCGAAAAAACAACTTTATCTTACTTTTTCATTACTCTTGTTGATATGACTGTAGTAACCCCTATTAATACATGAGGTAAATAGGCATGCATGTGCACGCGCGTTATTGTACGTGAAATATATATTTAATTAATGTATGATTGAACATAGAATAATTAAACGCAGGTTACCGATACAATCTATGGCTGCGTGTTGTTGGGTATTGTGTGGATGTGGACACCACGCCGCCCCCTCACTCTTCTTCATTGATTTCATTGAAAATCATTCTTTCAGGGAAGTTGGGAATTGGCCACTACGTATGAATCCGTTTGTAAGAACCTCCCCTCTCTATGCTCATCTTTCAGCTCAACCCGAGATACTTACAAACATAACTTGCTAAGGCTAACTGTCTCCAGTCATTGCGTCTTCACCTACCTGTAGTGCCTACAACGTGCGGAAATCAAAAAGTAATTACGAGCGAGTGCCCTCGGGGACACATTTTCGCACCGTGAGACGATGAAATCGTGAATGGCGTGATATCAGTTTCGTTCGAAACGCACCTCCCGTTAACCCGACGCGTCGGCAAGAGGAAATTTCCATTGGTGAAAATGTTATGCGAGAGGTCGGTTGTGAGGAATGAAAGGCGACTTGCGCCCGGCTGACCATTCGGAACTTCCAGTCCAGATTGGGACGGACGAAGGGGAAAGGCAGTGGAGTAACGAATTTACATGCTGGATGTCTTCACAGCTTTCAAAACTAAAAATATTCGGCGACCACATTCAGTCGTCGATATTTTTGCACAGTAATATATGGTCAATTGGCACGATTCGGCTTATGGATTCTCTTGCCAACTGAGGGTGAATAGAAACATATAAAATTACATTGAATTGCATATTATGTTAGCAAAAGTTGGTCTGTCATGTTTAGAGAAGTATTTCACACTCAGATATCGTAGTGCATGTACCTATAGTGACCGTTATCTCCACCATTGAAATTATTTGACGCATTTATTGTACCGAAGAATCAAGCAAACCTTAATATTCGATGTTGCAAACCTGATGTGTAATCAACCCCTGCCATAAACCATAGCGGTGGTTTTCAGGGTACCATGAAGAAGTAGAAGTGAAATAGTACTCATTTCGTGTAGTATCATTATAAGAGGAGAGAAATGGTAATATAATTAACATATAACCTGGTATTTGAGAACTAGAAGCACGGATATAACATGCACAATTTACATTATTAGATAGATACAAATCTTTCTATTTTAATGCAGATAGAGAATTAATAATTCTATCCTCGGATAGAATTGTCAGGCGAGACTGAGACTTCAACGAGAAATTAAGAGAAGTGGACCACCGGTCTGATCGATATTTAAGCACTTAATTTCCCGGCGAATTTAGAGATCACATCATTGGGAAACAAGAACAGCTTAGGCAATTGGATTTTCCCAAATGCTATTAATCGCCAAATATCAATTACTCAATCACGCTAACGGCTGGTGACTCAACACATCGTCTTACACCCCCTTGTTGACATTATTGAGTAGGTTGAACAAATAGAAATTTAGTATACGTTTAAGATGAGGACAAATAACAAACAAGCACAAGACTAGTACGGGATTCGAATCCGTGACCTTTCATTTGTCAAGTTTCTAAATTGATAGTGACAGTCTTATGTAATTTGCTTGTTGCAATGGAATAAACCCTCCTCATACAATAGTTTTAAACAAGTCATTTATTGCCTAATTAAAGTTATCATTGTTTTTTGTATTAGGAATACATGTACGATTGTTAATTATCAATATGGGGATGCCACGGCATAAGCAATTGTAAATATGGGCGTATAATAGCCATTAAGTTTGTTACCTACAAATCACTGTCAAAAATCACCACGCATTAACGCGTGGTTCTTGGAACCGATTGGCAGAAAACAAACTTACGTGTATGTCCATTAGAGAATATTCACCGCAGTTCTTTGCAATGTCAGGTCAAATAAACACCCTACACATTTGCCCATTATTGCTAACCCTTCATGCATGAAAAACTTCCGCGCTTGTTCCACATTATTGTGACAAATTATCGGTCCATTTTCCTTTCATGTGGACTCTTCCATAGCGATGCGTTTATGTTGTTCCGGGAGGATTATTTCCTAGAACTCTAGCACTCCTCTCCAACACTTCTTTCACCTTCTCCAACTCTTCTGTACGACACAATGATGAAAAATTTTTTTCACCCAACATTCTTTAATAGCTTTTGATAGATTGTACTTTTTCTCATTCGTCGCAGACGTTTGATAATATTTCCTTCCATTTCCGCACTTAAATCTTTGTCCCTTTTATTGCAGCCGTAAAAATCGTCATGTCCCTATTTATACCCCTTCCCACCACCCTAACCTCTCATCATTGTTCAAATAGCTATAATTATGTCATATTTCGCTTCGGTCGACGGCAATATCATACTGGGTGCGGAAGAGGGAAAGGGAGACAGGAATTTCGATCCGCCACCGCATATAAGTTTCCCTACACCATATTGGAAATGCCAAGGTCCTCGAGCAGTTGCTTATCTATTCCTAAGCCAGTTTGTTTTCTAAAGGTTGTTTAAGAACATTACAAGCTACTTTATAATAGAGAACCCCGGGTCTGTTATAAACACATCTACAAAAATACCGCACATCGGTGCGAGGATATTTGGCGGAGAGTGTTTTCAAGTAAAAATATTTGGGTTCTTACGTCCGATTTTATTTTTTTCCAAATCCTACACGGTAACGTGTAAGCCATCGAGAAGGTGTTAACATCTGGTATGTAAAATCAAACAATCAAGGTTTTTTCAATTGTTATTCCAATAAAATTGCCGCGCTAAAATAATTTCCCGACTGTGTCAACGAAACTCATTATTATTTATATGAAAAGTTTCAGCCGTGCATATTATTTGGGAAAGTTGAAAATGTCTTAAAGTAAGATTAGAGAGATGAAGTGTAGAATTGACAGATTTAAGATGTCAATTTTTCCACGAATGATAAGTGATCACATTAACCGTATGCGACTGCGCTAGGGGGCAAGGAAGTATTTTTTCATTCTAAGTAGCTTAGTATGTTGCCATGATCTCATCTAAACTTATTTTATGTTCTTCCTTGATACTAACAGCTATATCAGGCATGGAGAAGTACAGGGTTCGTCCGGAAAATTAGTGTACTGACTCCTGGGCTGGGCGCGCCGCTCCAGGCGCGCCCAGCACCGCTCTGACGGGCTGCGATTGGAGGGGGGTATGTTGGCAAGCGACGCTGAAAAAGGCAGTCGGCTCTGAGCTTTGGTGTAGTGAGGAGATCTGTTAACGCGAACCTCCACGCTCGACCCACGTCACGGAACGCGATGCCGAAGTTTTTGGAGCAGCGTTATTCCATCAAATTTGCGGTAAAGCTTGGGAAATCGTCTACCGAAACTGTCGGTATGATTAACCAGGCTTACGGGGAGTCAGCCATGTCCAGAAACATGATCTTTCGGTGGCACAAGATGCTCGTGGAGGGCAGAGAAGACGTCGACGACGAGTCTTCGAGAGGTTCCCGATGATGCCTTCGCGGGAGCGTTCCAGGAATGGGAACGCCGCTGGAACAAGTGTATCGACTCACAAGGGTCCTATTTTGAGAAATATTAGCTTAAGATATGTAAAAGTGTAATAAATTTTTTTTCCTGAGCTCAGTACACTTATTTTCCGGACGAATCCTGTATATTTCACTTGAATACTGTAGTGCTTGTACCTGCACTAATCATAATCTATATTATTTGAAATATTTTTGTTTATATATATATGTATAATATCATGAAAATATATATATATAAATATATATATATTTCTAAAAAAAAATATATATATATATATATATATATATATATATATATATATATATATATATATATATATATATATCTTTATATATAAATATATATATATTTCTAAAAATATATATATATATATATATATATATATATATATATATCTTTAAATATAAATATATATATATTTCTAAAAATATATGTATATCTATATATATAAATATATATATATATATCTTTTTATATATATATATATTATATATATATACCCTCCCCGGACTACAACCTTGACGTGGTGGAAGGGCTTGTGCGTTCCGATGACCCCTAGAGCTGTACTGGCGGGAGTAATAATTATTGCTCCTGGTAGGGTCACCCATGCCAGATAGGTCGAAGGTTAGGAGCCAGACGAAAGGTAGTCCACGCAGCGTCTGTTCCTCAGTGAGGCGGCTGCAATGGCGTCTGACCCCAGTGGGGCGGCCAGTAAGTGATGGTGTCACGTTAAAAACACTATTGAGGAAGGCAACGGGAAACCACCTCAATTATCATTCCCTAGAAAAATATGATGGACAATAGAGATATTTTGAGTCCTGGCAACCACGGGGCTCGGCCCAATCGGCCGTGTGTCGTGCCCGGCAGCGGGGGAGGCAAGGCTTCCGCGGTCGTCATCCCACGAAACCCTTGCAAGGGAAAACCAGCAGCAGCAGGACAGAAGACGCAGGAGAAGAAGACAAAATTAGTTAGAATAGGAACGTGGAATGTTAGGACAATGATGAGGACAGGGAAATTGGAGAATGTTAAGCGAGAGATGGAAAGGGGAAATATAGATATTTTAGGTCTATGCGAGGTGAGATGGAAAGATAGCGGGGATTACTGGAGTGATAAGTATAGAATAATATACAGCGGTGGGGACGAGAGCCAACGAGGGGTTGCCATAGTATTAAATGAAGAGGTAGGAAGAAGCGTAGTCAACATAGAGCAGGTAACGGATAGAATACTACTAGTGGAGATAAAAGCAGAACCGACGAACTTAGTTATTATTCAGGTATACATGCCACCGAGCAACCATAAGGAAGAAGAGGTCGATTAGATATACGATCAGTTAGAGGACATGATCGCGTGTGTTCCAGCAGGGAAACATTTGATAGTGATGGGGGACATGAATGCGACGGTAGGCGAGGGAAGAGATGGTGATGAGGTGGGCGACTACGGTTTAGGCACGAGGAATGACCGCGGGGAGAAAGCAGTTGAGTTCTGCAGGAGACAGGGGTTAGTCATCACCAACACTTGGTTTAGACACCACAAAAGACGCAGGTATACATGGAAAATGCCAGGTGACTCAGGAAGATATCAGCTAGATTATATCCTGGTTAGACACAGGTTTAGGAATAGTGTGATAAATTCCCACAGCTTTCCGGGAGCGGATGCGGACTCAGATCACAATTTAGTTGTTATGAAATGTAGCGTACGTTTCAAAAAGATAAGGCAGGGGCGGCGAGTTAGAAAATGGAATGTAGAAGCATTAAATGGGTTGAAAAGGAAGGAATACAAACAGGCGGTAGAGAAAATAATGGAGGATGGTAAAGGGCTTATTACTATCGAAGAAAAATGGGAAATGATCAAAAAAGGGTTGTCTAAAGCCGCAAAAGACACTATTGGAACCGTTAACGCTAAAAGGACTAGGAAACCATGGATCACGGATGAGATGATTACAAAGATGGATGATCGGCGAAAATGGAAGAATATAAATACAGAATTAGGCAAAATGAAGTACAAAGAATTGAACACTAAATTGAGGCGGGCAACAAATAAGGCAAAAGACGCATGGTGGAAGACGAAGTGCGAGGATATGGAAAGTCTCCAGAGGAAGGGCGAAATCGGTGCGCTGTACAGCAAAGTTAAATCGTTATCGGGAAGTAAGAAAGGAAGAGCTATGCTAATAGTTAGAGATAAAGCGGGTAAGGTAATAGTTGACGCAGGAAAGATCCAAGAGAGATGGAAGGAGTATATAGAAGAACTGTATAGTAAAGAACTCAGACCAACACAGTTAGACATTGAAAAAGAAAATGACGTAGAGGAAGACAGCTTAGGTCCAGGCATACTAGACAATGAGATAGAAAGGGCATTAAGGGAGATGAAACTAAATAAGGCCGTGGGGCTGGATAACATTCCCGTGGAACTTTTAAAATGCTTAGGAAAATGTGGGAGGAAGAGGCTACATGGGCTGATCCGTAGTATTTATGAGGAGGGAATCTGGCCGGAAGACTTTGTGAGATCAGTTTTAGTTCCTATTCCGAAAAAGGTAAAGGCCACGTCATGTGAGGACTATAGGACAATTAGTTTGATATCCCACGCAGCTAAAGTTGTTCTCAGGATCATAAACAAACGGATAGAGAGTAGGGCAAATGATTACTTAGGGGATGATCAGTTTGGGTTTAGGAAGGGGAGAGGTACGCGTGATGCCATTGCAGTAATGAGATTATTAATCGAGAGGAATATAGAACACAACCAGGAGGTATTTGCCTGTTTCGTAGCGTTTGATAAAAGCGTTTGATAGAGTGAATTGGGAAAAACTAATGAGTATATTGCAGAAAATAGGAATAGATTGGAGGGAAAGGAGGCTAATCCGCAACCTGTACATGTCTCAGACTGCTCAGGTGCGGGTGGGAAACGGGGAGTCAGGATGGGCAGTGTTAGGAAGGGGTGTAAGGCAGGGTTGCCCATTATCACCGTTGCTGTTCAACCTGTATGCAGAGGAAATGATCAAAGAGGCATGGGAAGAACTCGAGGTAGGAATGAAAGTGGGCGGGGGATTCGTAAAATCAGTTAGGTTTGCTGATGACCAAGCTTTAGTTTGTCAGTCAGCCAAGGGGCTGCAAGCATTGCTTAGTGAATTGGAAATTCAGTGCGACAGGTATGGGATGAGAATCAACATTAATAAAACAAAGGTTATGCGATTTTCTAGAAAGAAAAAGGCTAATCTTAACATTAAAGTAAGAGGGCAAAAACTAGAGCAGGTAGAACAGTTTACGTATCTCGGTAGTGTTTTGGACCAACACGGTCAAAGTAGTAGGGACGTAAGGAGAAGAATTGCGCTAGGCAAAGAGGCTTTCACGAGGAGGAGGGAGTTGATGACGGGGACTTTGAGTAAGGATGTTAAGAAAAGACTCGTAAAAACTTTGATATGGACCGTAGCTATGTACGGCGCGGAAACGTGGTCATTGAAGCAGGAGGATAGACGTAGACTGGAGGCTTTTGAAATGTGGGTGTGGAGAAGAATGGAAAAGGTGAAATGGACAGAGAAGAAAACAAATGAGGAAGTACTTGGTATGGTGGGCGAAGAGAGGGGTTTGTTGGGAGCAATCCTATGGAGGCAGGAAAAGTGGATGAAGGGGGTGTTGACCGGCAGTGGGATGTTGAAGACTTTGATAGAGGGTAGAATGTTGGGCAAAAGAGGAAAGGGAAGGAACAGGATAGGGATGTTGGACGGGATGAGGGGAGGAAGAAAGTACTCAGAGATGAAGAGGGACCTGGTGTAGAGTAGAATTTAGGGTTGTGTTTTGTTAGTAGTCACAAAATATTTGTTTGGTAGTTGTGCCCATCAAAAAAACCTACCTTAACCGGTAGATTACCTTAAAAAAAAAATATATATATATATGTATATATATATATATATATAAATATATATATATATCTTTTTATATATATATTATATATATATATGTATATATATGTAAATATATATATATATATATATATATAATGTATAACACAGCACTAGTGGACACAGACAAAAACACACAGAAACACACAAAAAAGAGACTCACTATTTTTCGAATTTTCTGTGGTCGTGGCCACCTTTATCAAGGAAGAGAGGGACAGAACTCTGTGTCCACTAGTGCTAAGTGTTATACATTATTATTCACGTCCGTGAGACTTTCAAAAAGTGTTACATGTATATATATATATATATATATATATATATATATATATATATATATATATATATATATATATCGTCATCATTATTATTTCAGTTCTAAAATTAGTTTACTGCAGACCTACATTATTCTCTGTGCAGTGTGTATTCATTCAACCGATGATAGCTACTCTGTTTTACGTCCTTCTTATTTTTATCTAATGTAGATACTTGTTTCTTGGTCTTCCTCTTGGGATCCCCCTCCTATGATTTTTCTAACTAATCCATTGTGTCTCAAGGTACGCCCAATCTGTCTAGTCCTCCTCTGTCGTGTACTTCTCTCCATATGGTCCTTTCCCCATCTGCTCTTCTATGTAATTCCTCGTTCCTCACTTTGTTTGTTCACAATATCTTCAGTATTTCCCATCAGTACCATGTATAAAAGGACTACATTCTTCGCTGGTCCACCTTCCCAATTTTCCATATCTCTGATCTATTAAATGTCATCCTCCATTCGATCGTTTTGACAAACTCCTTCCTTGTTGGCAAACTCAGGTTCTTTGAACACAAAAGCCTCACCTTCATGAAAGTCTTCTCAACTTGAGCTATACTTTGCGTTAATATTGTGATTCAAAATTAATAAAACTTAATATTTGATTTTGCATACCTGGTGTCCAAGCAAGCATCCCTTGCCTCGCTCCCTACCGGTGGCTTGCATGATATCATGTGGACGTAGAATCTTCGTGCGTCTAATGTCTTCCTTTAAAGGCTATCCAGCAAATAACGTGACGCTTTCTGCTCGTTCATCATGATTCATCCCAAGAATTGGTGGGTTAACGAAAGCGACATCTCTTACCAAGGTACGGTGTCAGTAATGGAATTATTGGCACACTGAGACTTCCTCTCGGGCGGGAAGTCAAGAAGTGGCCTCCTTCTCTCAGTTCCATCGCACTCACCCAGCAACCAAACCCTCCCGCACTGAACCCACACCGCCAGCCCAACCCGACTGCCGGGCTCCCCCTCCTCCTCCCTTGGGCACTGTGCTGCGAAAGGAGGGAGCGGAGAAGGGGCGTGGGATGAGGAGAGAGGGGAAGGAGGAGTATGAGGGAGGTGAGGAGAAGAGGGTGAGCAGAGAAGGGGAGGAGAACTGGGTGTGGGTGAACGGGAGGGGGGGTGAAACGAGGGGGGAAAAGGTGGTAGGTTGTAGGCATGGGGAGTGAATAGGAAGGGGAAGGTGGCATGCTGGCAAGGAGAGTAAGGGGCGGGAGAAGAGGGAAAGCGTAGGCGGAGGGGGAGGTAAGTTCTGGAAGGGGTTGGGAGTGGGAGGGTGTGGGTTAGGGTGTTGGAAGTGGGGGTGGGGGTTGCGGGAGATTATTACGTCGGGGAGGGCGGTTGAGGAATGGGGAGAGGAGGAGGGTACAAGGAGGAAGAGAAAAAGAAGGCGGTTTGTAGGGGAAAAGAGAGAAGAATAGAGAATGGAACATAATGAGGGTGGATAGGACGCGTGGGATGGCTTGCGATAGGTATGGGGGAGAGAGAGGAGTCAAAGGAGGAAGGGGACGGAAGAGGAACAGGAAAAAGTGCTTCTTGGTCGGGAACGGGTGAGGAGATTAAAAAAAAGGTTGATTACAGAGAAGCGGTTCTCCCGGCGAAGACCCGTTTGTTCACGGATGAAGAACCGCTCAGTGCACGAACAGTTCATTTCAGTCAGCTGATCGTGAGTGACGTTTGAGGTCGCACAGCTGCTGAGTGAATCTGGGAAGCAAGGACCCATGTACACTCCTGGAGACTACATCCGATGAGGTTTTCGAATGAAAATTATTCTCAGTGTATTGGCCTCCAGCTATCAACAAGAAAGATATAAAAACAGGTCTGCAACTTTTTGCTGTTATTATATTACGACTAGTTTCATTACATTGCATCATTTTCAAAAAGGATGAAAATGATGCAAATCATCTTCGCTAGTCATCAGAATAAAATAACATTGGAAAGCTGCAATCGCGTTTTTATTACGATTGTCAAAAAACTCTTTCCTGCTTACCTAACTTTCTTCCTTTTATCAGAGCCATTGACGTATAATTATCACAAAAAGTTTCCTTCGCCTATATTTTCCGTCTTCTCCGGACTTCACCCAGCATCTTCAACTCATCTTTATCTACACACTACCCTAGTAAGCCGTCACAAGGACGAGTGGCAGGGGGTGTTAGGCATCCTATGATCCACTTAGAGGCCACGTGGAAGCGGGCGACCGGACATAATTCTTACAACATCCATTAAACGCTCCACACCTAAAACACTCTTGGTAACCATTAAAATCACCTCCGCAGGTGATAGTTGGCGAAGTCCGCTCGTGCATTTTATTCCTTATGTTTGAGTCCTTGAAACTTTAATCTCTTCTCTCGCCACGTGTAAGTCTTCGTCAGTGGACTTCAATCTTCTCCATGATTCACATTCGTTTCTTGGAATAACTTCTTCGTTTTGACTGATGGCTGAGTGACTGAAATCGCACGACTCCTCTCCACCATGGAACGACTGATACCTTAATAGCTGGTGCCCTACCACTTCCCCCGTCACACTCCCTTGCGTCGACTTGATAGGAATAGGGTGCATGTTGATTGATATCTTTGGAAAGATCCGATTATGCATCGAATTTTGAACCATACGTACAACATAAATAACCTCCGTCGACATCATTATTCCTGGGAGAAAATTCGACGCTTGCCATAAATATGTCCCCAAATGCCACAGGCGCATGGATTGAATGCGATACGCAAACGTCGCGCGTTTGTCGACCGGGAGACACATTTTTGCAATAGGTGATAAATTTACACCCCCTTAGGCCACCCGCTTCTCCGCAGGGATATCACCGGCCTGAAGAGTGAGTGGGTGAGAAACATATCGCCTGGGAGCAGACACAAGACGTAGTCGGTCGCATCGCATAGGGTCGTCGCCTCTCTCACGCGGAACCCCACGGGGGGGGGGAGGAGGAGGGGGGGGGAGGAGGAGGGGGGGGAGGAAGGCTCCGGGGAGGTAAGGAAGAAGGAGTAACACACAAGGTTGGTCGAAAACGACGGGAAAGGGCGGGTGAGGAGGGTGGAGGCGGCTGCACACGCTAGAATGGACGGCTGGAGCGAATGTAGTATGTATGTATGAAAGAAGTCTATGGCGGGGGGGTGGTGTTGGGCGGAGACGGCAGTGTGAAAGGGGGGGGGGGAAGAAGAGCCAGCCAGACCATAGCCCTTGGGGGTGAAGAGAGGTGGGGGAGCAGAATGAGGAGCCAGCGACTGCCTAGCAGTGAAATGATACACACAACACGCTGGCTTTGGATGACGAAAAGGGCGAGCGGTTATCCTGCAGGGGCCTCAAACTCACTCACGATATGGGACGGACTGACTGCTTGCTTCTGCTCAAGTGGGTGGAATAGGCTCTTGGGGGAATTACTAATCTGGAAATACTACGGCATGTAAACACGATGATTCACGTTAGAAGAAAAGGTGGCTGGACCTGAAAGGTGGCTGAAGCGGTAACTGAGTCACTGAGGCCCGGTTAAACATACAAAACTATTGACTCGCCGATTATTTCTTGTTAATTCGACTGTTGCTTGCGTTATAACAACACAAACAGACCAAAACTAGCTATGAAATTGTTAATCTGATGGTTATGAAAAGCCTTCTTCAAGCCAAGAATAAACGAATGCAGGTTAATAATATTCCATGGTGGTATTTAACATTAAATAATCAATGATGAGTTGTAATTGTTGATCAAACGATTGATGATCACCGAAAAATTGGTGAAACCGATCCTCATGGTCGTTGATATTTCATTACTACTTAGGGAACTGAAATCACACATTTTATCTCAGAAATCGCAAATAACCAGGAAAAAATGCACGTCCTGCAATTATGCTAGCTCCAAAGTTGGGGTGACATAGGCATTTTACTTGACTCTAACTTACATCTACCTGTATACAATAACCGGTAACGGCCTCACGCGGGAGGTGAAAGGGCACCAGCCGTTCATGCATACATTTGAATACATGTTGGCTTATTACAAAAACAATCGTACACATAGATACCTAAAAACCTAATGCAATCATTTTTGTTTGACTAAATCACTATACGAAGACCGTCTAGAAAGTAACCTCAGTTGTGCTATAAAAAATACACTGGAATATATCCATAAAATTTATTATTTTCCTCTCAAAACTACATATCTCAAATATTTTTATTCATCTTCGCCAAAAAGATTAAAACATTTTCATACCCCTTAACTAGTTTTCAAATTCTCCCAACATACATTTCTGCCGCCTAAGAACGTAGCAAATCGACGAAGGCATCTTGAAGTTCCTCGTCGAGACGAGCACAAAACATTTAGTAGCCTAACTTTACAGTCGTGTTTTCATGCAACAGTGTAGTAGAAATCTTTGGAAAACTTTCTACCGATTACAGATATCGTAAAACGCCAGTTTTCACGAACTTTTCTTCATTTTTCAGGTGCGGTTTTATTGACCACACCACAGACGGGCGGTCACTTTTGTCATCATCATGGACATTTTTGTTCACTCTTAAACGAACCGCAACACTAACGTACAACTCTTGTCACTCATCATATTTGGTCCGTACAGAGCACAAATTTCCCAATGATGAATACCAGCAGCTTTGAAGTGTTTTATTGATAAAAATGTCATCACCGAACAAATTTTGAATAGCTATTGCAAGCAAAAGTCAAGCGACACGACCTACCAACCACTGCAGATCGAGACGTACTGACCTACTGTGTGCGTCAATTACAGCGACCATTCGGCTCCATCCACTACTTCTCACGCAACACGAAAACGGAGGTTTGTTTCTGGACAGCCCTCGCAGTTTAGTCTGAAAGTTAATGCCTATATCAGGTCGCTTGAGTTCGATTTTGTTATGATTGCGCATTGTGAGAGGGAGGAACGAGCACTTTGAATCTGTCCCTGACGGTGACTATCTCTCGTATTTTGTCCGCGGTCGAATTCACCAATACCATCTGGCGCCATGCCATAATATTTGCCTCTGGGCCGCAAGAAAACTCAGGTACCCTGTAACTTTCTACGTATAAGCCTAAGTCCTGTCTGCTCTTTTCCTGAATCGAGGGACTTCCCACCTATTTTCTCCAAAAAACTCGTCACACACTCTTATTGAAACAATTTATTTTACCGATTCCTGAATTAAAGTTTTCTTCCATATATCTCAGATAATCACCGCATACGCGGTGATTATCTTCGGCCTCACTAAAGCGGAGTAACACCTGTCTCTCTCACTCTTTCATTACATTTTCCTACAACTTGTCTTATGAAATCCAGCTTCCTGAAGGCTGACCCACGTATTCTTCTTTTCGCCGTGAAAGGTTTTATCTAAGTCTAACACCCAAGTATTTGAGCTATTCTAACGTCCTTAATTCGATTCCGTGTATTTCATAATTAACGTCATGCTTGTCATTTCTTTCATTCCAAAACTTCAGTCAATAAGTTGCTGTAATTTTCAATGGATGATAAAGCTATATTCAGAGATGTTTTTGTGAAATTTTTGAGTACATCCGGGGTTATTCGACTCGATGGCAGAACCACCTTTCAGACAGAACGAGAGAGAGAGAGAGAAGAGCAAAGGAGAGGAGGGTAGCTGAAGGAAACTATGGATATAAAAGGGATGAATGGATTTCATGGATAGAATCGAGGTATTTTTGATGAAGGACGAACGACAAGGAGGATGCCGGCAACGGAAGCCGGATAGGACGGAGTGGAGGTTGGATGTCGGGCATCCTCTTATTTACTATCTATCCATATAGGCTTCATTTCTTTCCACCGACCCTCCCGTCCATTCCCGGTTATGGGCTGGAATTTCCGGCGGGTTTCTTTTCGGCCATCCCCCTATTCCCTTCTGCCTCAAGGCTATTCCGCTTAACTTCCCCTCAAGTCCAAGAAAAGACTTCTTCCTTTTCCTTAACTCTCCGTCCGTCAGTTCCTTCGCCCTTTGCCACTTCCTTCCATTTCCTTTTTATCCGCTTTCCACATTCTGCCATGTCCGTTCATTTTCGATTCGGGATCGGGGGCTGTTGCTTTCTTCTCCCGGGTTCCCTAGGGCGATTTCGGAACGGTAGAGCACTACGGAGAACTTGAATTCATCCTCATACTATGGGTGCTCCGTAAGTAACGTCTTGACTGTTAATTCACAAGGCTGAATTTAAATTTTCACTGGAACACATCCGTTACGAGTACAATATGATGTAGTTTGGAATGTGTGGTACATAAATACATACATTTATATATTTATTTGCATTGATATAACTGTTTAGGGTATGTTTTCGTTGATCCGTTGCACTACTGCTCGCTACTGTACGCCTAAACCGTGAATAAATTGACACAATAAATGCTATAATATATTGGGTACCACACATTAGAATTTCTGATTCTTTAAACGCTGTGTGCGTTCAGTCTCCCTGAATTTCATTCAAAATCACTATTTTTAATCATACGAGGGTGGTCTGAAAATTTTCCTCAGACCTCAGAAAATTTCAGAAAATATCTGAAAATTTCAGAAAATTTAAGAAAAAATGTCTTGTAACTTTGTTAGGTCGAAAACTTTTAAGACCACCCTCGTACATCCCTCTCGCCAACGTAAAAATCTTCCCCCTATAGCACAGCATCAGAATCCCATCGCTTCTCACAGTATCTACTGCATCCATTTGTTTTGCCCTCTTCGATTTCTCTCGTAAACCTTATCTCTCTTATCCTATCATGCCTAGAACTTAATCGCTTTCTTTCCTATCCGTCCATTTTATTTGTTTAACTTCTCCACGCCCAGTGTGATTATGTGTTATTAATTGGTATTCTCATTCAATCATTTAAAGGAAATACTTAAAAACATAATAATTGGTATTATACCGTTTAAGGGAGATTCATCCTCACAATACCCCGCAAGCCGCCGCAAGGGTATGTGGCGAGGGGGGGAGGAGGTATTGGATGGACACATCCTGATTATCGCATAAAATATCTTAGGTTCGTCTAGCAAGACTCAGCCAGACACTTCAAAGTGCAACAAGCACCACTTCAACACCGCATATTTCCGTCCTCCCTTCATTGCGCCTAACATGCCTTTACTATTTCTACCCCTTCCTCGTTTGACCAACATTTTATCTCTTCCATCACAGTCGTCAGCATTCCATCGCCTATAAAAATATACTTTATCCATCTTTCCGACCTCCTTTGGATTTATTGCATGAATGAATTGAAGAATGACTTTATTAAGGTGTTGATTGTCAGCTTGTTTTTTGTTATATTGATTGTTCTGATGGGTAGCAATGATTGTTGTTTGTTAGACGAGGTTATCGACGATGGTTGCTGGACGAAGAGAGACGAGGACGATGACGAAATGTTGTTGGTGATGGTTGATAAACGAGGATAATGAATTTAATGGTGTCAAGTTTGTGTCCTTCCAAAACCTACCAAGGACAGTAGACTATTAAATAACAATACAAACTTTGCTAAGGTATTGTTTTTGTCAGAAAATGCTTGAAGCAAAAGGGTTTAATTACCTCATTATGTTCGACAATCAATTTATTATTGCTAATCACTGTTGCCTAGCTTAATAACTCATACCTAACTAATGATTTTTCTTTCTGGATAAGGGTAAAACTTGAATGATTTCCGTAAATCAAGAAGGCTAAATCATGCATGATGTCCTCTTGGATAGACAAACTGACATAATATGTGGACAAACGATCAAAAAAGAAGGTATACTATGAATACTGGAGTGAAATAAAGGCGTAAATATTAGAATGGATACATTTTCCATCGGGCAGATCGCATGCTGACCACACAGAAATTGTTTGATATTTATGTTTTCCAAGATATTCCACCCTTGACGACCACCTGCCGATATACTCATGCACACAATGAAAGTATAATACTTCCATAGCGCTGTTCACCATGAGTTTTCGAAAACCATGGTGAATACTGAAAGTATTTTATCGTTAGTCCGTATTATCTCGCAGAATATAACGGTCTGGAAGCATGATATTAAAAAATAATAATTCGGTCGTTTATTCCGAGCCCGTCTTAAATGTTTCCGGTAGCAAGCTAGAGGTACGCACTTAAATTGGTTTTCTTATATTTCGAGCAAGATTCTGGTTTAAATGTAGGCACCTTATAAACGGAGTAAAAGTTGGTTGAGGTATAAAAAACTTAGGCTAATATATGTGTATAACTGAAAACTACTATTCCATTTATATTGAAATACCAAATTAAGTTCAAAATCTAAACAATAAACTTTTAAAATAAACCAAGAAGCTGTTGAAACTGAAATATATTTGGATGAACGTACTAGAAAAGTACAACTGTTCCCAAACAATGAGTGATTCTATGGATTTAAGTAGTCTTTTTAAACACCTCTACACTTACGCGTCTACTACATCTACATAATACCCCGCAAGTCGCCGCAAGGGCGTGTGGCAGAGGATGTTAGGTCACCAACCGTAAAAAGGAACAATACCACATGGCAAACAACAGTATGGAAAATTACACCAACAGCAGCGCACACACTCATGCCAAGATCCCTTCATCCAACACTCATGCAAACACATATACCATAAAACAACAAACAAATGCACCCCAGGATGCAGCACGAAAGCCATCCAATAACACGCAAGTCAGGACACAACAAGCAAGAAATCTACTGAAGAATCTACTGAGTCAAGTGCATACATAAAATTAAAATTGAAGTTTTCACGCCAAAGTTTAATCTTTTTTTCTTATGATACTAGCTATGAGATTTCTAAAAGATAATTTATGAAATAAAATGAAATCAATTTTTATGGCGAAACTTAAGAAATTTAATTGTTTCCAAAACGATGAGACAAGTAATACTTCACAGAAATATATGTTGGGAGTTGGTCCAGAACTTGCCCAGGATTACATTTTTATTTATATAAAAATCACAGTAGTTCTTTCGTAACAAATACACAACAGACCGCTTTGACTTAAAATTGAGAAACGAATTATTAATCGCCAAACGTATTTAATTCAAGGCGCCATTATTTTCTTTTACAAGATGAGAAATTCAAAAATATCGTGACTTGGAAATCTTAAAAGTCTCCCGAAGAAAGGCCAGAGGAGTGCATATTCTATTTCAAAGAAAGGAAATTGTTTCAATAACCTTTGAAAAATTTAGTATTTAAAGATAACTGAGATATTCATTCGTGCTTTAAATAATTTTTTTAACACTGAAGTTACGATCATCGTCTTTAAAAGTCCATGCAATACCTACTTTTTTGCAAATGGGCAAATTGCAGGAAATCCAGCGCGTAGAGCGCAGCTATTAAAATTTACAATGGATCAAGTTAAATGCATAACTGCTTCGATAAAAATTTCAGAGCACATTATGTTAATTAATAACACGTACTCTGAGGTCTGAAACACCTCCATTTCCTGCTTGGGAGTCCCCCTTCTTTTCCTTGCTTAAGATTAACTGAGACGTTCAACCACGCTTCAATCAAGAGCTCTGTTGCATTACTTTTTCAAACTACTTTCACCAGATTCAGCTCGCCATCACGAATCGAGAGTCTTCTTTCTACCTTACAACTCATTTCAACGCGAACAGGGCGTGAGCGGCAGGGGTTGAGAAGTTGGTCAACGGAAGTGCAGCGCGGGGGGAAAGTTTGAAAATTTATGCACGAAAATCATGGAAGCGGAAGTAGAGCAATGGAAGGAGATATTGAGTCAGACGGGCAGGGCGTCTGGTGATGGCGCAGCCACCACGGTAATATGAGGGAATAATGACTTTTTATGCTAATTGACAATAAACGCGTCTCTTTCAGTATCTCCCGTCTAAGCTATCATCTATTTTTTATGAGCTATTATTATACCTACATTTACATAAATACCCCTAGAAAAGGGGTATAGCAGGGGGTGAAAGCAGCAGGTGGGAAGGGTAAGGGAGAGGAAGGGTGTGTGAAGGGTTAGAAAAAAGGACTACGAGGGTGGCCTGTACAGTTTCCGACCTAACAAAGATACAAGATATTTTTTCTGAAATTTTCTGAGGTCGGAAATTTTTCTGACCACAATCGTATAATCCCTGAAAAGACGCGTATGGTGGTGCAAATCCATGAACAAGCTAGCGGAAAAAAGTTCCAATTAAGTGTTTATTTCACTCGCTATATAAGATCTCGGCTATACTAAAAAAGAAAGAGTTAAATTGAACGCCATCCCAAGACAATATACGATAAGGAATTATTCGCTAAGAGGTTTGCAAAAAGTAAGCGACGCACGATTGTGAGCAAGTTAACCTGCCATAACGGGTAGTTCAGCATAGCTACCTGATAGGGCAGCGGTGTTGGACATTGTGGGATCAAGACAATTAAAACACAAAATTAATATCGAGTATGTGCTGATAATAGTAATTGGTAACCTTGAATAGGCTTGAATTGGTAGATGAATAATACGTTCGGCTATCGATCGGAAGAAAAACCTTTAAAAAGGGGGAACAGATTGATCTCACGTTATTATGATTGCCCAACATCTAAGGTAAGAGGTTCTGACCGGTGGAAAGATGGTTTATATTCGGGATATGCCTCTTAACACCCTTCTCTAAACGTAAGGTGAGCGATTACATCTGGATAGCAGTACTCCCTGGGAAGCACGAATGCCGGCACAGGAGCAGGTGTCCCTTGACCCTGATTGCGTGAATTTCATTCACTGAAGGGCATCTCAATCCTCACCAGGTGAGAGCTCTGTTCTCAATTATCTCACCGATCTTTCTGCTTATGACTGGTAATTTATATGCTAATAGCGTAAACCGCTGACCATCGCCGCTTACAGTGGATATGGAAATCGGGTACCGCACTGCAGTTCATGAATTATACTGGATCCATCTATTCACATTAATCAACTAGATGGCTGGATTTGATTGGGGAAGGAACATTAATAGAGATCACGCCTAGCTGAGCCTTAAAGCGGGTGAAATGCACGTGAAAAGGGTGATGTAATATGAGGTCAGATCCTTTCACTCGGCCACTGATCGGTTTCTCACGGGGTCCCCCGTAACCAGTAAATCGAAATGCTGGGACTTAATAAAAATATTTATATCAATTCAAGTCATCAATCGTGACCGTATCCTTAATTCTAAGAAAAATTACGCTGTGCATTTCTTTCTTCTTTTCTACATCTACATCTACTCAATACCCCGCAAGCCGCCGCAAGGGCGTGTGGCGGGGGGTGCTAGGACACCACCCATAATTTAGAAAAGAAAAATAATAAAAAAAAAATCGCATGCAATAACGACAAAATCATATATAAAAAAAACATGGCATACATTCATGCATGAACACTTACACCCAGCACACATGCAAACACTCAAACTACCAACTAACATACACATGCACCTGAAAGTATACCTAACATCTCTATAGTGTTTAATTTTGTTCCGACTTGTAAATTCAAAGTTTTTAATATTTCTAAAGTGACTTCGGTTTCTTGCTATTATGATTACTGATTGTTCGGGGAAAGAATGAGTATTTGTACCTATCTGTCTTGGAATCTATCTCCCTTAGTTTATCTTTGTGGTCTGATCTACCTAAGTAGTGTGGGGCCATTATAATTCCTTCAGTGTCATATTTAAACTCGTTTGTTCTGAACCTTTCTAAAAGTCTAAGCCTCGCTTGTTCTCTCCGCACTTCAAGTGGTTCCCAGCCTAAATCCCCTAAGAGACCTGTCACACTTGTGTTTTTATCATAACAATTTTTAACAAATCTAGCGGATTTTCTCTGGACTTTATCTAATTCTTTTTGCCAAATTTTCTCCCACGGATCCCAAATACTTGCGGCATATTCCAAATGAGGTCTAACTAGAGCAAAATAACACCTCTCTTTAACTTTTTCATTACATTTCCCCACCACCCGTTTTATGAAGCCAAGTTTCTTTAAAGCTGATCCGCATATTGTCCTGATATGTGCTCCCCATGAAAGGCGTGGTGTTAGAACAACCCCCAAATATTTAACTTGATTTGCCGTAGTCAATACTGAACCCTCTATTTTGTAGTGTATATCCTGTTCCTCGCTTCCTTTATTCCAAAATTTCAAAACTGCACATTTATCTATATTAAGTGTTAATCCCCATTTATTGCACCATCCCGAGATATTGTCTAAGTCTCTAGAGAGTAGCTCGCGATCTAGTTGGCTCCTTATTTCCCTGTATATCACCGTGTCGTCAGCAAATAACCTTAGATTGCTACTAACGTGTGTGCTTAAGTCATTTATGTATATTAAGAACAGAAGAGGCCCTATTACACTTCCCTGGGGGACGCCCGAAGTAACATCTCTCTCCGTTGAGCACAACCCATCTATGACTACTATTTGTTTGCGGTTTGACAAGAAGTCCCTAATCCAATTAATTATTTTCTCATTGATCCCATAGTATTTAAGTTTGTGTAACAATTTATTGTGTGGGACTTTGTCGAAGGCTTTTTTGAAATCCAGGAATACTGCATCGACTTGGGTGTTGTTTTCTCCCGATCTAAGTATATCGTGAATGAAGAGACCAAGTTGTGTTTCGCAAGATCTGCTTTTCCTAAATCCGTGCTGGTTGTGGATTAGTATTTTCCTACTATCAAGAAATTTCATAATGTTAGTGACAATAACGTGTTCCAATATTTTACAAGAGATCGATGTTAAAGAAATGGGTCGGTAATTGGTTGGTTTATCCCTATCGCCGCCTTTATAGATGGGAGTTATATGGGCTAGCTTCCAGTCGCGAGGCACTGAGCCTTCTTCTATCGATTTTAGAAAAACAATATGTAAAAATGGGGCAATGTCGTCAGCTAATTCCTTTAATATTCTAGCAGGTATTTCTTCCGGACCAGGTGCCTTGTGTGCTTTGATACTACGGAGCAGATGTACTATTCCCTGCTTGGTCAGTGTAAGATCGCTCATGTGTTCCCCGGGTGGGTGTGGAGGATCGTTTAGTGCGTTTGTGTTTTTGTTGTAGACGCTCTGGAAAAAATGGTTTAAAATATTTGCCTTTTTCACGCTATCTGTAATGATTTCTCCATTTTCCGTCTTCAAAGAGTGAACAGTGGGACGTTTACCCTGTATTTCCCTAACATAGGACCAGAATGACTTTGGATTTTCCTCAAGATATTCGCTTAGCATTTTAGATTTAAAAGAGTGTAGTGCTGTGCGCATAATACTTTTCGTCTTACTACGACATTCTTTTAGTAGCTGTTTGGTTGTATTCACAAAACTTATATCGTCACTTTTTAAACTCTTTTTGAAATTTGACTGTAGCTTTCTTTGCCTTCTTAATGCCGATCTGACTTCCCCGTTGTACCATCTAGGTTCCTTACTGTCGCATTTGAGTTTGGACGGGATGTACGTCTTTATTCCTTTGCGTAAAATATTTAAGAAATAATTCCAAGTGTTCTCTGTATTTGTTGTCAGTGTTTTTGTCTTGTATTCCGGTAATTTTATCTTTAAATATTCTCTTAGTCCGTTAAAATTTGCCTTGTTGTATAGGTATATTTTACGCTTTTCTTTGTTTATTTTGACGAACTTAGTTTTTAACTCCACAAGAATAGCCTTATGGTCACTGATTCCGTCTATTATTTCAATGTTAGTAATGATTTCGGGCATAGAAGTCGCAAAGATGTCTAGTATGCTTTGGCCCCGTGTTGGTGATTTAACTATTTGTTCTAAGGAGTGTTTTGTGAATATATGAAGGAGTTCTTGGCATGAATCTCTGTTTTTGGCAGATTTTCCCACGCAGTAGTTTTCCCAGTCAATTGACGGTAGATTTGTGTCACCAGCGATTATAGTAATACTGTTGCTTTGTCTGCTGCTGATAGTGGATATTTGTTCGTCGAGCTTGTGTAGGACATCTGTGTTAGAATCTGGGGGTCTATAAAATGAACACACGTATAGGCTTCTGCCGTTGTAGTCCTTAATGTTGCACCAAACGCTTTCTATGTCATCTACGTCGCATTCATATCGTTGGCTACTAAGATGTGACTTTACTGCAATGAATACTCCCCCACCCAACCTATTTGGTCTGTCCCTTCTGTAAATTGTGAAGCCGTTTGGAAAAACCTCATTGTTTGCTATATCTCCCGTGAGCCAACTTTCTGTTCCAACTACTATGTCTGCGTTTGTACTGACAGAAATATGTTCAATATCCGATATTTTGTTTCTAATGCTACGGCAATTTAATGTTATAATTTTAATATGGCTAATAACTTCTTGTTTTTCGGTTTTATGTACGCTAACAAAACTGTTTTGAGACGATTCGTGGTGAACAGAGACAAAAGAATTACATTCACTTGCATTGCTATCTGTTATGTATGTGGAGGCACCAATTTTATTAAATTTACGTGGTTTATATGTTGTTTTAACGCAAGTGCTTGTTTGTTCAATATTTTTGGGGATTTGAGAGGCATTACCTGAACTGAATTGACAAAAAGCGCTGGATTCTACTTTATTTTTCCCAATATATGACCTACGCTCTTGCCTACCAGCTATGCTAAACCCTCGACACGTGTTCGTGTAACCCAAGCATAGAAACCAACTTTGAAAATATTTTCTGAATCTACACAACACCAGGCAAGCCGTAGCAGGGACGTGCGGCAGTGGGTTCTGGGTCACCAGTCACTATACATATACTCCACTACTTCCTAAACTACACCATTCATCCAACATCCGTTACATAAATCACGAACATTCCACTTCATGAACTAAATGGAAAGGTTGAGGGATAAGGGTGTTTAAGAAGCGAGTAAAAAGGAAAAGTATCTACTAAAAAACCCCTGAAAAAGCGAGCAAGTTGGATAAAACAGGGAGAACCCATACCAACGTGCGAATATATGCATCCACATTCGAGTAACTACCCCGCAATCCAACAAAAATGTGTGTGGCAGGAGGAGCAAGCACCAGGTGAGATGGGTAAGGGATAAGGGAAGGGAAGAGTGTTTAAATAGTTGGGAAAAAAGAAAATACACACACTGTAAAAACCCTTCGAAAAGCTGTGCAAATCCATGTAAATTCTACCGGAAAACTTAGTCCCAGACAAATAACAATTACTCCTTCTATAAAAGTTCTCTTGTAAAAACATATGTACGCATTTTAGCACCAAACTTAGTTTTAAACTAGTGTTCATTTTACCTACAAAAAAAAGTTTTTGGTATGCTTAATAGGCGTGGATAAAAATGAACATATGATAGACCGCCACCATATCAAGACAAGTCATGCAGAACTGGAAAGCATGAGGGGGAAACATAAATTAAGCTACGGTCATGCACCCTGAGGTGGTACCATTCTGCTGGCAGCTGATCGCATCTGGTATCACCCCCACACACAAGAACGAAGGGTGTAAGGGCATTTTCCAGCCATACTTTTGATGAAAGCCAGGTTCTTTAGGGCATCTCCCCCGAACATATTGTACGTGTTTTCCTCATGTAAGATTAAATGCGATGGTGACACCCAAGTATTTTACGTGACCTACAGGGCTCATCTGAACACATCCGAGTGAGTAAGTTAGAAATTACTGCTAGTGTTTTTATATTTTAAGAGGCGCCTAACTGTACTTTTTTTAGAATCCAAATAAAAACTCAACTATGCTTATCATTTTTTAATTTTGTTTAAGTTAAGCTTATGCAGTTAACAGTTTGTGTCGTTCGCTATTTTCCTGTGATTCTTGCCCTGCCTACCAGTACCAAAGTGCTTGTATGCTAGGATTCATGTACATGATACCCTGCAAATTACTGGGCGGGGGGTGAATTCAAACTAGGCGTATACAGTACGAGAAGGGATAAGGCCTTGTATCCTACACGAAATACATTTAGTTTTTAAAAAAATCGCCAAAGCGAAAAAATTAACACAAAATGAAAAACATATATTTGCCAAATTCTTGGAGTATTATTCTCATAGATATTTGCGCATCTCTCCGTCTAAATAATACCCTGCAAGCCACTAGGAAGGTGTGTGGTAGAGGGTGTATCACACCAGGCATGCACATCACTCGAACAGAGACATATATACCGCAGGTACAAAGCTGCAGGTCCTGGTTTTCCTGGTCTCGACACATCCGTCTGTTAATGTTCTCCGGCCGGTTAGTAACCATTGATTTAGCACTGAAAAAGACGGACTGGGCGCGATGTTTCCCAGTCACTTACGTGACCATCGCTATGTCAACGATGCCGGCCGGAACTCGCCGGCCGCGGTACTCTTCAACCTGGAAGAGTTGCCGGCCGGCAACTCTTCCAGGTTGAAGAGTACCGCGGGAGTCGTGGTCGCCCGTATACGTACCGGGATAGGAGGACGGAGGGCATGCAGCTGAAGTCAGAAGCAGCGGTTGGGAAAGGGCGTTCAAGAGGGGGAGGAGGGTTGGAACACCGCAAGCTTATCTTCCCTTTTAAATCTCTCAACACTCCCTCCCTCTTCAGCACAGAAACACACACCGACACCTTACCCCCTCTGCTCACACACACCCACACACACATACACACGTCTCCTTTATCCACTTCGTCTTCTCTCCCCCAACCCGCCCCTTTCCGCCGAACTCCCCCAACAGTGCTTTCAGCCGACTTCTCTACCCCCTGCACGCAGATATCCCCCCTTCCTCTGCTCAGCCACGAATGTTGCAACTCCCCCTCCTTACGCCACTACCATGCTTTTGTACATATATCTACAAAAAAAGTAAGCCTCCCTCAATTCCTCCAGAATCCTTCCCCCATATATACCCCCAACTCACATCTTTCTCTCTCTCTCTGCAACCAATCCCTCTCTACCCTACCGCAGTGCCAGCGCTTGTGTGTGCTTGGATATTATATTTCCACAATCGATCGTCGATGTAAAAGAAATATCGATTTGCCGACGATACATCGAAGTCGGTTTCATTCTAAGGAAGGTAAATCGAAAGAAAAGGTATCGGCATTTTCAGTTTATCGAACAATACCGATCGAAATCGATGTCTAATAACGAACGAAAGTACAACTGTATCGAACTTTAGCTTGAGTATCGTATGCATCGTGCAGCTGCAATATCAACCACGCCGTTTTTGACTATATCTTCCATATTTAGTATCGATTAATCATGTCGCAAATAGGTAATATTTTCGTATACATAAGGCAGCTCATTTTCATTGTCTTCATATGGTATGTTGTAGTTTCTCTTCCATCTGAATGTTAAACCAGTATAACACCAAAGTTTCCATACATAAGTATGTACTTGTAACTCGCACAGACACCTCTTGTCCATATCATCATGTCGAATGCATAGGTCAAAATTATCGAAACTCGATCTGTCGGTTCCTTAGATTATTGATATTGAGATTGTCGTTATTAAAAGGATTGCAGCATGGTGCAGGTCGATACTAAAATGTATATCGCCATCGTCTCGATATTCTTGCACTTTCAGTGGGACACAGCCCTCCTGCATAGCGTTCGCTACCGTCTACCATCTTAGCTCCCTCCCTACTTCGCTACTCATTTCTGCCCTCACGCCTCCTTCTCCGCCCCCACCTTTCTCCGCCTTACCCCTCTCCTACCGCCCCCTCCCTCCAGCCACTGCCCCCCCCCCCCGAGGCCCATTGGGGTTCCCCTCCCGTGATAACACATGGTTGAGTTCATTGAACCCGACGACTACGGATGAACCAAATCAATCTTCTTCCATACTTCCCTCCCACCGAAGTATTTTTTTTCTTTTTCGGGGAATCATGCCTTCCCCTCTGCACTAACGCGGTCTCGATCGCCGGAAGAGTTTTGCTCCGCCGTGAAGAGGACTGTGGTTTGCACGAGCGGCTTTGGTGGTTTTTCTTAATGTGGAAAATGCTCAAGGGTAAGAGAGACCCACGTTTATATATCCACTACAACCACAAATTTAGCGGAAACGTTCGCTTCGAACTACTACGTTCATGGAGCAAACATTATTCGTGGAAATTACTGTTTTTTAGGTTTTGTGAGATCCTATTTACAATGGTAATGCTATCTAATCCCTTCCTTCATTTGATAATATCATGTTGCAAAAACTATGAATACTTGTCATTAAAATTTCATTAATAGTAAGGTAAACGAAATTTTAATTATGATATTCCAAATTTATTTAACTGTTAAACAAGGTATTTATATCATATAACTAATTTAAATTAACACCAAATAAAAACAAAATTATGGTTATTACAGAAAAGAACAATATCTGACTAAATACTGGCTAATATATTGTTCAATATCATAGTCAGTTAAGAATTTTGTCATGCTAATTAACTGGCGCAATTATTAATGTTAAACATGAATTTATAATTCTTCAACAATTAATATGTTTGCGTTGGTCATAGATACGCTTCGAGAATTCGATACCTGTCGCGCAGGGATCTAATTTTGGAAGAAACATGATACGTAGAGAGGTAAGATGTCCGTTTCGTATAATACCATTTTAAATGAACAGAGGGTGTCAGGTCATATTGGAATAGCTTAGGTTGAGAGCCATGAAAGCATGAATATTATATCCACGGCTTAGACTTCTGGTTCAATAAAAACCATGCCAGTCTTTTGCTGACAAAGAGAGGACTTATAACCCCGCATTATATTTGTAGGCAATTTTATATATTTTGTACAGATAACACCTTTATGTCGTTCACTAATGCTTGATGCACATGCATACGGAATGCTTCAATGTGTATGCATTTTACTCAATACAACATAAGGTTAAAAGTACAGAGTGATGCATAAGACACCTACTGCAAAAACTGGGTGGGTTTGGGTGGGGTGAGTTTAGGAAGCCATTGATACAGGAGGTGGGTTGGTTAAAGTCGTCGCTCAGGGATTGTGGTCACCGAAAGAGTGGAAGGTTACCTAAGCGGGGAGAATAATTTAAAAAAAGCCAAGTCATTAAAAAATTTTTCTGTCTCCCTCTTCAATTCCACTTTACAACTCACCCCACCCCAAGTTTTCAATACAATTTCCTCACTCTGAACTTTTAAACTTTCAGAGTGTAAAAATGATTTTTACTCACTGACATTGTTGTTGCATTGTAATGCACATTGAGCGGATGAGTCTGTTTAAAGTTACTATCGCGGCATATCCCGCTGTTTCTTGTATTTTTTCAAAGGTAAAACGACTTAAGTGTTTAAAGTTGGCTTTCACCTCGTGAACTTTGGCGCATCGCGCACGACTACGAATGCCAGTGACATTGTGTCTTATATCATTATTAATATAATTATATATATATATATAATATTGATTGGATACAACAATATTAATTATATATTAATATAATTTAACTTGCCCGGACATTGAGAGATCCCGGTGCGAATTCCGGTCAAGGTGAATGATTTTTACATTCTGAGACTATCGCGACATCTTCCGCAGTTTCTCGCAATTTTTAAAACTTTTATTATACCTAAGGATAATGCGTAAGCATTGCATGGAATGATTGATTCACGGAATAAATTTCTGTGGAGAATTAAAAAGTTATTAATTTGCAAAAAAGGTCAATTTTTACCAAACATCGGAATCCGATTCCGTCTACATCTACTTTACACACCGCAAAACGCCACAAGGCTGTGTGGCGGGGGGTGTTAGGACACCACCCGTAATTAAGAAAGAAGAAAAAAACTGCATGCAAAAGCCACAATTTTATACTATCCAAAAACAAAGCATGGCATACATTCATGCAAGAACGCTTACACCCAACACACATGCAAGCACTCAAACTACCAACTAAGATTCACATGCACCTGAAAGTATACCTAATATCCTTGCAATATTTAATTTTATTCCGACTTGTAAATTCAATGTTTTTAATATTTGTAAAATTACTTTGGTTTCTTACAATAATGATTTCTGATTTTTCGGGGAACGAATGAGTATTTGTATCTATCTACATTGCATCTCCCTTATTTTATCTTTGTGGTCTGATCTACCTAAGTAGTGTGGGGCTATTATGGTTCCTTTAGTGTCATCGTTAAACTCGTTGTGCCAAAAAGGCTCATATTCTTACCTCTCTGGCCTGCTACATGTATTCATTCAATGGTACATGTCTCTGATATGACGATATACTCTAAGTAAATATATCCGTTGAGCTTACGTAAGCTATCTCCAAGGAGAAAACTAAAGTCCAGTCTGCTCGCTAAGCGCTAGTTGTATCTTAAACACAGGCCCACAGATTCAAGCCGATGCTTCATTTCTTGATTTTAAAAAGACATTCAACAAAGTTCCTCATAGGAATTTGCTCCAAATTCTGGAATGCTACGGGTGTTAGATATGTGTAGTAATAGACTGGCTTCATCAATTTTAAACAGGCCGTGAGAAAGATTTCGTTATAGACGGATTATCATGGATCACAGTAAGTTAGCATCACATCGGGTGTCCCACAAGGAAGAGGTATCCGTCCGCTATTGTTGCTTTTATTCGTTAATGACATCGTGTCTCTGGTTTCCAGTAAACTTCGTCTATTTACTGACGATGCATTACTATAAAGGGAAATATCCAGTCATTATAGATGGGGTTACTTTACCTAACGACCTAAATACAATCCAAAAGTGGTGCAAGACATGTGAGGTAAAATTTATTTTGAATAAATGAGTGTCTATAAATTTTTGGAGGAAGAGTTTTTTACCCGAAAACACTTACAACATTTGAGGCACCCAACATAACAAACGTAGAATCGGTAAAATACTTGGGTGTAACGATAACTACGGCTATGACCCCGGGGGAACATTTTCGTGACATTTTCGGAATAGCAAACAATGAGTTAATGTTCACAAGAGGGATACTTGAGATTAGTAATAATTAGGTAAAGGAGAATGGTAAAATGGAATAGACAAGGCTATGAACTTGTTGCTCACAAATAATTTTACGGCTTTGCGTATTTCGTTTTTCCGTTGTTTCGCGGCCGTAAGTACGTTCATTTTACGTTTACGGGTCAAGGAGCTTTGTTATTTCATGTTAGTTATACCGCAATTAGAGTATGCTGCGGGTGTATGGTATCCTCACGAGGTAGGCTTAATTTTAGAGCCAGATCGAGTGCAACGTAGAGAAGCTACGTTTGGGAAAAGTTCTTATGAACAAGGTGGCAATGTCACAGCGCTATTGAAAGAATTAGAGTAGAAGCCACTAGTTGACCGGAGGTTTAAATACAGGTCAAATTTACTGAGTGCATTTGAGACAGGTTACTTATCTGAGGATGATAAAGAAATATTATAGGCCCCGTAATAGATCAGATCGCGAACGTAATATCAGGGAGATAGTACAACGGATATATTTAAAATGTCATTTTTTACCATACCATTAGAGATCATAATAGATATGAATGCAGGCGTGAAGGAGATCATTACTGTTGGTAGTGTATATATTGTGCTGATATCTTGCATTTTTTTTCGAAACAGATCTATCTGTTGATCACACTCCTCCTGCATGATTTGAATATACGAGTATCCTATTATTGAATATTCTTGCATGTACGTGTCTTTTGTTGTGTGATTAACGTTCTTCAGGTGCATGATCAAACTGATATATGTGTAAAATTGTCATTTTGTGCATGCATGGCTGGTGACCTATACCTTCCTCCCCACCGCCATACACCCTTTTGGCGGCTTGCGGAGTATTATGCAGATTTAGATGAACTATTTTGTATTTTAATTGATAAACACAATTTGAGCAAAATTAAATATTGGTGTTACATGCCTGTGTTGAATCACCCCCTGCCAACGACCCTACAGGTGACTTTTAAGGTAGCATGTAGATATAAATATGCTATTGATTTGCATTTGTCGGCGAGGGACAGACGCTTACGCTTAACTCGTAGTCCGTGAATCAAGACCCATGCACCTTGAGGATCAATAGCATTTTATCCTGTTATGATACTATTAACAATTAGAGAATATACTTTCAATACAACAGTTTCAGAGTGTAAAAATCATTCGACTTGACCGAGATTCGAACCTGAATCCTTCGATGTCCGGCAGAGTACTTTAGGCAGTTAAGCGATCGAGGCGTCCTCTTAAAAACTGAAATTTTGGGGCTTTTAAAGGAACAAGATGTTGTTACGAAATATCGTACATACGATGTCACAGGCATTTGTAGTCGTGCGCGACGTGCCACAGTGCACGAGGTTAAAGCCAACTTTGAACACTTAGTTTAAGAAGACGCCTCGATAGCTTAACTGGCTAAAGCACTCGGCCGGACATCGAGGGATCCGGGTACGAATTTCGGTCTACGCGAATGATATTTACACTCTGAAATTGTTTCATTGAAATGCATATTAGCGGATGACTCTGTTAAAAGTTACTGCTGCGGCATCTCCAGCAAGTTCTTGGAATTAGAGAGTATATTCTTACATAACGTAAAGAGCCATCCTCTCTAGCTAAAATACAGATTTTTCAAAATGAAAAACTGTGCCTTAAATGAAGTGCTATCGAACTCGTCAACAGACGTGAACAAATTCACATTGGTGGGAAAGGGCACTCTCGGGGTGATTGCTATTGCTTCAGCGGTGACCTTCCCGTCTTCCTCAGTGGAAGAATAAAGACATTTTGGAGGGTAGAAGGAAGAATTTCGTTTGCTGGAATTAGAGGCGGTGGGAGAGTGATGGCGGGGAAGCTAAGAGTCACTATTTAGGTCAATGAGAAGCCCAAGAGGGTAAAAGGTCATGGAAGACAAGGGTGAACAGACGTCCGGATTGATTCGGAAATGCCCTCCTGTTCAGGAGAGCGCTCGGTGTTTCGGGGGATAAGGAAAAGACAGGAAATCATCCTCATTTGCGTTCATCACGATTACTCTTGAAATTGTCCCCGAGTTTTATTGTGGTCACGATCTTGCGAGGGAATTGTGACGGATCCTCATATCGAGGAGCCTGTTCGTAGGTTTATTTTTCTTATTTCTGATTATAGTCTACCCTACCGATGTAATACCAAGTTAAAATTATTCCCCAATCTATCAGTGCAATCAACGCGAATCAATCTATCAACACGAATTATTTGAATTTATTTAAAAGTAAAGTTCGTATATTGGATGCAGGCCAATTCAATTTTTATGCTGAAAATGTATTATAGATATGATTTTTAATGTGAATGATCTACATCTACATAATACCCCGCAAGCCACCGCAAGGGCGTATGGCGGGGGATGCTAGGGTACCATCCGTAATTAAGAATAAAAACCGCATGTAAAAGCTACAAATATATACAATCTACAAAAGAAATATGATATAAATTCATGAAAAAACACTTACAACCGACGCACACATGCAAACACACAAACTACAAACTAGCATACACATGCGCCTATGAATATACCTGATGTCTTTGCAATGTTTAATTTTGTTTTGACTTGCAAATTGAGTGTTTTTAATATTTCTAAAGTCACCTCGGTTTCTTACTTTTATGATTTCTGATTGTTTGGGGAAATAATGAGTATTTGTATCTATTTGTACTGGAATATATCTCCCTCATTTTATCATGCATCTACCTAAGTGGTGTGGGGCCATTATAATTCCTTTAGCGTCATCGTTAAACTCGTTTGTTCTGAACCTTTCTAAAAGTTAAGTCTCGCTTGTTCTCTCCGTAATTCAAGTGGTTCCCAGCTTAAATCCCCCACGAGACCTGTCGCACTTGTGTTCTTACTATAATAATTTTTAACGAATCTGGCGGATTTTGTCAAGGATGACTCCTAGTTGGTTGTTATAGAGCTACCCTATCAGCTAAGGACCGATGCAGGGGACGGATGACGTTGCAGGAAGAAAAGTAACTTTTGAGAATAGAGGTGGAGGGCCGGTCCACTCGGCGAATGTAGAGCCGAGTTGGAGAGTGGTAGTCATACCTTGATGTCATCCCCTAACGTCTTGGAATACGACCGACCATCCCCTAACGTCTAAGAACGTCTTGGAATACGACCGTAAGCCCAACCCGACGTGTGTTATTCACACAAAAACCTGATATGGAGAGCAGTTCTCTTCCCTGAACCGCGTCGTTTCTTAAGGAGATCACGTACCAAAAAAAAAATTGGAAGGAGGCCGCCAAAGGCCCCTACCACACACCTTTTTGGTGGCTCGCAGGGTTTTGACGTAGATGTAGATGAAAGGCGTCACCCAGTTCAGAATAAACGCTTTTGGTTCACTATTCCCTACGCCCTACCCACTCGACTGTTCTCCATATGTATCTACCGCGGCATTGTAATCTTCTTTGTCCACCGTATTCCACATGAGCGAGACCGTTCTACACGGAGGTAGCAACCGCGTGCACCTGCACTTGTAAGCGCACACTCAGGCGACTATTACGTACAACTGTCATTCCCACTGGCCTCGTGGCGCACTCGAACCCCCCTCAAGGACGATGCTTTCCGCCTAGGTTTCCTCCAGCTGAGTACATCGCATATCCATTATCATTTGAGTGCACTCCTTGTGTACTAACGCGTCCGACGTGGAGATTATGCACCAGTCCTGAATTGCTCAGTGCCTGTTGCGTAGAACTTAGCAGTCAGAGAGGCGTGCAAATTCCTTACCATTTCTGGATATCCATGTATGTATAAATATATATATATATATATTTCGTGTTTGAATGTGTGTGTGCGTATATATATATATACAAACATGCGGGGATCGAGATGGTGCGGGGGCTAACGTACTGGCTTCCCACCCTGAGGGCGCGGGTTCAAATCCCGGCGGTGTTGAATATTTTTCAGAGGTATCTCGATCCCTACTTGAGGTGCTTTGTGGAGGGCACTTTGAGTAAGTACGCCGTCCGTCGGATGGGACGTTAAACTGCGGACCCCTTGGCGCCTTTCGTAAAGAGTAGGCTAATGCCGACGCCGGGTTTCTCTCCACCCTTCATCCTTTCCTGTCCATCCCCTATGGTGCAAATGACCTTAGCTGTCGGTCGCCTCCCCTAAAAACTACTACTACTACAAACATGCATACATACATACCAACACACATTCAAACACGAAAACCTGCAATATGGCGAACATATACTCATTCACATGGAAATAAATATTAGGAAAAGCGATAAGAACCCACATAAAGGACGAAAACCGGTCACAGCCGGGCAGATCACAAGTGTAAAAATATTTCCTTGACCGGGACTTAAACAACGGATCTTTCGACTGGCCTTGTTGCTCTAACCTGTGTTCGCCCTTCATGTGATTTCCTATCCCTATTTCTTACATCTATTTCCATGTGAATGAATATATATATATATATATATATATATATATATATATATATATATAGTCACTGGATTTTATAATTAATTCTATGCATACCAAATTAAATAGAATTAGCAATAGTATATTAATATGCGTATAACTATGCACCTCTACATTCGTTTGTGTTCAAAACGCAATGCCGCCCTTTGGTTGACTGAAGGCATCAAATTAAAATTGAAAGATAGAAATATAATTCGCCGTGCGTCTATCCGGGCAAGATTTCCTGTAATCTATAGTTTAAAAAATTCCAAGGAACTTGATTAATCACTCAATCAAAATTGCAATGCTATTCAGAAGCAATATTCTCTCTCTGAACCGAATTACATCTTGCGGGAACTGAGGGACCTGGGTCTTTTAAGAAGGAAGATAACTCGCTTTTCCTAAATATCTCCTTTGATGAATCAAAGAAACGCTTTTAACTTTCCCTACCCGTGAGTGGTTTTCAATTCCCGTAGCTAGAGCCAAATCAATGCTCAATGATCTTCCAATATTTTTTAAAAATAGTCTTTGATATTTTATCCACAGTACGCTCGCGCTAATTAATAAGCATATTTGCTAATCCATCTCCAATACGATAGGATTTGATACGATTTCCTCAATCTATACAAAGAAATATATGCCCCAGAATTAACGATGAATACTTAAAATATTGAATTTCTCTCTAATGAACTCGGTGTTTCTATCTCTATGAATCTCTTTAGTTTAGTAAGTCAAATAAAAACGATTAAAACTACATTTATCTCGTCTCTCTACCGGCCAATATCAATTTTGTGTTAGATTTCATAATGGCTTGAGACAATAGTTTGTTATCAGATTTTTTGGATTAATTCAGTCTCACAATGTGGTCCTTATTCGTTAGGATGTAAAAAATGATTTAGCAAAAAATGAAATCTCCACTGGTATACCCGTCGTGGCACACATTTTATAACGCATATGTTTAACTGCGCTGAAACATATTACTTTTTGTATTGTATATTATGATTTTGTGTTTACGTGGCCCTGATGCAAAACAGTAATAAAGTGCTATTATTATTATATATACGTAACATGGCAATTACCTTTAAAGATGAAAATTCGAATAGCTTCTTATGGATATCGCAATTCATTTAACTGACATTAGAATTGGTCATTAATTTTAATAAATGGTCGTTTCAATCGTCTTAAAGTCAAGAAAACCCAGAGTCCTGCCATTTCAATCTCAAATATCAAATTTCAGCTTATTTGCTTGATTGAGCTATGGACAACTATTATCCAAACTAAAGAAGAATTTTCACCTATCATAGGTTATCATATGACTTAATTCCTTATGAGCTGGCACAGTAGTAATTACTCATGAAAGGGCATAAACATATTTGGTCATGAGATAGCAACAGAAGTCGAACCCGCACGTGAGTTCATGCAACTGAACTCGGTGAGTCAGTAGCTAAATCCATTGAGCTTTGATATATAATCTGCATACGAATATTACCCTGCAAGTCACTAGGAAGGTGCATGGCAGTGGATGTACTCGTATTCACATTAGACATGCAAAGTACACGGACAAAAACAGTCACAAACAGTCACATGCATAAGGCATTACTACAGAAAAAAATCCAAACATACAAATGAATATGCGAAAACTTATCGAATTCAAGAAAAATGCACACAGGGTACCACCACTATTTCTAGCGAAATCATGCAATGAGACTGATATGTTAATTGTTTGTTGCAGCCTCGACTACTTTGGTACATGCATCGAGACGGCCTATCAGAATATAATGAATTAAAATAATTTCAATTTTAATAGGTTGTCTAACATGATAGATAAGTTTTGGATTGGAACAGAAAATATACCCCTAAATTTACCCCACCCTATTTACTCTATAATCCCTCATACTTTCTATCTCCTTTCATTCCGTCTAACATTTAATTAATGAATTTATTTGGAAGCTAAAACTAGCATTGAATCGTTTTTTTTCCTTATGATTTCCACCTCAACTCCACAAACACATCTGTTACGCTTTTCGTTTTATCGTTACAGTTTTCAACGAAACGGGCTGCCCGGCGTTGAACCTTCTCAATTTCCCAATTGAGGTATTTTTCACTCGGATCCCACACGCTACATGCATATTCTAAATGAGGTAAGGCAAGAGCGTGGTAACAACGTTCCTTGACCTAGAGTCACTTCGGCCGACAATACGTCTAATAAATCCCAATTTTTTATATGCTTGCCCGCAGACTTTACGTATGTGAGTCCCCCAAGTTGTCTTCAGTGAAAGTAACACCTAGGTATTTTACCGCATCAACTACTTATAGGTCAACTACAGCTAATTTGTAAGCAAATCCCGTTGATCTTTTAAAAAAAATTACCACGGAACATTTATTATAATTTAATGCCAATCCCCAGTTAGAACACCATTTAGTAATGCAATCTAAATCCTGCGCTAGAATAAAACGATCCTCATCCTCAAATATCTCCCGATAGATCACCGTGTCATCCGCGAACATCCTACTCTTACTTTTCACTTCACTGTTCAAATCGTTAACAAAAATTAAAAAAAGCAACGGCCCGAATAAACTTCCCTGTGGTACCCCCGAGGTGACTCGTACGTTATCAGTACTGGCGCCGTCAAAGACTACCCTCTGTTCCCGCTCTGAAAGAAACACTTCAACCCAATTTATTGCACCCTTGTTTATACCCGCGGCTTTTAATTTATGAATGATTTACCATGGGGTACCTTATCAAATGCCTATTGAAAATCTAAAAGATCGTATCCACTTGCCTACCTCTCTCACCCGATAAAAGTAAATCACGTGTAAAAATACTAATTGGGTTTCGCATGAGCGGATTTTCCTGAATCCGTGTTGATTGTCACTTAAAAATTCAACGTTATCAAGGTATCTCAAAATGGAACTGACCATAATGTGCTCTAAAATTTTGCAACAGAGAGAAGTGAGAGATATAGTCCGTGATTACTGGGGTCCTCCGTGTCGCCACTTTTGAAAATAGGCGTTATTTGCACGGTTTTCCAATTCTTAGGGATTTACTGTAGAACGGATGGATTTAAAATGTCGTTTTTTCCTCAAAGCATTAGAGATTTTAATAGACATGAGAGCAATGGAGTAGGAGATAATTAGAATTGGTAGTGGGTATACTTGTCAATTTCTTGCATGTTTCTTCTAGCATGTTATTCTTTTTATTTAATTGACTCATCTTTTTGATAGTTCTACAGTATGATTTGAATGTACGTATCCTGTTATTGAATATTGTTACATGCAAGTACTTTCTTTCGTGTGTTTATGGTTTTTTGAGTGCATGAACAGGTTAATATTTGTGTAGAGGTAATATAACTTGGTTTTGCATGTGATTTTATTCTAGTTTACGGGTGGTGGCCTAACACTCCCCGCCACATGCCCTTGCAGCGGCTTGCGGGATATTGTGCAGATATAGATGAAGTTGAACGTTCCTATCTTTTTTCTTGCCATAACTCACCGGTTTAACCTTCTCCCCTTTGGTGCTGTCTTCAACATTCCATCGCTAATCAATATGCTACACATGTAATGTTACACATGCTATGTTCATTTTTCCTTTGATTTCTCCCAAAAATCCTTTCTCCACCCCTATCACCATGCCTATCATTTCTTCAATTGGTTACCTTGCCGTCCATCTTTACTTATATATCCAGCTTCACATCCGACATATCCAGTTTCGAAAGCATCCGATCTGGACCTATCATCTTCCTTGAACGACCATGTTTCCGCACCGTAAAAACCACGCTCCACATCAAAGTTTTCAAAACATTTTATTCGCAAAATTCAAAGAAGGTCCCCTTACCAGGACGAGAGGGAATATAAAAGGAAGGAATCAGGCAAAGGTCACCCACCTTTGATAACATTACGGAGACAGTGAAAGCAGGATATTTATTTGAAAAAAGGGAAAGCTCAGGACTGAAACTTTTTCCCATAGTTGGTTAAAACTTCATGTCAGCCCGCCGAGCATGCCACCCGTACTCAGGGACCTCAGTGAATCTCTGCTGTGATGGGGATATTGCAATTACAGATGATTCCCCTCGATGGAATACTGAAAAGCTATACTTTCCTGGCAAGAACAGACGTGGGTTCTCGTTTTCCTGTTCGTGAGGTACAACGCTTCCAGTTCTCAGGCAATTACCACCGCTCGACGCAATTATTTGTTTCCTGTGAGGTGATTCCAGCTTTACTAAGTCTCTAGAGATATAAAAATCCCCTTTTCTCGGAGTTTGAGCACGTAAAATTAATATTAGTTTATCATTAGCAAATTTTACCGAAACATGTATATCATAATACTGAATAACGATATTATGTTCATCAATCAATGAAACAATATACATATCTGAAAAATGCTTCCTAAAATGAAATAAAGTGTTATGAATGACCTGTTGAGCACTTTAATTCACCGTTTTAAAGAAACCTTGAGTATTTGGATAAATATCAATAATCATCGCTGGTAAAAATTATTTGAAAATTTATATTTTTTAAATGGATATCGTTAATTATTTATTAAATTAAAGCAAATAAATTCATTTTTCCATGTTTAATATTAAATAGAAAATAATGACCTTGCAGTTAATAACCAACAGATCGCTTTAACTGTAAAACAAGAAACGCATCAACAATTGTCGAACGTATTTCGATCATTGCGCCATTTTCCAATTCATGGCGAGAATATTGAGCATATAAGGACGTTTAAACTAGTTTACATTTCGAAGTAAAGCTAAGACATATATAGCCGTATATAATAATCAGTCAAATATTATTTTTTTAAACCGTGGCATTCTGCCATCTTTTAAAAAACCCCTTTCATTGAAGATAACAACATTGCCTCAAAGTAACATGCATAATATACTCTGTTTAAGGATTAAATACGTGAAAATTTACTTGATGAGGGCAGTCAGGTATTAAAACTTTCGATGGATGATGCAAATTTAGCATGCTGAGATGCTTTTGCGAATTTTTCAAAGTGTCACGTGGTTATTCGACTTCAAAGCACGGCTAAGCTTAAGTAGCTCGTGGGGATAAACGCATCAAAGGTATAATAATACCACCAGGGCGCTTGCACCTAGTCCGTAGCTCTCCCATACCCTTCCTCCCCGCCCCTCGCCAACGCCCCCGCTCTGACCTTGGCGTCACGTTGATTCCACCTTGGTTGACTTCACGTCCACCTGAGAGCGGCCGGGAGAGAGGGAAGAGGAAGCACCTGCGTAGCTCCCGTGGTCAAGGGACTGACCGCCGGTCACTGAGGGAGAAGGAAGGACTGATAATAAATCTAGCTAGGTCCAACCCTGCAGCGGTTGGAGAGTCCACGACGAGGGGTGAACGTAAATTGAATGTAGAAGTGACCGATCTTTTTTTCCTTATGGCGGCTTTTAGCTCGCAATCGGATTGATAATCGGAATATTTACTTAATTCGTAAGTTTTTATTGCCAGATATGGCTTTATTGAAAATATAGTAAATCAAATTAGTGATGAAAATGACTTTGTTTAATTTCTATTTCAAGAAAAACGACCAAAATATGTCATTACAACTATAAATTACTCATCAATCTCTTAGACGTTTCGGCATACGACGAATATGGATATAGAAGTCAACTTCCTCAGATTTTAAACTAGATAGAAAATATTGGTGCAACTTGAGATCGATTGCATTAATTAATTTTTTTTAAATTTTATTCCAATCACATTTTGGGTAAAATAAATCTTGGCATCGATGACAGTGGTACAAATTTTCACCCACTTCATTTCCACCTGCCTAACTCCACGCATTCTCCAGCTACGCGCGCAATTGGGAATACGCAAATTTTATACGCTTCGAGGACTGGCTAGTTGGTGGCTTTTTGAGACTTGGCCTCTTAAGACCAGCCCTTCCCTCAGCAGTGCAGTGGCAGCAGTAGCAGTAGTAGGTCATTGGTCTAAGTGCAGTAGGAGTCGATGGGATATTTGTTTCAAGTTCACTCTTCACTTCTTGCAGCTTTAGCCGGTCTGAATTCACGATTTCGGGTCTTAGTCCGGAAGAATCTGACCAGGGTTGTTCTATTTAACATGCAAGACAGGGCTTGTCTACTGCTAAAAAAGTCTACTATTCAAAATAAATTCTTTCAGTAGATCTACACCCAAAATATTGGGGAAAACCGAAGTACCTCATGCATCTGAAGAACTAATAAGCTACATATCTTTTTCACGTCTTATGTGGCGTACCTAAAATCAATTCCTACTTCTCCAGTGTTTCTCTCCCTGACGTGATTCTCCGAGTGCTACCGTAACTTCGCTCGTTTTCAACCAAAATACTGCTCGAATAATTTCACATACTCTATTATTCCTATACACTCTCACTCCAAAATTCAACTTCCCTTTTCTAACTCGTCATAATTAAAAAAAATAAATTTCACTTTCATTTGATTGCTCTCCATACCTATACTAATCACACTTATGCGCTCAACAATCACTAAACACCTTTGGTTGATTGGCTAGCCGAAGCATTAAGAGAGGTCAGCCCGATTCTCACGACCATCTCCCCATCCGCCAGAGCGAATAAGAATCATCGGCGATAATGGACCACAATAATGGGGAAATACTTATCTCACATGCTCTCCACAAGAGCGAGCAACTAACTAACTGACTCGTATACGCTCGCGCCACAAGATTCTGCGAAGAGATCGAAGATTTTTTTTAGTTTTAATGTTCCGAACGGCATACGATGCCTGGGGAAATGAGCCAGAGCAGAGCTATTATTCCTCCGCAAGCGAGATCCAAAGTAAATTATTTCCACAAACATTTGTCTCGACTGGAAGAAATTAAAACGGCGACGTTACGTGTGAGGACAACACCAGGAAAGTAGCGGAGACAACATTCCCCAGCAGATTGTTTATCAACGCCGTTCGAGGGTCGGTAAAATTTACAAGTCTCGAAATTAAACGCGGTTGACCAGAGGCGATCCCACTTTGGTGAACTGAAATGAGTTCCTGGGGTTGATGGGCTTGCGGGGGGGTGGGACGAGAGACAGGGAGGGGGTGGGCAGGCGGCTGGAACGATCCACGGTCGACCTGCACACAGTCGTAAGAGTTGCGATCTCTGCTGTTTTTACGGAGCCACGGAAATATTTTCTTTCCCGCATGCTTTAATTGCGCGGTCGTTGCACTAGGGCGCGGAGTGTATTCACGCAGCATGGGCGACAGGATGATAAACAAACGCTGCCACCCACGGGAAATAAACGCAATTTCACCCACAGGAGTGGATGAACGTTAACATCCTAGATATTGAATATCAAGTCTTTCACCTTATCAGGCAAGGTCTACCGATAGATAATGTTAGGTACTTCATTTGAGAAGCGACAAAAATTTGTTTTAACCGCTGTCCGGCGCAGCGCTGCCCGCGTTTTCATTGTAAACTACTTAACTCTTATCCGACAGCGGCCATGGTTTGACCGCTCACATTGTTTTACAAACAGGAAATAAAAACCGGGACAATCACAAGTAATCCGGATCGAGGAAAACCCTCCTAGGTGGAAATCGAGCCCGTATCCTCTGGATTAGTAGACAAGGGAGTTAACGACACCGCCTCAAAATTCAATGCGCCAAAATCAAGATCCCAAAGGCAAAAAACATTCAATAACCATGAATTAGAGATAGTTTAGTGATGAATAAATGGATGGACGGTTGAAAAACTAACGAGAGTTACGTAAATATGTAACTGTAACTGGACTACTTGGAAAAAAGATATGCAAAACTGAATACATGAAGACATTCTGATGCATTGATCTATATGTATCACACCTTGTCCCTCTGTTATCAATTTTCTACAGGAACAGTATTTAAAATTTGTGATTACGCGAAAATAAAAAAAATATGTTGCAATATATTGTTATGGAGGACACCGGAGGGAAACGTTTTTTTTCATTCTAAGTAGCCTGCTATCATTATTACATCTTTGTCCAAGTTGCCATTATCCCATCTAATCTTAGACATGGATCATGTAACTAACGTCTCCTCTGGTATGCTTGGAGAATCTCCGCTAAATTTCAGACCTCTTTAACCATTGCCTATACATATACGTTAAGAAATACAGATGACCTTCCTAACAATGCCCATCCCGACTCTCAATTCGCCGCTCGTACCGGAGTTGTCTGATACCTGTTTATGTAGGTTGTGGAGAAGTGTCCTATTCCTCAAATCTACTCCTACAATCTGCAATAAATTCATACAGTTTACTGTAAGCACTATTTCAAACGCATTCATTAAGTCTATGAAACGAAAAATACATACTGTACATATTCTATGTGCCTCTATCTATTAGTTTTTCCGTTAATGCTATGGCATCACGCGTGCCTCTCTCCTTCCTGAGCCCAAACTGATCTTACCCTAAGTAGTCATTTGCCCTCCTAGATATCCTCTTACCGATGACCATGAGAACTACTTACGCTGCGTGAGAAATCAAGCTTATTGTTTCGTAGTCCTCATATTTGGGTATCTTTCCCATTTTTGGAATAGGAACACTGATCTGGAGAAATCTTTTGGCCAAATTCCTCCCCCATAAATTCTGCGAATTAGTTCTTAAATAATATTACCTATATCACTTCCTAAAACCGTAATAAGTCCGCGGGAATGTTAACTACCCTGTGGAATTCTTTGACTTCAACTCATTTAATGCCCTATCTAACTCGCATTCAAGTTTTTCTGGGCCTAAGCAATTCTCAACTGCGTCTAATTCTCTTTCTATTTCTGAACCTGCTGGCCTAATATCTCAGGAATATTCTTCCTCAATACATGTTTTCCAGTTCTCTGGAAACTTTCAATCAATTCAATTTCAATTATTAATTTTTCTGGCTAATATTTTATTGTTTTGCACGGATTTTCCCTTCATACTTCCTGATAGGTACTTCACTTTCATACACATTGCACTCATTTCACCCTTCATTTGTAAACATCCTGCATGTTTCCGTCTCGCAGTGTCTTCCACAACGCTTATTTCGCACTATTAGTTTCCCGTCTCAGTCTATAATGAAACTGTTTACTTACTAATTCTATGTGACTATTTTCACATTCCTCAATTATCTTCTCGATTCTTTTCTAATCATCTCTTATCTGTAACTCATAGTTATCTTGTTCTTTGACCATTTATTTTTCCTACAGTTTCGTAAGCGGCTTTCGGTATCTTTATTTATTTCATGTTCCCATTTTTCTTCTATGATTCCTAGCTACCGTACCTTACTCATCACTTTTCTATAGGTTGCTGATAGCCCTTTCTTGTCGTTCCGGTTAATGCTGCTACATCCCATTTCCTCTACCATCTTTCCAGTTTTCTCTTTTTGAATTTGTCGTTACAACTCATGAGTATAAAAATATGATCTGAAACAATTCGTTCATGGGAGACTGCAAATTGATCACGCTGTTCCTTATTCTGGGGCCAAATAAGATTTATTCTCACTGATATCTTTCTGAATCTCCGGAATTTTCAATGCAAGTTCGCGACCGCCAAAGCCTTGTCCCTCCTACTGGCGGGCACGTTAGCATATCGTCGTGAAATCCGAAACCAATTACGTATAATATAAATTTTTTCCCAAAAAATGTTCAATCGATTTTTCTATTATCCTCTGTCCCGTCTCATATACGTTCCATTTCCTTCCATGTCATCAAAAGTTACCTTTCTCCCTTCTATTCTTAGCCTTTAACATCCTACCCTCTCAGACGATTTCCGCTTTACTCAGAGACTCCATCATTACTTGCCTTTTGTTATTCTTTCTTTTGCTTCTACCATTCTTATCCTAATTTCCTCAATATTACGACCATTTTCCAGCTGTGTACAGGGAGTCGTTTTTTTTTGTTCCTAACCTGTATGCAATTTCCAAATCTAGAGAATATCAACTATCAAATACAGGCAATTTCCAGTGAAATCAATTGCAATTGACCATTAATGTGTTAACTGGCGCATTTAACTGCAATATCCTGGTAAATGTATATTTGGAGAGATTTTGTGCGTGTGTGAACTCTGGTGTTGAAATTGATTTGTCTCTCTCCCTCTATGGTTATTATAATGGGGTGTATCACTGTTAGGAATCCAAATTAATTGACCCGTCAAATTGAATCGTCCCACTATCCTTTGTAGTTACATTTATCTCCCTCGAAACATGAGGACGGTCCGAATTTCAATTACTTTGTTAATCAGAGTGGAGGAGAAAGAACGTACCTCCTGCCTGTTTTGGCCGGCGTGGACTGGAAAAATCGATGTGACTGCCGACAGGGAGAAAAAAAAATGAATTTCTTTTCGCGTCTCCCGGCGTATCCAAGCGAATAAATGACAACCGGAGAAGACACCCCCCCTTCCAACTGCATTCGTACGAGGACGACGAAAATAACAAAAGAAACATGGAAAGCGAGGGAGCAATGTCCACAGAGTGGAGGGTTCCAACTGGGCCAAAAATCTTGAAAACGTCGCGCCTGGAGAATGCAAAAACAAAGCAGGAGGGGAAAGGGAAGGGAAGGGACACCTTATGTCTGGACGAGATGATCCTTTATGCCGAAGCCGAAGGAGGGAAGGCAGCCCGGCTTCCCGGGCCGCTGTGCATGTATGTGCCCCCGTACCTCCGATCGTTCACCCAAGCAGCTCAAATGCTTATTTTCCCACTTCGCATCACAACGGGAGTCGCAGCGAAGGGACACCTCGTGAACTGCCTGAGATGGTAGGCTCTAATCCTTGGCGTTTCAATTTTCATCCACGAATAAATTTCCTCACGATAGTACTAAAAAATCAATGGTAAAGGTGAATGGATAATAATACCGTTACTGAAATTCGATTTCTTTTTGCTGGAGTAGAGACTTTCGAGATGTGGGTTAAGGGAAGGGTGGAGAAAATGAAATGGACGAAAATGAAAACAAACGATGAAGTTTCTAGGCATGGTAGCGGAAGAAAGACAGCTTTTGGAAGAAATTCAAAGATGTCTGGACAGATGGAAGTAGGAAAATATAGACAGAAACAATGGGATGCTGAAGACTCATATAGAGGGGGGTATGCTGACGAGGTGGAAGGAGGAAAAGGATAAACATTTTGAGTACAATGAACTGATTCAGAAAGCATGAAGAGTTGAAGAAATGGTTTACTGGGTTTAAGATTTTGAGAGTACTTATTTTGTGTTGTGATACGCGGGGTTTCGGAATAAATCGGTGGTTGGCCAGTGAAACCATCGAGAAAATAGGCTAACTATTTAATAGCAACTCACTGAATTACCATGCTATTTCAGCCATGTTTTTGCGCATGGTTACGAAGTACTCCTGTTTATATTTGGAATTCTGATCCCTCGAATTACTTACTTTGTAACGGTGAAGAAAGGAGACTGAAATAAAAGAAAATATCACCCACATATGCATCCATATAAATACCGCATTATCCACCAAAAAGGTGTGTAGCAGGGAGTGTACGAGGGCGGTTCAATAGGTACCCGTGATTGACAAAAAAGGGCGTTCCTGAGGGAAGTTTATGTTATCATCGTATGCTGCTATCTATCAAACGACGGTGAAACAAATTTCAGACTGATTTAAAGGCTAGTTTGGATATGGCAGTCATTCGAGTAAGACGTGTTTCGTGATTTTCGCTAAGATGGAAAAAGAGCAGCATCGTTCGGCAATTCGCTTTTTGTTTTTGGATGGGAAGAAATGCGAGGAGATAAAAGCAAAGTTGGATGCTGTTTATGGGGACACTTCGCCATCTATGGCCACAGTTAGATTTTGGTTCAACGAATTTAAACGTGGGCAAACATCTGTTTTTGATGAGGGGCGACCAGGACGCCCGGCAGACGTGGTTACCGAGGTAATCATTCAAACAGTCCACGCCATAATTCTTGCTGATCGACGCTCGAAAGTTCGCGAAGTAGCAGAGTCCGTGGGTTGGTCGACCGGAACGGCAATTAATATTTTACATGATAAGTTTGCGATGAAAAAATTGTCGGCCCGATGGGTCCGCGATTGCTGTTTCACCACGATAACGCACCAGCACATTCATCCGGAGTTGTCGCCGCCAAACTGCATGAACTACGTTATGAATTGCTGCCACCCCCCCATATTCAACCGATCTGGCTCCCTGCGACTTTTTCTTATTCAGTAACATGAAGAAATGGCTCGCGGGGAAAAAATTAGCTCAAACGAGGAAGTTATCGCCGAGACAGAGGCGTATTTTGGAGCGTTCGACAAATCCTATTTTTTGGAGGGGTTAAAAAAATGGCCGAAACGTTGGGAGAAGTTCGTCTTTCTAAAAGAGGATTATGTTGAAAAATAAAAAAAAATGTTTTTGAATAAATGGTGTCTTCATTTCTAACACGGGTACTTATTGAACCGCCCTCGTAAGCACCAGGTGATATGGGTAAGGAATAAGGGAGAGGAAGGGAAAAGGGAAAAAAAATCCCTAAAAACATCCAAAAACGTGCATATTTAAATATATGCTGGTGGAGAACTTAGTAAAAAACAACCGGCCATTTTACCCAATAAAATAGTTCTCTGTTACACGAAAAAGAAGGGAATGAAAATGAGCCATAACCACTTATACGACAGACCTCCACCATACCAAGTCAGGTCTACATCAAGTTGTAGACTTCGTCTCCCGCAAATATCTCACAAGGAATAATGGTTGAGACAACTAAACTGTGACCGTTAATCTTAAATATATATGAAATGGAAGTCCGAGAAAGTATATGAAAACTGAGATTGTGCATTATCTAGGCTCTTCTAGCAAAATGAGCGGAGTTTATCTCAGCATTCATTCATCTGATCAAACATTGGAACCTATTCCACGTCCAGATCTGTGAATAAAATAAGTCTGTTTCCGCAAACTCAATTCACTCTCTTACATTGGTTTACAGACTTCAAATTAAAATTGAACATATCAGTGAAAAATAACTGCTTATGAAATCTGTGGGAACTGTTTCAAGAGGTCACAATAATTTTAACAAATTTTCTTCCCGAAATACTAATTTTTTGCGTTCGCTTGACACCTGCGAGCGGTCGACACAAACATGCCGGAGCGAATTGCTTGAAGGACGGCATACCAACAACATAGGTGTCTGTGATTACGAGACTTAACATATTACTGAAATGTGTACAGTTTCATTCAAGTGTGACAAGATGGGAATGATACGGAAACCTTATGCAGGGTTACGTGACGTGATGTTGCGAGGGTATCGCGAAGCCCTGCAATTAAAATTTGTGAGATTTTTCCCGGCATGACGTAAAAATGAGGAAGGGGAATATTTAGTAACATTGTGACGTGATCATGGACCTCCTCCGTCGCAACCTGGGTTATGGTAGTGACTCAGAGCCAGTATTGCTGGAATTTTACCGTTTAAGATTGGTTTTGGATGGACAAGGACTGAAGAAAGATGCTCTTATTTGACCCTCCTAACAAACAACCAGAGGTTCGATACGACAGTAAAATTTCTCCAATTCCACAAACTTCCTTCCTCCCTTCATTTCACTACCTCCCTTCATTCCATGTCCCTTTCCTCACATTATACCCTCTAATCACAGTCTTCCACATACCAATGCCACTCCAAATACTTTCTGCATCCACCTTTAGTTCCTTCTATGGAAATATCCCAAAAACCATTCCCAGTATTTCTCCTTTCGTTTTCCTTTCCGTTCATTTTACCATAATTCTCCCCACCCACATCTCAATAGCCGCCAATATATGCCATGCTTCAACTACCATGTTTCCGCTCCGTACAAAACCTCGCTCCATACAGAAGTTTTACCCAGTCTTTTCTTAACATACCCAACCTCCCTGCCGTCAATACCCAGAAGCTGCTTTGCCTAACGCAATCCTTCTACTAATGTCTCTACTGCATTGGCCATTTCGGTCCAGAACATTGCCAATATAGGTAAACTGCTCCACCTATTCTTACTTTTACCCTACTATTTTAATTTTTATTATAGCCCACCTCTTCCTCAAATCCCCATTATTTTCATATTCGCGATATGAGCGCTCCTCTATGTGACAGAGCGCGAAGAAAAGGACATAGACGGTTACAAAACAGGAGTGTTGTCATACACGGAAGACCACTGAACGCCATCACAGTCCGGGGTATTGAGAGTAACGCGAATGAATGTAAATTAAAAATTCACTGCGTCCAAGCGTGACACATGGAAGAGGAGGATTCATTTTTGAAAGCGTGATATTTTAGCATACGAAATTACGAACGCCACCGCAGTCTTAAGTCGAACTACTCGTGTTTTCTTACGAGAGAAGTAACGAAACATTTTTTCCTGACGAAATGTTGAGGGTGTGTTTCAAATCCGGCGGATACTCGAAGTCCTAACGCGAGCCTCTTGAAGGGTGAGGGAATACGGCTGTGGGGGGGGGGAGGGAGGAAGATGAGGGGTGGAACGAACGAAGAGAGGAAGAGGAGACGACTGTCCTTGCCTTTAGGTGTTTGCGTCGTCTCAGGAGGAAGAAGAATGAGAGCGAAGGAAATAACGGTGACCTTCGAATATCACAAGTGGGCGTCAAAAGGCGCGGAGGATTTGCGAAGAGATGGGCGGGGGAAGGGTATGATGGTGATGGGATGAAAGGATGTTGCGGATCTCCTCTCCCCTGGAGATGAATGGTCGTATGAACCACCAACCAACCCCCTTTTGCTCGGAGGGAAATAAACGACGGTGAGGTCGAAGCAGCAGAGCATCAGGAGGAGAAGAAGAAGAATAAGATGACAACGAATAGGACGGTGGTGTGAGAGAGGACTTGCGTTACTAGGGGAGACAGCTGCTGCTGTTATGGTGGCAAGGATTCCGCGCAGATAACAACCGCTCGCTAGGCAAATAGAGGTTTCATTTCTCCGTTATTTTTTTCCACTCTCCCCTCAGATGTGAAGCATGTCAACATTCACGCCCCGCATCGGGAAATGACGCTGGGCATAAACAAGACATGCGCCGCACGTGGCGAGCGCAAACGCACTGTAACATTCCTATCCTCCTCCTCCTTCGGTACTTTTCCGTCATAGGGATTCAATCTGAAATTCGTTTAACGACAAACATTACAATGCACAAACGTACATGCAAGAGTTATTTATATATCCATTTAATTTGCAAACATTACATAAGTTTTTTTGTAACTACCAGTCTTCCATATGTACGTGACCATAATCTTCGCTTACTGTGCATGCATGGTATGGATTCATCCCCCTGCCACATACTAAACTGGTGGATTGTAGTGTAACATGTAGACGTCTTTATAATGACGTAAGGGAAACTCGTTTGCATTTAGCTTTCAACGGAGAAGTACTTTATACATTAAGTCCATGGTAATCCTGTGGGAGTCGCACGTGTTTTGATATCTATATACATATCCTACGTCTGCGCAATACGCCGCTAGGGCGTATGGCGGGGGCTGATACAGCACCAGCAATGCATGCAATACGAAAGCTCGTCAATACGTTTTTCATAGCAAAATACTAACACAAGAAGGTTGAAATTTCTGTTGGCTATGTAGCAGAATCATCCTGTAGACGTATGCATTCATTTTTCAAATATGATGTCGATGGCTCGTGGTCGATTCGTCTTGAGTTAGTCGTCACACGTCGTTCGGTCTTTTCTTAAATGCCATGCATCCACGAACGCAACATTACAACTTTTACCTCACTCAATCGACGATGGCTTTACATAGGTTATAGTTCACGCAAATAAAGCTGTTTCTGTGCACTAAACAACACCAATGATATTATGGAAAACGGCTCTCACTCTAGCGGCTGCTTTCGAATCCTGTGCACCATACGGCGCAGCAATCTATGCCTTTTTAATTAATAAAGCGTGCCTACGTATTTTAAGGAGAACCACATATTTTCATATATCATTAGTTTTGTGAAAAAAATTGCGACACCTTAGCACTTGAATTCACATCGCACATTGAACGGATTTTCAAAATTTGTATGGAATGAATTATCATAGTTCCAAATGAAAAGCTATTGCAAAAAACAAGATAACTTTGGGAGATTCGGCTTGACCTTTACACGCAAGCCACTTCTCGAGTACAGTAGTAACCAGAGAAAAAACATACCACTCTTGCAAGGACTGGCTGGCGACTTCACTTTCGAAAACTTAAGATGCCGGTGACGATTTTGCAACGCTGCATTCACCGGGTGATGTTTTAGTTTGAAGAGCAAGATGGTGTTTTCAGTAGTGTGAGAAGAGAGAGGACTCCTATGCGGGTGATGGGACACTCGAGAGCATTCCTTGGTAGGTGGGCGGGGCGAGGAAAAAGTAGGAGGGTTAAGGAGGAGGTGGGGTGTTTGGGACGCCCTAGTTTGAGTGATAAGCATGCGCTAAGGTACTTCGAAATCATCTCAAAAGTCCCTTTCCTGAGTAGAAGAAGTGTCTCCAATTAAATCTGAACAAGTTTGCAGTAATGAATTTCTGGAAAAAGAAATCTCAGGAGCCATGCACTAGAGAGTGTGGAGATGGATTTTAGGGCATAGGCCATGCATGCAGAAATAGTAATATATAGATGTATTTGAATATGCATTAGAAAATACACAAAAACACTAGAGAGCATACCCGTCACACATTTAATATCTTCTCGTAGTAATTTTTACAAACGTAGCGATTTTTCTCTGAACCTTTTCCGTAACACCTCTATATTGAGTACATTTTCCGAGAGTCCATCAAATGAAGCATAGCTTTTCTAAGGACGAACCATTAATTCTTCTTACGAGCAAACCAAGCAAACAATTATCAGACCTAGCATGGGGAAAACACAGAATTTACCATTTAAATGTTGAGGAAACTAGGGTTCTTAAAACGATAAGTTGGGAAATTGTCGAATGAAAATGATGTGGATGGATGTGTTTTATTTCCCCTCGGTCATCCCCAAAATTGAATTGATACGCATCGTGCGATCGGTACCCTCCACAAAAAGACTTAATTTCACAATTAAACAGGGTAAACCGACACAGGAAATCTACCCGTTTCGTGAAAAATAGTTATTAACAAACATATAACGTCTCATTATTGCTGGATGTCCTGGGTTAAGGTGTACTGGAAACACAAGAATACCAGAGTGACTTTAAACTTTAAGAAAAGGCAAATCACTCGAGTATCACTTTGATGCGGATAGAGTTTGCAGTCGCCGGCGACTTTGATCTGCCACCATTTAATTGCGACAAAAATAGGAAAACCGTTGGATAAAGCTTTTATGGTGATTCATGTCCAAAACTTCTGACTAGTTAGAACAATTCAGCGTTATCTTGATCCCTACTTGGAGTGCTTAGTTTAGGGCACCTTTAGTGAATACGCCGTCCTTCGGATGGGTCATCAAATTGTGTGACAAATTAGCGCCTATCGCTAAGAGTAGATTTATGCCTACGACTTAGTTTACGCCGGGTTTCTCTCTCCACCTATTCATTCCACATTCCCTGAGCATCCTATACTTATCAAATTACCAACCTATCCCTAATGGCACAAATGGCCTTAGCTGTCGGTCACCTCCCGTAATACACGTAGCTAGCTAGCTTGTTAGAACATGTAATTACAATGCACGTACGAGGTAATAGCATACTCGACATATTTCCGACCAATGTCCAAGAGATTATTACAGACGTGGAGATAACAGAGGGATTATCGATCACTAAGCTATATTGATAGAAATGAATACTTAATTAGCGACAGTGGTTTGGGGAAAGGCTATTTCTAATCAATAAATGGAAATTGAATGATGTCTGGGAGAAATTAAAACACTTACTGCAATTATTCTGGTTAGTAATTAGCAGTGATGGCAAAGAACATACTTGGTAAATAATTTCAAATATTATATAGTATAGCAAGGGATAGCTAAATTCATTACAGACGTAAACACGAAAATAAGGGGCAAAGAATGAATTAAGTAGATAGAGAATTAAGAAAGAAAAGTTCGCTCAGATTTTTAATACGGTTTGAAAATTAATGACGAAATTCTAATCGAAACCCCTGAAGTACATTGGAAATACTGTGATGACAGCCCGACCGTATATTTTAGAGAAGTAAAAACCACCCTATTTTAACGTTGGCATGGAAATATTAATGAATTGACACGTATTGATTAATTGACACAGTTAAGGATTCATCCGAGTCCTCCTGGCGCTGGAAGAGGGTCATTAAATATCTAAGTCTCCAGCTCATATTTACAACATGCATGGTTCGCATAAAACTTATCGGGAAAAAAGTTTTGGAAATTTAGCTTTGTTTCAGATATTGCTAAAATTCCTCAAAATTCTTCGAAGTACATCCTTTGAGCGTCGACACAATTTTGCCGGAGGCTTTTCCACGACCCAAAGGCTTCCAGGTAAGCGGATTCCGGAAGGCCCTTAAGGGTACGCGTGTGAGCTACTTTGACGGCACTTAGGGTCCCATGGTGGAGTCCTTTGAGGTAGGATTTCACTTTTGGGAATAGGAAATAGTCTGCTGGTGCCAAGTCGGGGTCTTCTTCAACGCATTGCAGGTCTTCGAAAGCAGACACTCGATTCTGTTCTTTTGGAGGCCCGTCAAAACCTTCAGAACGAGTTGAAGGCAGATCTTTCGCATCGGCATTTTTCAGTGATAATGGTGTGCACTGTCATCTTATCAATGCCAATGCGATCTGCGATCACGCGCACACTTAACCGATGATCTGAATTCAGCTTTTCACGCATATGTCAAGAAAAATTGTAACCAATACTTTTTATAAAAATCTTGTATTTGTCTTGGGCTTGATTACATGACCTTTATCGGTGACCCTTGAGGGCGGAGCTACGACCAGTCGTCCGTTCTACTTAGGCGTAATTTTTCTCTGATATCGATTGAAAGAAACGCTAGAACTCTAGCGCTTGATATGAACTTTCGCTGAGTTTCTCATTAATCTCGGCTGTGCGTAACCATATTCTACAATCAATCAAGCGGAATCACTTACCCCCGGTCTTCGGTCCGAAATCTGTACCTATGGTCAACAATGGAAAGCACTTTGGTGTTGGTCACGGGTCCGGCAACAAGGCAGATTGTATGGTCGTTCCATGGTCAGCTGAATTTTTCATATTCCAGATAGCTTTCCCCATGGGTAAGTCCACTGAAAGAGAGATTGACATGCATGTTTAGAAGCAGGGGGAGCTGAGAGCAGGGTAATGGTCTTGGAGGCAGAGTTAAGGTTTGATTTATTGGACGAGGATACAAAAACGGAAGTCAGCACTGCCAGTTTTCAAAGCGTTCTTATTTTTTTAACAATTTTAAATTAATTTTTCTATTGTTTTTCATTTAAATTGTTGTATTTTTATCCATATTGTTTTTCCAAAAAAAGTTGTGGAACTCAATGATTATACGCACGGGCAAAAAAATATTTTGAATATCCACGCAAACTGACATAATACACATTTGGCAAGTTTAGGTTGCTCGGTAGTGAAGAATAGGTGTAACAATCAATTTTATAATTCAATAAGTTAGACAGAGAGAAAGGCGAAGAATGTGGTTTTGAATACGTCGGGAAAAGAGGGGAAATTGGAAGGTGAAATCCGAAGTAGGTAGAAAAAGTGGTGAGAGCAAGTATTGAGAGGTAAAGTGGGATGTCTGTTGATAAGACCGGGGTGGAAAGGAGAGTGTTGGGTAAGCGGGTTAGAGGAAGTTAGAGAATAGACTTTTTAACCTGCGTAGGGCAGATTCAATGTTCTCCAGTTAATTAAAACAACCAGTCTCTTTCACTGAGGAATAAAATATTGCCGGGTCAATAGGGGAAACTCCAAGGAAAAAGAATGCATCAGTTCTATACAAAATTTTCCATTAACAAATGAGTAAATGGCAATTATCAATATTTACTTAGGATAGAGGAATGAATTAGTTTGAAATACTTTTGAAATCATCACCGTAGTGATTACTTAAGTAGTCGAGGCTAAATTTAATAATTAAAATATCACTCTGATTGTATGATTTTACAAAAAATGGCGATTTTTACCTTGTGTTCATTCCTCTTGAATTCGATAAGTGGTAAAGAATTGATTTGTTTGTCGGCATTGTCTTCTGTAGTTACGTCTCATTTATGGTACGTAACTTAACCTGTTCATGTGCTGCGCATGCCTGGTGCGGACACCACGTGTCACACACCTTTCCGGTGGCTTGGAGGGTATTATGTAAATTAAGACGAATAAATTAATGCTAGAATGAGTTAATGGATTTTATGCAGAGATATGGGTTTCTAGGTTTAAGTAATAGATGGTTAAGTAGTTGAAAGAAGTAAGTATTATTTATTTTCAAGGCAGGAGTGTATAACTGGGAAAGATGGAAAAGGTGAGGAAAGTCGCTACAGGAAACGACTGTAGTTTTCTGTAAGAAACGATGGGAGAAATTGGCTGAATCAATAAAGTTAATAATAGGTAGAGCGCGCATGACATCACCCTAAGCGACAATAACATCGTTGTCGAAGAGTACCATGTCCCATGATATACGGTCGTTTGTTCAGTCCAGGCGTCGGCAACTCCGGCCAATATTTCGGATGCCACTGTTTACTCATATGGAAGAAGGGCACCTTGATTGAACTAGCTCGAGTTATTACGAGTTATAAAAAATGGAGGAATGGACAACATTTTGCATGTTTAAGATATATCCGTTACTTGTGGCAAAGCAGTCGATATGCAAAGCTTTAAAGAAAACGATAGTCGCGAAGTGCAACGTAAAATTTGGTACCCATGATTCGTATTAGATAATCATACAGGTAATCAATCAATCACCTGTATTTTAAAATCAATCACCTGTACTTTCAGCATCGTAAATTTAGCAATTCTATGATGTGATCAACAAATATTACGCGTCATGATGACTCAGATGATTGACGAACGTAAATTTACCATAAATTCACTCTAGACCTCATTGTCACGTGACTGTGCTAATGTCGCTTTTTCTCCCTCTCCGACCACTCGATGCGCACTTTATCTGTTCTAATTACACGGGTGAAACTCACAATGTACGTAAACGAGATTTCAGTTACTTTTTCCGGGTATTTTTATTAATAATTACTTGACCGTTCATCATTCTCAGGATTAGTGATTTTCACAGGTGATTACTTAGCATCAAATCTAATACTAGGCCGAGGTAGTCTAGTAAGCTGATCACTGGGATACTGACTTGAGGACCCGGGTTCGATTCCAGGTGACACCTATAGGCACACTCATATTCACCCAAACTTAGTCATTTTTCTGGTAACGAATCTTTCCGGGAAACCACACGCGACACAGTTGTAAGGAACTGGTCGCACTCAGTACCCTCCTAATGTGTGTGAATTTCACAAGCTCTATAGAACAAATTAATTGAAACACTCATCTATCAAACCAACCCTCGGGTTGTATGCTTCGATGTGATAGAGTGAAGTGATTCCTCATAGTCAAGGACCAATTCAACATCACATTGAAAATATTTGCAGAGTCATCGCGGAAGAGAGGGACTACAGATAGATGCTGGGTCAAGAGGCGAAAAATTGTAGCAAGTGGAGTATATTTTCCTACTTTCCTTGGAAGTAGCTTAATATGGAGAACTGGAAATGGACTACAAGGGCGGATTATCTCGAGTAAAGAAGGGTTTTGCCATCAAGAGGCAGCTGCTAAGAAGCTCAAAGAAGATATATTTAAAAACAAGGAATTAACTCGTGAAAATATACACTTGGAGAGCGTGGAATCTCAATGGATCAAAAGCAGGACCATTGGAAAAACAGATAAGAGAAAGATAGGGGATTTAAAACATGGTGTTTGAAGAGGATTATTTTTGGTGACCTAGCGGTTAGGTTATGTTTGGACGGATACAAAGACTAACGCTGGTACACTTCTAATCCTTACCTTACAAGACGCACCGTAACAACCATGATAAACCATTCTTCGACTCCGCTCCCTTCAATCCGCCCAGCACGTCAAAGCTTTGATATGGAACGTGGTTTGGTTAGGTGCCGTAACATGGCAGTCGAAGAAAGACAATAGGTATAGTAGGGAGTTTTTGAAAGGTGGGTGTGGAGACAGATGGAAAATTTTAAATTATCAGAAAGGAAAATAAATATAAGAGGAAGTACTAGGCATGGTGACTTGGGGAGGAGCAAATATTCCTGAGAGAAATTAAAAGGAGACAGGAAAATTCCAAAGAACCTGCGGGAGATGCCGCAACAGTAACTTTTAACGGAGTCATCCGCTAATGTGCATTTCAATGCAACAATTTCAGAGTTTAAAAATCATTCGCCTTGACTGGGATTCGAACCCAGATCCCTCAATATCCGGTCGAGTGCTTTAGCCAATTAATCTATCGAGGCGTCCTCTTAAACACTGAAATTTTTGGGCTTTTAAAGGAACTAGATGTTGTGACGAAATGCCGTACATACAACGTCACAGGCATTCGTATTTGTGCGCGACGCGCCACAGTCCACGAGGTTAAAGCCAACTTTTAAACACTTATGGTATTTATACCTTGACAAATTCCAAAAAAACTGCGGGAGATGCTGCAACAGCTGTAGCAGATAGCTTAAGTGGCTAAAGCACTCGACCGGATATTGAGGGATCTGGGTTCGAATCCCAGTCTAGGCGAATGATTTTTAAACTCTGAAATTGTTGCATTGAGACAGGAAAAGGTGAATGCAGAGCATTTTGATTGGCGATAGGATATTTAAGACTGTGATATAGAGGGGAGGACGTTAGATAAGCCAATATTGGCTGGAAAAGGCAAGCTGGTCAGAATTAAGGGGATCTAAAGTATCCGAATTTGAAGAATAGAATAATGCCTAGACAGGCATCAGGTCTTCTGCTAACATGGCAAGTGCTACCTACTTTGTTTGCAATATTATTGCCCCTGCGTCCAAGACTTCGCGCAGTAGGAAATTACTACGTATATCAAAGTTTTCACATATCTGTTTCGTTTTTTATGCCAATTCAAGGTCCTTGCGACCAACTGGTTCCGATAAAATGCTGAGATGAGGTGGAAAATAGGGAACACCGCATTTGGAACGCGTAATAATTGATAGCTCCACGAAAAGGAAGCCAAGTAATGATGGACGTTGGACTGAAATGCTTTAACGGAAAATGTACTCGTATGGAGAGAAAAATGCTTGGCTAAAATGGATTAATATGCAACGGGCAAGGAAACATTATCCCCATTCGGAAGAAATTTGGCATCAGGTATTGGTCTTTTAAGTCTTGGATAAGGCATACATACTTATAGCGTGGGTGTTTAGGAATAAGTTTTCGGTGGGGGCAGATATTTTGTGGGTGCCCGATTTTGCTTTGCGCCGTCCACAAGAAATGCTTCTCTCCCTAGCTCTTGAGGGCATTCGAGAAACACAAGTAAATTTTCCCAAACACACCTGGTTCTTTAAAATGTCAAAGAGGTCATCGGATTGGCTACACGGCAGGGTCAACTGGCAAGCTATTTATGGGAAACTTGGTCGACAAAACAGTTAAAACACTGAAACAATGCCTTACTCACTCCCGTTCCGAAAAACCTCATAGGTTCTTTCCTATCCACTACCTTAGTTCGTATATATGATTCAAATTCTTCGAATTTTCTGTAAATGTTTTGTTAGCCAATGCACATCTGCTTATGTGCAGCATAACATAAACCACGGGGAATTGGGAAGTTGAGATGACTTTGGGTTTGGGTTCGATTCCCGCCGTTGACAGGATTTCTTAGAGGTCTCATGAATCCCATTTAGTACGTAGCCATGCGGAGAAACCTTCAAGTTATGTACAGCGTCCGTCGGGCTGGACGTTAAAATTTGTTACTCCTTGGTGTCTTTCGTTAATTGAGTAGGTTCCTTGGACTACATACCGAAATGTCTCGAAAAACGGAAGGAAACCTCGGGGTAGCTCAGCTACTCTCACAAACGATTGTTTGTGTGATCAGGTGGAGTCTATCCATTTTTTCACTTCTCCTACACGCCAGCAGGAGGGGTCTCGTTCATCCGTCTGCCGCTTTATCCTCTGCACCCCCCCCTCTTTCAACCTTACTATCGCGGATGCGGTCAAAGGGGAAGGGAACGAAGGAGAGAGGGGGGGAGGAAGGAGGGAGGGGCGCAACAAAACAACGGAACTCTCGTCGTCAGGGGTAGCGACTCACATCCGGGTCACGGGCATTAATTCTCCACGCGGCACGGGGCGATCACGCGCAGATGCCGTGGGCAGGGGCCAAGTCGCCTCTGGGCGTGTGATTTGCGTGCGCGGACACCCCTGTCCCACTCGTCCCTTCGTTAGCAATTCAATTGACCATCCCGTCAATAATAATAGTCAAAAGAGGGGTCGCTCCCTCCTTCCCTTCGGGGTAACCTCGTATCGCTCCGACAAAACATGATTTCTCCACCCAAATAGCTCCAAATATGACCGAATACATCATTTCTTCATCTATGCGGGACCCTGCAAGCCACCGTTAGGGTATGATTGATGGCAGGGGGTGATTCAACATGAGGCATGCAAAATCAAACATTAAATTTTTCCCGCTTGCTAGTAACAATATATTCGTAAAATAATTCAAATTATGTACATAAGGATAATTTAAGATTCACATACTGCGAAATCTAAGCGTGAAATACTTCCCTACACATTCCAGACGAATTGTTAGTAAAAAGAGGAACGGTAAAAAAAGGTCAGATGAAATAGTGAGAGCATATTCGGATTTTAGTCTGAAAAAAGAACACTTTTATCTTTACCCTATCGCGATCGCTCATTGTCATTCTGATCCTATATGTCGATCGTGAGAAAAATGACATCTTAAATCTATACACGTATGTCCCACAAATAATCTCTTCGACTTTATTGAAATGATTTCTTCTACCGTATCACGATAGAGATAATAATACATTGTCCACATTATTGCTAAAGATAAGTGCGATTTTATTTGTAATTAATTTAATCTGCGCTCCGTGAGTGATTTTCAACTTAGTTCCTCTAATCAATCTAGATACACGAGTTCACATTCGATTCGATACGAGTTCACATTCGCATTTAAAGACGTTCGGCCGATATCACTAATGTATGTCAATTTCAGTTGGCAAATACACATAGATAGATGATACTAATTTTTATCGTGTGGTAATATGAAAATCATATCTTCTCATTCAAATCTTTATTTAATCTTTGTAATTGAACACAAAAAACTTTGAATGGGTTTTTATAAAGGAAATAATTAACAGTGAACGATTTGTCAAATTAATATGCCACATCTAATATACTTTTTATGGTGACAAATTTTAGTATTGAAATATTTACAGTTATATATAGGTTGTCGATGTAAATTATGATATGTAGCGAAAAATTATGTACGATCGTACGTACATATAAATGGCTGATTACTATAATTAAATGATGCTTGGTGTACTATGGAACATTTTGTAAATTTCAATGAAGATATAAATTTCGAAGTAAATTAATAACTGTTGGTATCTCGTTAATAGTGCTTTACTAGCACTAGCATAGCGCTTAGGATAGGATTTTCATGGACGGTAGGACTATTATAGATCGAAGTCTTAACTACCAACCGGGACCACTGCAGTTAACAGCTCGAAGATCAATTTGATGCGCATGTGAGTGAGGGTAGAGTCAACTTAGCTGGTGGCGAAATGCACACATTTGCAGGGTAATGAGGGGGCTAGCTTTTGCCTGTGCCCCCTATTGTTTCCCAGGAAGATCTGGTACCCGAAACTTTGCAAAGCTTGGGCGAAGTTGTAGGTGCCTAGTGGTCCCCGGGGATGGAATCCGGACGCTCCGGTCAGTAGTCCAACGCTCTATCCACCGGACTATCACATCCCATAACCTTAACTACCATGACATAAAGATCTTTAAAATACATACGACACATTACATATCTCATTCTTTAGCTCTGTATACTTTCTACCTTCCTTAATTTCATCCAAAATCCCTGCTCGTGCCCACCTTCTACCTTGCTTTCCCAGTATTCATCCACTCCATGTAACAGTCTTCAGTATCCTTGATATCTCCTGTATCCAGATATCCTTCCTAATTCGAATTTCTCCGAACATCATTATCTCTCTTTCCCTTCCATGCCTGGAACTTCATCCTTTGTTCTCCTTTCCATCAATTTTCTTTTCTCCATTCTTCTTCACAATCACGTCTCAAAAGCCTTCAATATATTTTTATCCTCCTGCGTAAACCACCAAGTTTCCGAGCCATTAAAAACTGGCAAAAAAATTTTGTTTCTGTCCCCCAACTTCATGTTCATCCAAGCCTTCCTTCTTTAAAGCCTCTTTGCCTTCGTTTTCTTATGATTAAGTTTCATCCGATACCTTTAACATTGAGCCTGAAACGCGTTCTGTTTCCTAAGTGAAGATTGCAACCCTTTTGTTGGCTTATTGCTAATTAAACCTGGATTATCTGCAAGTCTTACTGATTTTATGGATTCCCCACTTACTTTTACTCCAGCCTCCATCCATTAACATGTCTATCTTACCATTTCTTCCGCCTTCCCACAGAAAAGAACAAGTAATACTGAAACAGTAATTTTCTAATATAACCTTTAGGCTGGGAATTGCGCGGCGTCATTACGCACGCATGTGACCAACTTCGATGGAGGACAATTGGCATGAGCATTACCTCCTCCGAGAGCTCGCACACAGGAAGGACGGACTGGGAATATATACATATGTAAAGGCGGTCGATACCTCCCTTCTAAATATCGCTAATCGAGATCTTCCTATAAAGGCCACCGAGGCGTTGTCCCGTGCAAGACGTCATTGCCCGTACATCAACTATTCCATTGGCAAACATCCGCGCACGCATTCCTTCCCATTAACCCAAGAGTTCCAACCATACCTAGAGGAGCTTCGATAGGAAATTAGCGCTGGAATAATTTTTACCGGCAGTTATAGTGCTATCAGGAAAGGGATAATTGGTATGACGGACAGGGAACTGCGATTTTAGCCACATTTTTCCGATTATTTGAGTTAAGTCTGGATGAATTTAAATAATCCCGGATTATTTGTAAATTTTCACCGAAGCAATGCTAAATATAGATTTATTATCCATTTGAAGGGTCCATAGCTGCGCTTTCTACTCCACATTTTTCCCCTGTAATATTTCCTTCAAAGAAGTATGTTTAACTTTTTCGGGGATCGGATTGGTGCGGTGCCTAATGTGATACAGGCATTCACTCTCAACGGCCTGCGTTCGACGCCCGGAGGGAGCAGGTAATTTTGGATTAATGCCTTCTGCATAATGACTCGTTAAAACTGTATGACCCCATGTCATCTTTGGTTATTAGAGTAGGCAAATGCCAACGCTGTTGTTCTCTCTCCGCCCCCATTCTCCCCCTTGAGCTCTTTTGGACGATAATGATATCTGTAGTGAGAAATATTAACATTTAAGCACTGAAGGGTATGCTTCAAACTAATACTGAACAGATTATTATAACATTTTCGCTTTGTTAAAAAATATAAGGACCTCGATAAATAACGTGAAATCACTCCCATAAGTATTAAGAGTCCCAATATTTTCGAGGTTTATTCCACGTGAAGAAAAAATGGCGTCTAGACAATCATATATGTTTGGAAATTGTTGATGCGTTCCTCATTTTAATGATAAAGCAATATTTTTTTTTTCACCTGCCAGAGAATCATTGGATATTTTTATTAACAGAAGCAAAAGGATTTTATGAATAAATTCGGACATTTTTTATTTATTAGCTATACTGCCGGTCAAGGTAGGTTTCTGATGGACACAATTACCAAATAAATAATTTGTGAATCCTAACCAAAGACTATCCAACAACCTACGCTACATCAAGTCCTTCTTCCTCTCTGTATACTTCCCTCCTCCCTTCATCCCGTCCAACATCCCTATCCTGTTCCTGCTCTTTTCTCGTTTGCCCAACGCTCTATTTCAAAATTTTCATGAGTCTTTTAATAGCATCCTTACTCAACGTCCATTTTTCTCCTTATGTCCTCCTACTTTGATCATGCTGGTCCAAAACACTTTCGAGATACGTATATTGTTTTACCTGCTGTAGTTTTAGTCCTCCTATTTTAATGTTTAGCTCACCCTTTGTCTTTCTGTAAATGCATAAACTTTGTTTTATTTATATTGATCCCCAGGGCTTCACGCGTGACAAGTCCAAACCAACTTAAGCTTCTTCGAAAGCGTCAGCAGTCGTCTTCACACGTTTTAAATATTTATGAAATTATCCTGTCCCTCCAATCTATTCCTATTTTCTGCAATGTACTCATTAGTTTTTTGCGAATTCACTCTATCAAACGCCTATTCTAAATCTACGAAATAGGAAAATACATCCTGATTGTATTCTATATTCCTCTCGATTAGTGATCTCATTACTGAATTGGCATCGAGCGTGCCTCTCCCCTTCCTGAACACAAACTTTTCATGCCCTGAGTAATCATCTGCCATGGTCTCTATCCTTTTCTTGACGATCCTGAGAACAAATTTAGCTGCGTGGGATATCTGCTAAAGTTGTTCTCAAACACGTATACATACATGCACTTGTGATATGCTCAATTCCGCCTTCCCCACCTCCACTGAGTTCGCCCTTTATATGTGTTCCTATCCCTTTTCCTTATATTTATTTCCATGTGAACGAGAATATATATATATATATATATATATATATATATATATATATATATATATATATATATATGTTTACATTTATATGTTTATATATATTTATGTATGTATATTTAAATATATCTATACGTTCTGGGGAATTAGATTAGGAGTCCTTTGACTCGCGTTGAGAAAAGGCAAGACTCGGGGCGGCATGCGAAGCATAATGCAAATATACTAGATTGCTGCCGTTTCATCGAGTTGTTGTTTGGTTTTTTGTAATTGCTTTTGGATTGTTGATGTTTAATCGCTGTTTGAGTGCTACTAATGCTTGATTGTTGTTGTTGAAGATCGATTTTACTTCCTGTAGCCTTTCCCGCTTGCACCAAATATTGTTATCTTGGCCTACCGGTATTCCGTACTCCATTAACTCTTTCGATTCCAGAGTTCTAATAATGAAGCGATTAATGCGGTTTTTTTAAGCTATGCTGTTTAATAATATCAGAACATTCTCAATTCATCGAAACACCTCCTTGAGTGGTAATCTGATTAACGAAGTAATAAGAATATTCGTTTGAGACCACATTCCTCGATTTCAATTATAAATTAGACGCCTTCATTCACAAGTAAGAATCAGATAACTTTGCGTTTCCACGGAATAAATAGATTTATAAAATAAAACATATTTTCAGTTGTTATTGTTATTTGCAATTCTCAGTAAAGAACGCTTTTGGATGGGTGTGGATTGAGCACCCCGACATTTCTTATCCTCACATATCAAGACAACTTGAGAATATGCAATATAAAATGGCTTTTTTTCAATTCTGTATACTTTTTACCTCCGCTCATTGCGTCCAACGTTTCTATATCCCTTTCTTTCCCCTTCCTTGCTTGCCGAACGTTCTCACCTATATGACAATTCTCAACATTTCATTATTTATAGAAAACCGTGATATGATAATCCGTTTCCTTGATTTACTCCCCTGCCTAGAGCTTCCCATCCCGATTATCCATTTGCTACTCACACCAGAGCAGTCTGAAGAATCTAAAGAATTTGCCGATGATTAGCCTATTCCTCCAATCAACAAATCTTCTGTAATTCATTCAATTTAATTTACTCTATCGACCGTCTCTTCGCATTCCTGGAGCTTAAATAATTTGCAGAATTCTAATTTTATACTATACTATACATGGGACCCTGTAAGCCACAGCTTGGGTGTGTGGCAGGGGGTGATTACACACCAGACTCCTTTTGACACAAAATGATTTTTCCCACTAACGCGGCCAGATAGTGTTGTACTGATCCCTTATCGTTCGTGTGAAATGCACTACGATCTCTCGTACCTAACGAGTAGTACAATTGGTGTGATAATATATTTTCAACATCATCGCTAAAAAGACCTTCAAACTTATGCAAGCGGTTTAATCTAAAAGCCCTAATATCATTCAACAGTATTTAAATTAAGTGCAGAATAATAATTCAATAAAAAAACGAATGGTGGTGTATTAAAGAATTGATACATGGAAACCCAACGGTACAACTCACAGATATGCTTTCAGCTTTACGAAGCCACAAGAAATAATCCATTATTTATGCCTTAAACAGTGCCGCAATTTCGATAATAAACAAAAAAATAAGCTGAACCCTGAACGCGGAACTCACACCGTAAAAATTGGGCCAATAGGTGAGATTCCTTTCCCTTTTCATTTTCTCCACTTTTTGCGGCATTCTCGAGCTCGCAAAGTGGGACGCAATTTGAAGGCCTTGATACGAGAAAGTGCTAGTGTCCCAGTTTGTTAGAGTACAAAATGACGGGAGGTGGGTACCATTAAATTCCTCCAATGACACCATCAATCTATGATGAACATATTTCTCTTCGTTTCAACAATTTCCACCAGTGTGTTCCTTGCTGTCCTTCGAAAAAATCAGTGGACGGTTCAAGGAAAACATTTTTTTAATCAAATCTTACCGCGAGTGTCTCGCAAACTTATGCAACTTGAACTGATTGGAGTTGATTGCGACAAATTTCAGAGCGTGCTCCAGTTCTCCAAGAGGATTTTGGAAATGTAACTCGGCGAAGTTAGGTATTACTTATAGCATCCGAAAATAATGGCGGTAAAACTATGCATTCGTATGTATATGACCACAAATAATGTTCACAAAATTGAACATAAGGTTAGTGAAAAGCGTGAAGATGGCATATAACACTTAAAAACATAAAAGAGGCACTTGCAAATATTGCCTTTTGAATATTCCGGAGGCGCAACCACCTTTGTCTGCGAAAGGAAGAAGACTGAGGATACGAGTGATGGGCAGGAGAGGAGATTGGGAGGAGAGGGCAGGAGATGGTGATGGGAGCGGTAGGTTTTTGGATGTGATCGGCAGGAGTGGGAATACACTGTTAAAAGAATGGATTACCCCTCAGTGGGCAAGGTTCAGACCTGGGTCTGAGTAAGCACCCAGGAGCCAGATGTATACGGGTTTTGAGCTTTGACGGTGTGCCTAAGGGGGGTAGGGACGCAACAATTGACACTTTAAAACAAATATTATAGGCGACATTGTGGAGGGAGGCATATTTAGGAACTGGTAGAGAGATGAATACGGAAAAAGGCTTGTACGAGGCACGGTCATTATTCATGCGGATCTTGAGGGGTGTGGTGCATTAGCCAACGCAGAAGGAGGGACAGTGTTTTCAGTTTATTTGGTAAGTTACAGTACGGGATGTGAATCAGAAAGTCCCGCGATATGGCAGAGAATTGGTCATTTGAGAGGGGAGGAAAGAAGTGATGCAGATTGAACATATTTTATATTTGGGTCTATTATAACGTATCCTTGTGGATTTATAGGTGACGGAGGAATTGGGTAAGAGTTTAGTGGATTTAAATAAATAGAATAAATTGAATTTTCGTTTAAAATGACCGAGGAACATTTAGATTATATAATTTCCGTTGTTTTGTGGTTTGTCAGAATATGGAGTAAGTATTTAAGTATATATTAGTAGAAGGAAAGAAAGAGGGAAAAGTCCCGAGAGGAAGGCCAAGGAATAAAAACATGGGACAAATAAAGAAGAAAGTACATTGTAAAAATACCAGGAAGAAACCCAACTAGCATCAGATAGGGTAGGATGGAGGGCTGCAGTCCACCAATCTTAGGATTGAACGACCAATGATGAGGATACCATGAGCGGAAGGTGTTTATTCAATGAAAGTATGCTTCAGACTCTCTCTTGCTTCTGAACAGGGTCTCAATTGAATAACTATTGCAATGAAATTAATTAAGAGTGCATATCTAAATCTGCATTACACCACGCATGCTGCCGCAAAGGCACGTGCCGGAGGGTGTTCGGCCACCCCGCCTTACAGGCAGAAATATAAGGTGCACTCCAGAAATAGGTAGAATGATTTTTTCCGATACTGATGCGAACGGCTGGGGTTGGGCGATTTGCGGCAAGAAACGTGTTGGGTGATGTTGGGAAAGCAACTCGACCCGCGTCAGTTGTCTGCGGGCCAGTACAGTATGCGGATCGCTACATGGAAGCAACGACACGTGATAAAATTTTGAGGGAAGTTCAGAGAATGGGTTCCATGACTACGGTTATGGATGCTTATGGAGATAAACCAATGTCCCAAAGAATGGTTTCCCGCTGGTACGAGATGTATCGGGAGGGTAGAGTGGAGGCTGACGACGAGGACGACCGTCAATAACACAGAGCGACGAAAGTGTGCAAAAAGTGAGAGACACGCTCAGTTCCGATCGACATCTGAGTATCACAAGGTTAGTGAAAGAGGGATACATTCTGAAAATCACAGTGGATTGCATTCCTGCAGGAGGTTAATCCAAGAGAAAGCTGTGTTCCAAGATGGTCCCCAAAATCCTGTCGGAAGATCAGAAGGGTGCTCGTGATTCAATATCGCGCGATCACGAGGACCGGTGCGAAAGTGGCCAACAGCCCCGATGTAACCCCACCGGACTTCTTTTTGCAACCAAGAATAAAAAAGGACTTGAAAGGCAACCATTTTGGAACGCTGTTTAACGTCAAAGCCGCCGTGACAAGGTACGTGAACGAGGATCCCGTCGACGCCTTCCAAGAAACGTCCCGCGACTGGCAGAGGGGCTGGCATCGGTGTGCACAAGTGCACAAGGGTGCTATTTTGAAGAATTCCAGTAATTTGTACTTCGATCTACAATGTATTTTTATTTCCAGATTAATTCTATTTATTTTTTAGTAAGACCCTATATTATTAATGCGTGTATTTGAAAATATATTAGCTCATTATATCACAAAAATATTAGTGCACACACTCGTGCATGATTACAAAACGAGCAGAACTTCATGTGTTGGACTAAATCATTACGTTTTAATTTTTTAACGAATTCGTTTGGGCGCTTGGGTGCTCGATTTGATCATGATTGCTTATCGTGCGTGGGAAGAACGAGGACTTTAAACTGTCTTTAACGATGCCCATCTCTAATTTTAACCTGGTGGTCGAATCCATCGATACATTTTAGTGCCATGAAAGTTTCCTCGGTGTCGCAGGAAAACTCAAATAACTGTAAGTCAAATGTTCCTAATGTTGACTACCATTGATGGCTATTGAAATTAGCCCTAAAAATAATTATGTTTTATGAATATTTAGTTCAAGAAATAAAAACAAAAGTAAAGGTATGGTGCATATCAACGGGTGCTGAACGAATATAATTAGTGAAAGCGTTTTGGTTGAGAAACGCCGTGGTTGTCAATGTAGAGATAATTATAATGGCCTTCTGTTATTGCAAAAGACCTTCTTACATTCACATGCGTTACATTAAACCATGCTTTATGGTGAACGAACGTAATTATATTATGGTGCGAACATGCAATTAATTAGCCATGAATTAAACATTCTCACATGGCCTCCCAAGAAGGGACTGCACATTGACGACATTATTATGTATTTTATGTTCGTAAATTCAAGAGAAAAGATATAATTACTACTTATTTTTACTCAGAATTAAAGTAGTAGTAGTTTTTAGGGGAGGCGACCGACTACTGAGGTCATTTGCGCCATAGGGGAAGGACAGGAAAGGATGAAGGGTGGAGAGAAACCCGGCGTCGGCATTAGCCTACCCTTTGCGAAAGACGACAAGGGGTCCGCAGTTTAACGTCCCATCCGACGGACGGCGTACTCACTCGAAGTGCTCTCCATAAAGCACCTCAAGTAGGGATCGAGATACCTCTGAAAAATATTCAACACCGTCGGGATTTGAACCCTCTGGGTGGGAAGCCAGTACGTTAGCCCCTGCACCGTCTCCATCCCCTCAGAACTAAATCTAGGTCTCATGTTTAATTAGTAAATCTACAAGGGAGGAGAATCAAGGAGAACAGCAGGCGAAGCGTAAAGTGGAGAACGAATAGAGTCACTTGGGAAGAGATTCATTCAAAATCCTGACTCCACGACGAGAGGTGACGTAGCGAATGTAAATATCATCACGAGGGAACAGCGTTAATGGGGAAACAAAAGAAGTGCGCAACGCGATTAATTCGAAAATCAATCATGAAATGAAATTGGGGATCGAGAGATTGATGAAGGGGGGAGGGGGTTAATTCATTTCAATACTTGTCCGCGAACGATCAATGTAGTAGTTAGGGGTAGGTTGTTTTTTCCATATATATTTTCAATTCAAGTTAAAGAGTCATTCATTTCTCTCTCACTGTGTATGTATATAAAACCTAGGGTAAGGGATCTCACGTTGATTCCCTGGGAAGTCCAATGGGGAGGTGGGAGAGAGAGATGGGGGAGGGTTTCGACCTGATGCGAGTCGATTAATTCGCTCGGGCGCAATGGCGACGGGACTTGGGCGCGCGTCTGGAATAATGATGCGCTCATTGTCCACCGGAGGGAGTGAGAGATATATGGAGGGGGCGGGCGAATACTGTTCCAGGAACGGAGCCTCATTCGCATATATGACGCCCTGCAACCTGCCGCCGAGACCATCAATTGAACCAAGAAGACCCCTGCCTTCTTGTAGTGCGTGTTACAAAGACAATGTCCGGTAGGCGTGTATTATCATTTTCAAAAATCTGTGGTCAATCACCGGTGTGCTGAGAGAGCTGGGGAGAGGTGAAAACGTGTTCGTCATATTCTGCCACTCAAGATTTCCAGGGTGACGTTGGAGCCATCGGGTGTCAAGGTGCCAAACCAGACAATGAAGGTCAATAAAACGAATGTTCTCCCTCTCCCAATCTCTGCTCGCGAATGAATTTTTGGAAACGTTGGTACACACATACCGATCGAGAAGGATGGGTAAATGAGAACCGGGAAAAAAGTAACCGACCCCGGTGGTGGCGGGGTAATGTACTCTTCTACCATTCCAAGGGTCGCGGAATCGATTCCCGCCTGGGTGGGTTTTCCTTCACCTAGGGCTTGGGTGTTTGTAAATGTGATCATTGTTAATAGTCCGATGTAAAGGCCAAAATGTGCTGTTTTCGGACTAATTCTGAATAAATAAAAATAAATAACCGGTTTCGGGTATGGAGTTCTTATTTTAAATGCGTACTCAGTAATGATTATCAGTCGCATTAAAAACATTTACTAGTTGCAGCACTACTTCTAGTTGTTAGGGCAGGCGACCGGCATTCAGCTGAGGTCATTTCCGCTCTTAGGGATATAGCGGGCAATTTGTTAAAGACAGGATGCTCAGGGGATTGGAAAAGAATGGGTGGAGAGTGAATACCGACGTCCGAATTAGCCATCCCTAATAAGGAAATAGGCCTAAGGGTCACGAAATTTACGTTCCATTCGTCGGACGGCGTACTCCACTTCAAGTGCTCTCCACATAGCACATCAAGTAGGGAATGGGATATCAAAGAAAAACACTGTCACCGCTGAACCTTGGCCCTCGGGGTGGGTAGCAAGAAGAGTGGTATACGCATCAACGTGCTCAAGTCGTTCCGGTGCAACAAGGTTAATTAATTTCAAATTAGTCCCCACGATTATCATCGATTGCCCGTCGTCAATTGCATCATAATTTTTTCTATAATAATGAAGTCATCCGGCAATGAATTGCTTGCAGCCGAAAGTGTCCAATTAAGAGCTAATAGGAATAACAAAGGGGAAATGGACATTAATGAACTGAAAAGTACTTTTGAAGAATAGGCACCATCGTTCATTAAAAAACTTGAAAGCGACGAAAAGAACATTTTATTTTTTAAGGTACATACGAACGGAAAAGGAAACATTTAATTTTTAGGAATTGTAGAGAATAATATGACTGACAGTCTTAATTCAGTTTCCTTGCGATACAGATGGAGTTAATATGGCGCTACTTTAAATTGCTATATTCAATTCTTTATAATAGAAAGATAGACCCCGCCACAATCATACTCATGTACTAATTCTTCCCTTACAAGATACGCAATAATAAAAAAATCAAACTTAAGTGACCGAAAAAATTAACTTGAAATCTAGAATTCAATTAATTTGGAAATGCAAAAATTATTGCATGATGAATAGGTATGTGCGTGCGCGTGAATTACATATGGGCAAATATGTATTCAAGAGTATGCGTGAACTGGTCCCCTAAGAACCCCAAGCCTCACGCCCCTGTTGGACGAAATGAAGGGAGGAAGGAAGTATTCGGAAATGAAAAAGGGCTTATTGCAGTGCTGAATGTCAGGTTTTGTTTTCTGAAGTGAGACAAGGGATTTGACGATGTACCGTTAGATACCTTGGTAGATTGTGTCCATGCAAAAACCTACCTTAACCAGTAGATTACCGATGGTAAAAATTTAAACGTGGCTAAGTTAAATGTTAAAATAGGACAGCAAAAACAATGTAGAGCTTTTGGAGCAGTTCACCCATGCTGGCAATATTTTGGAACATGATGGTGAAAGTAGGAGGAGAATTAGAAGATTAATTGCCCTAGGCAAAGAAGCTTTCACAAGGAGGAGGGAATTGATAACAGGGATGGTTAGTAAGGATATTAGGAAAAGTCGTTTAAACTTGATGTAGAGCGTGTTTTTGTATGGCACTGAAACGTGGTCGTTAAAGCAAGATGATAGACGTAGATCAGAGGCTTGTCAGTTAAATGGGTGTGGAGAAGGCAGGGGAAAGGGGAAAATGACCGAAAGGGAAGTAAACTAAGAAATATTAGGGATGGTGAGATGATAAAAAAATAGGATTCTTAGGAGAAATCCAAAGAAAGCAGGAAAGTTGGATCCAGACTAGTTTGACAGATATTCATATAGAGAAGGATGTTGGGTAGTCGATGTCGGGGGAGGAAAAGAATAGGTATGTCGAAGGTAATGAAGGAAGTATGTAACATTAAAAATTTTAGCAAGGGGTGTGAGGAATATTTTGTCAGGCGAAGCTATGAAATGTGGGCATATTCAGTCTGAGTCTATCCAAAACCTAACTATAACTGTAGAATGCTAATAATAAAACTATTAAATATTAAAACAGGATCGGTTTACTCTGTGAAGCGATACCTTGATGCCTTTGACTCTCGAATAATTTACTTGAACCGCATGTTTAATCCTACCTCACCGAGACTGTCTGTTTGATGGAGTATTTATTTATGGAAGATTTCTTTCAAAGAAAACCATTGCTGTGTATTTTCGCAGAGTTCATTGGAAACGCCAATCCCGACACCGAGAGCTAATGTTGTGAAGAGATCGCTAGAAAGACCCTCTCACAGTCCGTTATGTTAGTCATATCTCGGTAGATGACCGTAAGAGAGAGAGAGAGATAAATCAAGTGAAGAAGGACTTCCATTCACTCTACCCACGCGCAGTGTGCTGGCTCAGCTAAATGCATATTAATTAAGACGTATTCTGAGTGAGCAATGCGCACTGTTTCACCCGAGGCATATGGCGCAGGCTTCGAAGCCTAGGCGTCATCATCAGATAGCATCCGAACGGGACTGTGATATAGTAACGTGCATTGAAAACATCTCGATATTTATCTCATAGACAGGTTTCATATCGACTATTTGAAGGAATCGAGACCTCGATGTGCGACTGGAACAAGCGCGTGCTTCAATACCCCGGGCGTCACACGAGCGAGCGAATGTGGCTTTCAGCTATGGCGATATTTCGAAATATTATCGATATACTTTCATAACGACTAGTTGCACACTAATATTTTTATGACTCTATCAACCAATATGCAAAATATGGAAAAAATATTTGATATGACGGTACGAGCAATATCTGATTCCTGGTACCCACAAACCACTGCTAGTTTGTGTGACAAGAGATAATAACACACCGGGTGTGCTAAAAAAAACTCAAAATTAAAGTTTTTCTTAATATTTAGTTAAATAATTTTGTAAAATATTTAAAATGCAATGCACTACAATACGGTCTGTAATGAGGCTCTACAAATAATAACTGACATACAACCGATAACATTCTCAATGGAGGAAAGAAGAATCAAGTCACGGATGAGGCAGATGGAAAAGGCTTACTCCAGGAATCGTCTCCAACTGAGAAATGGAGCAGGAACAGAAAGGTTTAAGAGCGTATTTCCTGGAGAAATGGGAACGGGAATGGAAAACATTAGAAAAGGGGAAAAAAACCAGACAATTCCTACCTAGCGTGAAGGAAAGAATGAAGACCAACATTAAAACTTACCAGGGAATTACGCAAATTTTAACAGAATACTGGGAGTTTAGATCATACCTTAATAAAATAGGGTGAGAAAAGGAGGGTACGTGTGAATGCACGGTGGAGGAGGATACGGAAATACAAAGAGTCCTTTATTGCCTAGTTTATGCCGAGGAAAGACGCGGACTGGAAGCTACCCTTGGATATTTACATAGCGTTCAACAAATTGGGAAATATCTACACAAGGAGCCGATTAGGAAAATATTGGATAGATTTATCAACAAAAGATGAAGTGGGAACGGGGAGAACGACGGAAAGGAAGGGCATGTAACTCATATTTTGTAAAAATTAGCGAAATTGCATTGGGGGTACCCTAAAAAAAGCTACCCCAAAAAATTGGAATGATAAATTACCGAATTCTAATCGATCGGGTCAAATTATAATTACTATGATTATTATTTCAAATAACGTAGATCATGTTCACTACAGGTACATGGACTACGGTATCTAAGTTAGCGCTTAGCTCGTGGGGCTATGAGAATGAACAAGTCTTTACACCACGTCATGTTTACAGCCTATTATTCATAGGGGTTTGTCTCTTAACTTGGGAATTTTTACTTCTGCCACAAATATTTAATGTCGTTAAGGCTCACATGCATTAAGTGCTTTAGAAATAGTTTCTAAATTAAGTAATCAACCCGAAGGTCGGTTTGGTAGGTGATTCTCCCACCACCCGGTACTAATCGTGTGAATTTGACACATTAGGGTTGAGGGGGACCAGATCCTTGCCGTGGGCCGGTTATGGTTTCCCCGAAAGATCTGGTACCCGAAAAATCACATAGCTTGGGTGGAGCTGGAGGTGCCTAGTGAGGCTTGACCAGAGAGGGAACCCGGGCACCCGGTCAGTGGTCCAACGCTCTACGCCTGGACAACCGCGACCCACACACACACATATATATATATATATATTTATTTATTTATTTATTTATTTACAATGATATAATGAATAGCACTTAGCACTAGTGGACACAGACAAAAACACAGAGTCACACAAAAAAGAGATTCACTAACTTTCGAATTTGCGGTGGTCGCAGCCACCTTCATTAAGGAAGATAGGGATATATAGATAGTGTTCTATCCCTCTCTTCCTTGATGAAGGTGGCTGCGACCACCGAAAATTCGAAAGTTAGTGAGTCTCTTTTTTGTGTGACTCTGTGTTTTTGTTGGTGTCCACTAGTGCTAAGTTTTATACATTATTATTCACGTCCGTGAGACTTTCAAAAAGTGTTTATATTATATATATATATATATATATATATATATATATATATATATATATATATATATATATATATATGAGACATACATATGCACACATATAGGGCCAGTGTTCGAACCCCGGGGATTGCTGAGTGATTTGTTGGAAGCTCTGTTATATTCCGGGGGTGACAGGCCTTCCTGGGATACCATAGGCGGTATAGAGAAGGAACTTGCCTCCCAACCCTGACGTGTGAATTTCACCCACCGTGGCTCGCCGTTGGGCTCGGCACTAGGTGATATCTACTCTCGGCTTTCAAAACCTGCCTTCGGGTCCATAATTGTGGGATCACATATATGTTTAAACAGGGAGGTTCATATAATATGATTTAAGCTCTAATTTTAGAACTCCAATGTAAACTCTAAATTTAGCTCAGGAGTCGTTCATGGAGAATCGTTAACGAGGTAAGTCAACTTGTAAACTTTATTCCTTCCGTGAAACTCGAGAACAGGAAGCCCAGGAAGTTGAATCCCTTCATGAGCTATATAAAACGTTCTAAAGTTTGAAATAAGGAGCGAAAAAAATTCCGAACGATCTAATTTCATTCTATATGATTTCTGAAGAATAAAATGATATCGTAAGCTCGGGCGACACGTTCTTTCGCCTCCAGACGGAAGAAATTTGAGCGAAAGCGCCGAAATGGCTCCTGTAAGCGTGTGAATTGAGGACTTGTTTGTTCATTAACTTCCGCTACGGCGCTGAGCAAACAAAAGGACGGGCGCCATAGACTAACGAAGGAACAGAGCAAGCAAGCACCACGTTCAACTCCAGCACCAAGAGTGCCAACGTGGCAACGTCGCACCCTCCCGACTCCAGGCGCCCACCCCCTCCGACCCAGTCGGTCCCACCCCCTTTCCCCGCCCACCCTCGAAGCCATTCCGACTCCGGGGGCGAGCACGAACGTCCATGCACCCTCTCCCACCAACACCCCCCCTTCTGGTACAGGGCAGCACACTCTTAAACCTCCGCCACCTTTCACCCCGCTAGCCTCTCATCCTTCATCTCACCCTTGCCAACCCAACTCCACAGCAAACAGCTGAGCTGCGAATGAGTCCGAGTTCTTTCTCCGAATATGAGTTAGCAGACGCATTTTCTTGGACCAACTTGCAGAAATCGTAAAACGGAGCAGGCAGAGAATATTCTGCCGAATATAATCTAATGTGGGTATGCTATCTGTGCTAGGAGTTTTAATATTTGTCTGCTATTTTATAAATATATTTGTTGTCATATAATTGTTGTTAAACACTATAAATCGCTAGAATGATGAAACTTGTTGAAGATAAATTAGTTTTCCGCATTGCCAAATCCCTAGTGGAAGTATAGTACGCCGCATCCTGCAAACCGTCCAGGCAATGGGTGGCAGGGGGTGTCAGGCCTTCAGCCTTCAGTAATGGAATGGATCCGAGTTCGAAGTCTATGGCTCGTAGGTAGTTTAATGGTAGTTTTTTTCAGCTTTTTTTTGTTGTGATTGCAAATTTTGCGAAGAAAGAGAGAGTTCTCGGATCTATTGGCTCTCATCCTTATCCGAATGGTCAATTGGCCCATATAACGTCGGGCCTAAATTATGTATTCGGTGTCATAGGTTAGAGCGAGCATACAAGGTAGTCTAATCAAGCGTAGCCTAATTGGATCACTTTCTCCCTTCGTACTAGGAAGGAATATCACCATCGTTGCCCTATTAACTGCGTTACGCATTCTTACTTATCATACAAGCTAACTTATTGTACATAAGGAGCCAGAGTACTTTGATGTACCTGATGTTTTATTGAAAATGTTTTCGTTTTTTATTACATGTTCACTTGCACGTACATATAAGGAAGATATGAAAATATTTAAAAAAATAAAATTGGACCGCCTTATAGCAAAATCTTGCATTTTTACCAAACTTTCTCTGATGCAGGATATCGTAAATATCGCTACCCATAGAAAAATCTGAATATGTGTTCTTCTGTTTCACTATCACGAAAAAATTAAATTGATTTAAAATTTGTAGATACATAAAAGACCGGTCCCAAAAGTTGTAGGAATGACTCCATTAAAAAACGCTATTGCCAAAATTGATACATTTACTCAAAAGTCTTCGAAATAGCATCTATAAGGCGTCTTTTTTCAGCATGGTAAATTTCAAACATGAAACACAAGCGGAAACGCGTCAGAATATAAGTCGTGGGCAGGACCCAAAAACGGATTCGTTTGATTTTCAACGGCGTTCAGGGGGCAATAGGAATGTAATTTCCTTGACAGAGAATTTTCAATCATCTTTCCATCACTTTCAAATATGAATGAAATTATATTAGGCCTTAGGATCTTAGGCGAAAATGCAGCTTCAAGAATAAATATGTTTATATAGTATTCCGTATTAACCTTTTCCGTATTTAGAGCGAATATTGTTCAAAAATCATTCACTTACGAATTATATACGATTTAGTTGACACAAAGAAATGTTGATATACATACAAATGGACATGACTCTGAAAGACGTTACATAAATTGAAGCAATGTAGAGACACTTTTCATTGAAATTAAGTGATGCACCATGCACAAAAAAGCAGTAATTCCTCGGCATTATTTATTGTTCATCAAATTTTATTTTCTGCACCCATATTCTAAATGCAAACCACCATTCGGCTGTGTGGCAGGGGTTGATTCCACAAGAGGCATGGAGCATCAAAATTTAAATATCTTTAAGTGTTAATTTCCAATAAAAATACAAAATATTTCACAGAATGAAGGTAATTTTAACCTTAGCTAGATTCACTTTTGTGTTGAAGTGCAAAATACTACTCTTTTTAAGCGAGGTCAGCTGGTAGTAACAAGCATACTATGGCCAAAGGGACTGTTAAAACAATGGTAGTACGTATCATCGTAATTGTTCGTTCAATCCTAAGATTGATTGACTGCAGTCCCCCATCCTACCCTATCTGATTAGCTAATTAGCTTACTTCCTGGTATTTTTGCAATATACTTTCTTCTTTATTTTTCCCATGCATTTATTTATCCCTTGGCCATCCGCTTGGGACTTTTCCCTTTATTTATCCTTCTTTAATATTCTTCACGAATCCACTGTGTCTCAGGGTGTGGTCAATCCATCTGGTTCTTCTCTTCTACATTGTGTTCAAAAAGGTCCATTCTTCATCTGTTCTTCTGAATAATTATTCATTTTTTTTATTTTATCCGTCCATTTGATCTTAAGTAACCTCTTCCAGCACCAGATGTCAAAGGCTTCTAGTCTTTTCTGGTCTACTTTTCCGATGGTCTATGCTTCTAATCTATAGAATGCCTCGCTCCGTACGAATGTTAGACTACTTAAGATTTAAGAAACCGTTGTCCTAATTCCCTATCTTTAATGGGAAAAGTTGGCATCTTAATTCTGTCAGTTCTACATTTGATTTCTCTTTTCTTATTTTCATGATATCTCCTAACCCAGCCAGATTTGATTAATGATGCATCTTTAACATCAACTCCAAAAAGACTTTCTTTCGAGTTATTCAAGGGATTAAAACGGTTAAATAATCTTCGCTCCGTCAGGGATTCAGTACATAGTTCCTATAATAATCTAGAGTGGTTACTACTATTTTCACGACGACAATTCACAAAATGAGAACCCTACGTAGCAAATGTAGAATAATAATTGTCCAAAGGACAAAACGGAGCAACACTGCTGAGGCCAGACCAACTCGATATTATCGTATGGAAAAAAGTCACCTGAATTTCAGAATCTAAATATTTCGAATGAGAAAATGGATTTTTAACATTGTTTTAATGTTGCTCACAATATTTATTTACATTTCATATGCTGCAAATCATCAAAGAATCTAAGGTTTCGAGCAGGGAAACAGTTCGTCAAAACGTTAGCATGAAGCATGGCACTCCACGGATCAGAGACATGGCGGATTGGAAAAGTGGACCAGGGAAGGATAGAAAACTTTGAAACATAGAGCTGAGGAGCTTGCTTAAAATTAAATGCATATACAATGTGATGGAGGAGAAAGAATACAAAAAAAGGAGAAGAGGAAAAGACCATAAAGAGAAATCTCTGGGAAAGAAGAAACAGATGGATTGTACACACCTGGATGCACAATGAATTAATTAGAAACGTAATAGAAGGAAATTAAAGGGAATAACTAGCTAGGAAGATCAAGAAAAAAGTGAGAATAGGATAAATTAAGAATGACGTGCTTGTAAAACAGAGAAGTTATCAGTGGGACATTTATTATAATTAGCACTGAATAGAGAAGAATGGAGGGCTGCAGTAAACCAATCTTTGGATTGAAAAAGTGAATTAATACTTGAATGCTGAATGAGTTGTCCACACATATTTTAAAATAACAATCAGCCGATTTTTAAAAAATGTAGGAAACATGAGATACATACATAAAATGTGTCCCCTCGAAATTTCAATCGAAAACTTCGCACATTGATAGACAGATAAAAGCACAAATATGCACATGAAAATACTAATATATATATATATATATATATATATATATATATATATATATATATATATATATATATATACATACACACACACACCCATTCACTTACACACACTGACTCGAGAGGAATTCCTCACCTCAACTCGAAGAAACTTTCTATTTGAACTAGGAAGAGACATAGAAGTTTCCGAATGCAAAAGACAGGTTTCTCAAGTTCTCGTCTTATGAATCAAGGCTTAAGTTTGCCTGGTTTCCCAAGCCAATATTTATATTTTTCCAGATGAAAGTTTTATGGCGAAGAAATCTGCTACTGTAAATCTGCTCTGAAAGGACTGCCTACAGTATCTAACTTTCAGTCAAAACGCTAAAGCTAGTGCGTATTTTGTGTCAAAACGGCGTTACTGCGTGATATTTTGTAAATCAAATGGATTCGACCAATTTCCGCAATTTTCATGAACGTGATAAATTTTCTATTTTAAAGGTTTTGTGCAATATTCAGGGCCCTTTGGGTAATTGAAGACTCATAATTCAAATCCTGTTGACGTCTCCGTAGGCCATCAAAAAATTCTTGTATTTTTCGAGCTAGATTTTCTTGGTAAATATGTACACGAGGTAAAAAAAGAGAAAAATGCCCCCCTCTTACAACCCTGCTAAATCTTTGAGTTTTAAATGCCCGTAAAGGGCTTCGCATCCCCCTGGATGGAAAAATGTTAACTCTGTACTCAAAACCTTGATTTAATATGTTGGCTCAAACCTCACATACAAGGTCTGCCCCAAAACGTTTAAGACTGAGTCGATTGAAAAAAAAATTCATTGCCAGAATTGATACTTTTATTCAAAAGTCTTCGAATAGGCACCCTTGTGCGACCAAACACCAGTGCCAGCGGGTTTTTCACGTCTTCTGGAAGGCGGCGCCCGAAATGTTGCTACGCTCACTCTTAGCGGCCTGTTGTAACGCTTCCACCGAGCCGTGGTGGCGTCCTTTCAGCAAGAATTTCAGGAAGAGGTAGAGGAAGAGGTTGCTGGTGGGACAACGTCAGGGCTGTATGGTGGCTGAGATAGGCTCTTGGAAAATCCGCGTGCGAGTTTCCTTTTATTCGTCCCAGAGCACTCGCGGCACCCACTTCGCACATACCTTTCTCATGCCCATGTTTCCGGTCACAAGTCGATGTGCATTACTTTCAAGGATGCCAAGTTCATCAACAAACATGCGAACACTTCAACTGCGATCCCTGTTCGACAAACTCTTCACTCTAGCAAGATTTTCAATATTTTAGGTCAAATAAGGTCCTGAACGTTCGGCGTCTTGAACATCTTCTCTACCCTTCTGAAACAACTTGTGCCACTAAAAAATACCCGATCTACCCATGGCGTTATAACAAAAACTGCGTTGAGCACGCAATGAGTGTCTTTCCCGGTTCTTCTCAGTTTCACGCAAAATAGGATGGCGTAGCGATGTTCCAATAACTGGCTCATGATCGAGCGTAACGAGTTCACGTTATAGAGGTTTCGCAAACGAACGATCCTCATTAGGAAAAGGCTGGGAGCCAACAGCCACCGACCTTCAGCCTTTCTCTTGACTACTCATGAAGTAGGCTTAATTTTGGAAGTGGATCAAGAGTAGTATCCAGCAGCTAGTTTTGTGAAAAATTGTTTGAACAAGATAGCAGTGTCGCGACTCAATTGGAAGAATGTAAAGGGAGCCACTAGTTGACCTCTGGGCTTAAAGGCAGGCTAAATTTACAGCGTAAATTTGAGGCAGGTTTTCTATCTATGACCATTAAGGACATATTACAGGCCCCCACCTTTTATGGTAGATCAGATCACCAACGTAAAATCAGGGAGATTTCTTGTAGAACGGATAGATTTAGAATGTCGTTTTTTCCTCGAACCATCAGATATAGACATGATAGAAATCGCGGAAGAGATAATAAGAATTGGTTGTGTATGAATGTGTCGGTATCTCGCATGTTTCTTCCCGCATGTTATTTTTTGATTTAATATCCATCCCCTTTTTTATAACAGCTCTACAGCATAATTTGAATGCATGTGTACTGTTCTTGAATATTGTTGCTTGAAAGTACATTATTTCGTGAGATTATTGTTTGTCAAGTGCATGAACAAACTAATATTTGTGTAGATAGAGCATGATTTGTTTTTGCATGTGATTTTATTCCAGTTAACGGGCGGTGACCTTAAACCCCCCGCCACACGGCACGGATTGCAGGGTATATTGGAGATGTAGACGTTGACTCCCCTCTCCCGAACCCAGCTAGAGAAACCACCTTGACCGTCCGCCTATCCGGAAAAATATTAAATTAATCAAATTCTACTTTTGGGACACTCCTTTTATATAGCCGATTTGAAGGTTGGCTCCTCTGTAATTTGAATACGTAACATTTTTATAGACTTAGATTGCGTTAACGGTTTTTTCGGGAGTAATATCTTATTTATCTAAAAAAAGACTAAGCTAAACATTAAAATAGGAGGGCAAAAACTAGAGCAGGTAGAACAGTTTACGTATCTCAGGAGTGTTTTGGACCAACAGGGTCAAAGTAGTAGGGACATAAGGTGTAGAACTGCGCTAAGAAAAGAGGCTTTCACAAGGAGGAGGGAGTTGATGAGAGGGACGTTGAGTAAGGATATTTAGAAAAGACTCGTAAAACTCTGATATGGAGCGTAGTTATGTACGGTGCGGAAACGTGGTCATTGAAGCAGGATGATAGAAGTAGATAAGAGGCTTTTGAAATGTGGAGAAGGATGTAGAAGTAAAAATTGGCCGAGAAGAAAACAAATGAGGAAGTACTTGGTATGGTGGGCGAGGACAGGGGTTTTTTGCGAGAAATCCTGTGGAGGTAGGAAAAGTGGATGAAGGCGGTATTGATCGGTAGTGGGATGTTGAAGACTAATAGAGGGGAGAATGTCAGGCAAACGAGAAAAGGAAAGGAACATGATGGGGATATTGGACGGGATGAAGAGAGGAAGGAAGTATTCAGAGATGAAGAGGGGTCTGATGTAGACTAGGTTGCTGGACTGGGGTGTTTTGTTATGAGTCACAAAATATATATTTGGTAGTTATGTCCATCCAAAAACCTACCTTAACCAGTAGATTACCTTATAATAATAATATAATTTATCACATTATATCTATTGGTGACTCAATACATGAAACGACTGGCACCATAGATAGGAGGACTCTTGAAGGTGATATAAAGACGCTTCTAATGCAATGCTATCACCTATATCTATGCAATTCTCTACAAGCCGCCGTTGATGCGTGTGGCGGAGGGTGTCCGGGCAAAGTAATACATCCACAACTACCTGTATATTATTATTAGATCATAAATAAAAACACTGGTGTACATAATTATGTGCTCGCTGGTGTATATACATGCCTATTTGCGTTAAATATCAGGCAATATTTGACTGAATAATTAAATTATTATTTTTTAGTAAATATATTCGGGTGCATTGGTACGATTTTATTTGGGTTTTGATTCCCTTTCGCTCGTGAGAAGAACGAGTACTTGAATCTGTCTGTGAAGGTGTCTATCTCTCTTATTTTAACCATTTGGTCGAACCTATCGATATGATTCGGAGTCATATTAACTCCTTCGATATTGTACGAAACCTCAGGTGTCCTGAACCTTTCTGAAAGTCTTGCCTCGAGTTCTCTATGTCTGAATCAATGGGCTCCCTCGTCTATTCCTCCAGCCTTTCTGTTACGCTTACTTTCTTCCCGAATCAATTTTTAACAAAACTAGCGGAAATTCTCCAAAACTTGCCCAATTGCTTTACTAACTTGGGTCCCAAATGGTTATTTCATATTTCAAATGTGACCTGAATAAAGAGTAGTAACACCTCTCTTGCTTGCCATTTCATTACCTTTTCCTACAACCCGTCTAAGTTTGGTATTTGATTAATGAGATTGGATCTAGCATAGTACTAAACTTTTTACGGCCTGTTCCTTTCTATGCACGTAGTCGTTCGGTTCACCAGGGAGTTTCTCGAAATCGGAAATGGCACAGATTGTATTGCATTTGTATCTGTATGGCTGATGCCATGACAACGCCGCAAGGAAGGGTTAAGTGGTTTAATGCCAATGCAGAAAATTCGGATTGATTTCCAGATTACAAATTTCGCTCGCATGTTGCACTAATTAAGTGCACGGAAATTCAGACAATGATACCCTGCTTTAAACGTTTCGCTAATACGCCAACACGCAAAGATGTTTCGCTAATAAAAAAACTGGTTGTATCAGTTAAAATATTAGCGAAACGTCTTTGCACTAAACATACAGGAACTGAATTGTTATTGTTTTTTGGGTTAATTGTTTGCCCTTCCTTTTTGATGGAATGGGCTTGAATCTCCGATCTTACGAACTATTTTGTGGTATTTCAATATTGATTTAAAGATGCCTTGCGAAGGGAACTTAACAATATACAGTCCGGCAAAAGAGATTATAAACTACATGGACCCCCGGGTTTTACGTTGCAAAGAATATTCCTTCAGACGCCATATTACTCTCTTTATCCTTTCTCCTCCATAAGTTGCAACGACAACCAAAGCATCGATCTATTATCTTCGACGACATTGACATACATCTATTATCGAATGTCGTGACAACTACGAGACTGCTGAAAAAGAAACACCGTAACATAATTCGGTTGTTATCTAAGGAACACTAGGAGTAAGTGCTTTCAATGGAAAATAATGTACGAGGAAATGAGTGGGGACGAACTTTGACAATTAAGAAACCTTATGAGGTGAAGGAAAGTTTTCATCAGAAGTTACTGGGGGAAACTAGAGCCTTAATATGGAACAACTGAGAGGCAAAAGGTCTCTATCGACATTAAATTATACAAGACCTTAAGCAATTACGCAACGTTCGAGTGCGTAAATTCTTGAGATTGTACCGGTATCGCTGAAGAAGTTTAAATCATATATTTTGTGCTTATATGTATATAAATACATATACTTACATATACATACATATATATATATATATAGATATATATATATATATATATATATATATATATATATATATATATATATATATATATATATATATCATTATTATATATGTTTGTGTGTGTGGGTCCCGGTTGTCCAGGGGGTACAGCGTTGGACTACTGACCGGAGGGACCCGGGTTTCACTCCCGGGCCTCTGGATCTGGACCTCTGGACCTGGACCTCTGGACACCTGCAGCTGCAACCTAGCTATGTGGTTTTTCGGGTACCAGATCTTCCTGGGAAACCATAACCGGCACAGGGAAAGGTACTGGCCCCCTTACCCAGATGTGTGAATTTCACACGCCGTATAGGGCTTAGTACTGGGTGAACTCTACCATCACCTACCAAACTGACCTTCGGGTTGAATACTATGTTTATGGTTTATATGTATGTGTGTGTGTGCATATATATATATATATATATATATATATATATATATATATATAAACCATAAACACAGTAATCAACCCGAAGGTCGGTTTAGTAGGTGATGGTAGAGTTCACCCAGTACTAAGCCCTATACGGCGTGTGAAATTCACACATCTGGGTAAGGGGGCCAGTACCTTTCCCTGTGCCGGTTATGGTTTCCCAGGAAGATCTGGTACCCGAAAAACCACATAGCTAGGTTGCAGCTGCAGGTGTCCAGAGGTCCAGGTCCAGAGGTCCAGATCCAGAGGCCCGGGAGTGAAACCCGGGTCCCTCCGGTCAGTAGTCCAACGCTGTACCCCCTGGACTACCGGGACCCACACACACAAACATATATAATAATGATATATATATATATATATATATATATATATATATATATATATATCTATATATATATGTATGTATATGTAAGTATATGTATTTATATACATATAAGCACAAAATATATGATTTAAACTTCTTCAGCGATACCGGTACAATCTCAAGAATTTACGCACTCGAACGTTGCGTAATTGCTTAAGGTCTTGTATAATTTAATGTCGATAGAGACCTTTTGCCTCTCAGTTGTTCCATATTAAGGCTCTAGTTTCCCCCAGTAACTTCTGATGGAAACTTTCCTTCACCTCATAAGGTTTCTTAATTGTCAAAGTTCGTCCCCACTCATTTCCTCGTACATTATTTTCCATTGAAAGCACTTACTCCTAGTGTTCCCTAGATAACAACCGAATTATGTTACGGTGTTTCTTTTTCAGCAGTCTCGTAGTTGTCGCGACATTCGATAATAGATGTATGTCAATGTCGTCGAAAAATCACATAGCTTGGGTGGAGCTGCAGGTGCCCAGAGTGCCTTGCCCGGGAATCGAACCCGGGACCCTCGGGTCAGCAGTCCAACGCTCTACCCACTGGACTACCGCGACCCATATATATTTATATATATATATATATATATATATATATATATATATATATATATATATATATAGATGCAGGAGATACTGAAATAAGCAATATATATATATACACACACACACATACAAGCACACACAAAGAGTGGGTAAATTTGTGATTACGAAAACAGCTCACTTCAATATTTCGGCGGTCCAAGCCACCTTCCTCAGTGTACAATGAGCTTGTACAAAAATATGAATACATGTATTATTTATGTAAAATCTCATACTTTTGCATGAATGACCGGTTTTCAAAACCTCCAGTTACGTGCCTTCGTGGGTATGAAGAAAAGTAACTTCATTGGAGAGAGAGAGTGAGATGGCAGGTGCTTAGCAAAGAGGATCAACCGAAGGCGCTGACTGGCGAGTGAAAGCGTAGAAACCATCCGTCACGTGACGCAATCGACCATGCGGTGAGGATCGATCGCCAAATTACGAACATGGAAATCTCCTTTCAAGCAAGGAAGGAGAACTTCAAAATTAGCAAGTGCTACGACTTGAAATTTTTCTTTCACAGCCTGCTTCCCTCGATCCTGGTGAAATTGATGATTCTCAGGAAATTTCTAGTCGGAAGAATTTGATGATCCTTGTGATTAATGGATCCTCGATAGCGTGGTAGTTAAAGCTTTGCCTCATTTATATCCTTTCAGAAAAAAAACTCGATGTAAGTTACCGGGATTCATATAAAAGAAATTCGACAACCTGGAAGTAAATGCAAAGATTGGGGTAAGCTAGTAAAGAACGTAGTGGGAAGACAGGAGGTTCATATTGCGCGTAGGATTTTTAAAAGTTCTTTAAGGATATGTTATTTTTTTTTTAAACCGTCCATAATTCGAGGAAGTGGGATTTGTCTAGAGACCGAAGAAAAAAATGAGATGATAGAGCTTGCGAGTCAATTTACTTAGGGTAATTATATGACGTAAGGAAAATATGCAAGGAGAGCCCGAAAGGGTTAGGAATGAATACTGGATAACATAAGGGAGGGGGGAAGGATGGGAAAAGTGAAATGGACAGAAAGAAAAACAAACGAGGAAGTGCTCGGGATGGTGAGGGGGGGATGGAAGAGTATGTTTGGGAGAATTCCAAGAGAGGCAAGAAAGATGAATACAGAGGATTCTGCTTGGCGAGTGAATTTGCATGTGATAAACGAGAAAACGTTAGGTGAGAGGGTGAGGGGGCAGGGTAGGCATATTGGGCGGGATGGAGGAAGATATAATGTATGTGGAATTGAAGGAAGATTTATTGTAATGTGGCTAAGGCTGTGTCTTGGTCGAGGCTAAGCAATGTAGGGGTTGGCGTCCAGCTGAAACCTACCTTAAATGATATACAGGCAAATTCAGCTTTAGTTTTTGCCAAAGGTTTGGTCTCTAAAAATATTTTATCGTAAAATATTATTTAAAATTATCATTTGTATAATTTAACTCCCTTACACATTTTCGATTTTCGGAAGTTTTTTTTACTGTTTCTATATTTAGCTGATGTGCACGTATTTTATGATGTTAAACGCAATTCATGCAAATCGCTCGGTCATAGAAGTTGTTGGGTTCTCATATTGTGTTTGATGAGCTATTAATCAAAAATCATTTGAATGTCCGGCAAAGCAATATATGGAAATGAATAATCGACTGGTGTTATTGAAGAATTGCTAAATTATTCAAAATATGACGTTTGCGGAGAACAAAGTTCCGTGAAAGTTGATGAAAATTTTGAAAAAACTCATTACATTCTGGATAACCCAATTTGATAAAAAATATGTCGCGTTCTTAAACTTATAATTGATTTAATGTTAAATTCTGAGATGGATTTTTCTGGCTCAATTTCTATTTTTAAATTATCAAAGTAACGACCTCATCATTCCTCCATATAGGCTATGGTTACAGAGTTGCTATTCAATGAGTTTGAAATATTATTATCTTCATTAATGCACAGTGATTACCAATTATTTTTCATACGTCGACGAATGAAATAATAATTTACAATGTATGTTAAAATTTGGGTACCTATTCCAAGGTTTTTAAAAAAGAGGTTCTCCCTTAAGGTCATCGGCAATACTAACGTGAAGGACTCTACGCTGATGTGGTCATGTCGAGAGACTGAACAGAACTAGAATCACCGAACATAATGTACATAAATTCCTTAGGCTTAACATTTGGTAATAGTAATTGCCACCAATTAGACCGTAGATATTTTCGACAGTTTTCAATTTTGTGGTCACAGCGTCAGCGTCGTCACCACCATCGATGTACATACAATTAAACCTTGACAATAGCACTGCGACATCCAAATTAAACAAGAAAATAAGCTGCGAGAGGAACATTTTAAAAAGTATTAATACCAAAAATGGACACCGAACATTTACATGAGAGAGAAGCTAATGGTTTAAGACGAAGAAGTACAACGATAATATCCCCTTAAGTGAATGCAGTCGTTAAAATTCTCAGTAAAAGAATATTTCAAGCCTAAGGCACAGAAGGGCTTGAGTGAAATGAGGTACGAATATGAGAAAGGCAAAAAATTGGACAAGGGCATGGTAATATGGAAGAACTTACTAAAAGATACATAAAAATAATCTATTATCAGTTTCTTCCCGGTACCCACTCGAAAATGGAAGAGGGAGCAGTTTGTATGGATAATAATGAAAGTTGTGCACAATTTTCAGTATGTACGACAGATTTTGACGGGCCTGTATGTAAGTATTTTAAATAGTTTTTCAAAATATTCTTAACATGCCAAAACTCCTTACAATTTTAATGAATTAAGCTCTAGAAATTCTTAAGATAATCAGAATCATAGGTAAAAAGAATACATCTAACCATAATTTTAATAGCGTAGCACTTAAATTCATGTGTGAAGGATCGATGAATTGCATTGGATTGTGTAAATGTAGACGAAATGGTAATGCAGGTTCGGAGGCTGGAGTGAAATCAGATGGGGAACGACGGATCAAATTATTCAGATTTGTCGATAATTAGACGATAGTTAGTCAGTCGGCTGCAGGAGAATCATTGCTGAGCGCCTTACGGAATCAGTGATACAGATATGGATGGGATAATAGACAAACATGAGGAAGTATACGTGATTTGCTTCTCAATGCATAGCATGGCCAACATAGATGAAGATTAAGCTATAGACGTTGGGGGAATTAAACCAGACCAGTTAGTAAGTTACACCTGTTTAGGAAGTGATTCAAGAGCAGGTAAGTAAAGAAGTGTGTACAAGAGGAAGTGCTTTAGTTAAAGAACCTTTTGGGACAAACATAGATTTGGAGGCCTTTAGAATATTGGTGTGGAGAAAAAGGAGAAAACAAAAAGGAAGGAAAGTAAACCAAAGATTGAAGTTCTCGGTATGGTGGAGGAAGAGGTGTTTCTATATTCCATATATAGATAAGATTGTTGGTCAACATTCGAAGAAGGTTGGACAAGAGGATGCAGGAGATACTGAGATAGGCAATGGGATGCTGAAAACTCTGATAGAGAGAGGATAATGGTGATGTAGAGGTAGAAGAAGAACTAAGGGATGAAACTTAGGTATGCAGGGGATGAGAACGAGACTATATGAACGACAATGTTTTCTGTGAAGTAATTTAGGACTTACCAGTACAGCAGTGTGTAGTGGCAGGGTCCATCGCGAACATACCCTAAAAAATTTGACTGATGAAAATTCTTAAATTCTTATTTTTCTCATTGTTTGAAATATTAGACGTAGTGGTACTTTTTTCTGCTTGTATAAAATCCGTTACATTACGTATTGCCGCGCCTTTCATATTGGAATATGGCTTTCCATATATTGACAGCGGACTAAAAATTGCAAATGCCCAACGATTCGCCCGAACAAGAAACCTCATTCTATACCATCTCTCACTAAAATCCCCTTCAGGAAGAAAATGACTTCGGACATATTGAACGGCGCCACTTTCAAAATGCCTTTCTACATTACGTTTCATCCTTCACACAGGATTCCGAGAAAGAGTCCCTTCCATATTCTGAGGCCTTTCCACCAATTTATTTCCATTCCCTATTCCATTCCGTTCGAAAACGATATGAGATTTGAAGACTGATCGCGTTTGGACACATATCATCTAAAAGAACGATATGCTATTCATCTAGATCTACACAAAAACCCCAAAAGCCATTGAGAGTGTTATGGCACCAGCCATGCATGCAGAAATGCAGGTGTATTAGTCTATTCAGGCATTTGAATGCACGTATGTCATATATAGGAAATATATAAAAACGCTCGTGCATTTACATACCTATGCACGCCGTCATAATTTGGGTGCTTGACCAAATCATTAAATTTTAGTGTTTTATTGGATACATTCGCGTGCCTTGGTTTGATTACGATTGCTTATTATGAGATGGAAGGTCTCTCTTGTTTCCTCCCTGTGGCCAATCTACCGATATAATTAGGTGGCATCATAATTTCCTCGGTGTCGCAAGAAAACTCTGGTGTCCTGTACGTTTCCATAAGTCACATGCCTTGCCTGATCTCTTCGTGGATCAGATTTATTTCTCCAGTATATCCATCACGTTCACTCTCTTCTTGAACACATTTTTAGTCAACCTGGCGGATTTTCTGGGAACAATTTCCAATTCCTTAATTAAAGTTTTCTTCCATGGATCCCTAATACTTGCAGCGTATTATAAATGTGGTCTAGCTAATGCGAAGTTACACTTCTCTATTACTTTTTCGTTACTTTCTTCCTACTACCCCGTCTGATGAAACCAAGATTCTTTAAGACTAACTCGCATTTTCTTCTAACCTCTTTATATGAGATTCCGATGAGACATTTGAATACTAGGCCATTCTTATTTTACTGAAGGGAATTTTTGTTTTTTTTCACCACTTTTTACTCCTTTCTAAGCCCATTAGAGGTAATGGTAGACATTCTTATTTCACGAAATTAGGTGTATAAAATCACTCGTCAGAAACAGAAAGATGGCATGAGGCATGATGAGTAAAAAAAGCGTCGCAATGCGAATTGGCGAATGTGTGATAACATGTAGTGAAGTCACGTAAATATGAATACGAGAAGGGATAAAATACGCCATGGAAGTTTTGATGCCTAAACTGAATGAAAAATCTTTGAAACTAAAGAAGCACTTCTATGAATACAGCATGAAACAGGAGGGCAGTTACAGTAAATTCTCCAAAGCAGCAGTGTGCGGCTTTCACCGAGTCGCATACCACAATATGGACCCCAAAGAAGAAGACGCACACGAATTGGGACGAAGATTTTCTCGTACGAAATGCTATTACAAAGATTTGACCCGACACGGTGTCATTATTACCTCGCCGTTTCGTTTCTGATAATTTTAAATCATATAAATATGTCTTTTCTGATCAATCGAAAGGGGAAAAATTATTAGGATGTATCCTTATCTGCCATTTCTTCCTCAAGTACGAGGGTCATCCGGAAAGTAGTACCCGTTCGTGCCGCATGAAGTGCTGACGACGCGAGTAGCCGCTGGACGAGGTCAGATAGCTTCAGTGGCTTGTCTGCCTTCTCTGAGCCAAGTTGCGTGACGCTAGCATTGCCTGTGTTGTTTCTGTGATTGTTTACAATGTTTAAAAAAATTGAGAACGCCGCCAGTTGTGAAGTGAGGGCAGTGATTAAATTCCTCAATGCAAGAAACGTTCGCCCATGTGATATTCATCGCCAATTAAAGGAGGTGTATGGAGACAATGTAATGGACGAGTCGTCTGTTCGGCGGTGGTGTCGCAACTTCAACATGGGGAGGGGGAACACACACGACGATGAGCGTTCGGGGAGACCGTCTGTCATTACAGACCAACTGGTGAGCTCAGTTGACGAATTCGTGAGGAACGATCGGCGCGTCACAATTGATGACATCTGTGAGCATTTTCCCAATGTTTCTCGAACAATTGTTCATGAAATTGTTAAACACCATCTGCATTATGCAAAAATTTGTGCAAGATGGGTCCCTCGCGTATCTCAATGAGCTGGCGGCGAAGGACTATGCAGCAGGAATACAGAAACTTGTCACACGTTATGACAAATGCCTTAATTTGCTTGGAGATTATGTTGAGAAGTAGTTTAAAGTATCCTCTTTCAAATAAAATTTTTTATGTTTGTTAATATTTACTTTTGTGTCTTTATTTCACGAACGGGTACTACTTTCCGGATGACCCTCGTATCTCAATACCAAATATTCGATATGGGTTTCTAGCAAAACGTCCGTGGGAGGAGAACGATTAACTTACCCGTGATTAACTCTAGAACGAACTATATCCATAACCCTATCATTACTAACTATTTACTATTACTATTTACTGTTTCCAATGTATTTTGGACAACCTTTCGAGGTGCGTGAAAGGAAAAAAGTAATTGGTCCGCGTTCTGAATTGCCGCGTCTCTTTGTTTGCTCTACCTGACATCAGTGAATGAGAGATTTGGGAAAAATAAACAAAAAGGGGCTGGCGTAGTTCCTAGTAGTAGTAGTTTTGAGGGGAGGCGACCGACAGCTAAGGTCATTTGCGCCATAGGGGAAGGACAGGAAAGGATGAAGGGTGGAGAGAAACCCGGCGTCGGCATTAGCCTACTCTTTACGAAAGGCGCCAAGGGGTCCGCGGCTTAACGTCCCATCCGACGGACGGCGTACTCACTCAAAGTGCCCTCCACAAAGCACCTCAAGTAGGGATCGAGATACCTCTGAAAAATATTCAACACCGCCGGGATTTGAACCCGCGTAGTTCCTTCGTGAAGCAGTGTATTTCGGTATGAAAAGTGAGATAAAACAAAAAATCAGATATTTCGACGCAAAACAGTACATAGAAATCATGAAAAATAAAAAAAAAGATCTTCTCAACAAAAAGGACGAGGGCGGACATTTTGCTGAAAAAATAATATCGCTCTGCATAATTGGGAAGTCGCTTTTGAATGTTTTTATCCTTAAATTAAACATCATGGCATCTTTTACATCAGCAATTAACGCCGAGGGACGTCATTTAAATATGCAATGTAGAAATGTAAATAAAGATTCGAATTCAGCCGACGGAGATACATGCTAAACAACATGCTATCATGAACACTAAAAACAGATGAACAAAATATTGAAGGGGATTTTGGATATGAAATGTTCATTTTTCTATTCTCGTCTCCGTTAATTGAATTTTAACAATCTGCTCCTTATCTCTTTCTGAAGAGCGCGTCCAACGGCTATGATAAGATTAAGAAGGTATGAGGAAATAAGCAGTTTCGTATTATGAATATTAAGAATAATTTCGAGCTGAAGAAAATTTTCCAACGGAGTTTCTGGTTGGAAACTTAGAGTATCAGGACAGAATAACTGGAATATAAAAGGTTTCTCCCGGCATTAAACTGCACAGGATCTAATGCACGCACACGTGATGTGCGCGTGCGTGAATTCTTCAGAGACCGACGGTGTATCAGCGGAAGTTGAAATCACATCCTTTAAGGAAATGGGTGTGGTTTTGGATGTGTGACTAGGAAATGGAACTCGGAATGCAATCACGTGCATGATTTTGTGCTAAGCAAACGTCGATCAGTGAGTGTGCTTTGCCCGTTGTGAAAGTGTTTGGTCCGAATGATACGACGTCAGTGACTGCCAAGGCGTACAGACTCGACGAAGTGATTACTGTCTTGAGAAGATGATTCGCAAACACGCTAAACACTTAGGAACAGGCACTATCAGTACAATAAAGTCCGTCAGTTTTCCCCTGAGGATGTGCGGAGAACTTCTCGCCATTTGGAACGCCAGAAGAGTGAATCTCAAAAGAAAGTCTTGTCCTTTGGAATTTTTTCACGACCACTTTTCCTGTGTGGATTTTCTTGGTTTAGCAAAATGTTGATTTAACATGGTCTTTTGAATAGGAAAGGGATTTGATAAAAAACATTCAAACTGAAGAAACGGTGGCCCAACTTAGAAAAATAATAATTAAAACAGGAATCTCTTCTCGCCGTCACTTGAGTGTTATTTGAGCATTAGAGAACCTTCTTTTTTAATATCTCTTTGCCCTCGACGATAAAATGATGCCATGATAAAAATAGTTTCAACAGTTGCTGATACATTTTAGAACAGTTGAAAACTTAACTTTAGATGCAGAATGGGATAAAAAAACATAATAAAATAAAAACAATGTTAAAAATTAAAATCAAATTTCCGACGCATAATATCTGATGTAAATTGGGCAGAATTCTTTGTTTACAAATAGCTAACGCAACTTCCCAAACGCTTCCTTCCTTATTTAAGTTTCACAAAACGTCATGGTATCGATTTTATGCACAACCTATCAAGTATTCGGGCAATGTCATTATCCGCTGACATTCAAATAATACTTAGCAATATACATCTACATCTACATAATACCCCGCAAGCCGTCGCAACGGCGTGTGGAGGGGGGTGTTGGGTCACCACCCATAGTAATGAACACAACCACATGAAAAATCAATAAATACAAAAAAACTATATCCACAATGTCATACACATTCACGCCAAATCCCCTCATTCCACACGCATTAAATTATACACACTATTATCCAACAAACAATGGCACCCTAGGATGTAGCAAGAAACCCATCCAACAACGTGCAATTAGAAAAGTAGGAAGGCGATATATCCACCACCACATGGACGTGCAACATAAACCGGTCTCTCCCAAAAAGGAATATATAATATATATCCCTTGGATAGGGATAAATAATATAAGGGATAAATAGGGGCAGCATATATTATTGATAAATCAATTTTAACCGTAAAGCACTCAGTCAATATACGAGCGACTGTGTGCTTTACGTAGTAAGTTTATCACCAAGGAAGTCGTCTCCTATACAAACAACCGTTAAACCATTGGGACAATCCTACCGTTCCAGACGAAGCAATCTGAGAAGAGAGAAGCATCCAATATAATTATCCAAACGAGTGAATGCGAAGGAGGAAGCTTAATCCCTTGATTCATCTCAGCTAATGATCATTCACCGAGCCGTTCAAAACCATTAAACGGTCGTTTTACGACCTATTTATCACCTTCAGTCGAATGAAAGAGGGGCGGAAAAGTAAGAGAGAAAGCATTTATTCTGAAATAAGCATGAAAAGTAAAGTTCTATTACGACTCTGGAGAAATTTCATGTTGAAATACCTATGCTAACACTTTTACCGTATTGAAATTAAATTTAAAACACTTCGCTTTTCCACACATAAAAAACTTTTATTTACGACCTAGGTTTCGTTGTGGTATAACATCATCAGGATGCTATACCATGTGGTATAACATCACCTGATGATGTTATACCATAGCAAAACCTAGGTCGTAAATCAAAGTTTTTTATGTGGAAAAGCGAAGTGTTTTAAATTTAATTTCAATTTGAAGAATTTCCACCAAGTGACGCCAGAAACTGTTTTATTTTACTTCTACCGTAATCTACATTTCTCAGGAAAAAGCAGGTACCTCGTTAATATTTACACTTAAAGGGATCCGAATTTATATTTAACACTGAATCTACGATGAAGGTCAGGCGCTTGAATAAAATGTCAAGCTAAGTATGCAAATCTCTAAATTAATACCATATACTTCCCAAATAAAGACGGGCGTTATGAATACCATTAATGTCGGTACTCTGCTATGAATTTATCACGGTAGGATTATGGTAAAAGGTAGGTTAATGAGGAAAATGTAACGTTAAAAAAATAAAATGTCTTTATCTTCAGCCAGACGATTTTGTCTAAATTGCGTCGTAGCGTGAGTTTTAATATTCAGAATCAGAATGGGATATAGGAAAAATGAAACCATTAAAGGAATTGCATATCCAAATCAATAAAAAAGAAATATCTACGGTATAGCCTTTAATCCACTACCAGGCAGTGATTTCGTGAGTGGGGAATAATGATATCGTTAATAATACGCATAAAAGGGAAAGTTTTTTGAAAATAATAAAGGAATAAGGAAAAAAAGTCAAGTGATTTCAGCAGACTTTATACCAACGGAATTTCATTGTCAGTAATAACCCTATTTAATATTATTCATAGATAAAACAGCGAACGAAAAAACTCACAAAGTATATCAGTTAAATTTTTCATGAAAAATACCTGCTTTGTACACGCTACTGTGACGTTAACCGTAACAAAAGCACCCAGTTTGTTATTGGAGCAAAAAAGCTTCCTAGTCTAAATGAGTAAAAAAATGTCCACTTCTTTGTTCATAGAAATATTCATATTGGTAATAAATTACACTTCTACTCCGAGGTGGATTCAAGTTCTCAGGCAGCCCAATTTTTTTCTCGGAAGTGGGAGTAGATGGAAATGCAGGTATGTGGCTTAGCTTAAAATACGCTTCTTTATCAATACAAGACATGTATGGCTGCACCTTTCAGTTCACAGGGTTCGCATAGGTGCCCATTGGATTAAGTGTTTTCAAGACTTATGAGGGCGTCGTTTATTGGACAAGAATAATACCGCGTAAACATCTGTCATGACCACCTTCGTGATTCAACACCCATAGAGAAATTCATTGCAAATTGAGAGTGATGCATGCGGTGTTGTGGGCGTGCATTAAAATGTTGCCCTAACGGGTGCGACAATTCAAAGAAGGTCGAACAACGTAGTAAGACAATGAACTTAAGCTGTCTTGAGCATAAATCAGACGGTTTTTCCCGTGGGCAAAATGGAATGCCCCCTCGACAGAAGTGTTTTCGGCGGCCATGAACTTACATTACAGGTGTATATTGAGAGGTAATACAAGTATCACTTTTCTGGTGCCAATATTTTCCCCGAAAAATTAACAGACTTTAGTGATTGAAGGCACCTTGTTACTAGAAATAAAGCCTATTTCATTTCGTTTTTTCTTTCCTTAAAATGCGGAGAATTAGTAATTATATATGGTATTTATTTATGAATTCTGTGTCTCAATGAGTAATTGGTTGATAATGTTCACGGGACCTTCATTTGTGGAATTTAATAAAGCGGCCGGCATACGACATGAAAACAAATAGCACAAAAACGTTTTTAGATTTCTACCAAGGGCCGCGCCCTCGGCAGCCAGCGGGACGACCAAGGCAAAAAAGGCCGCCAAGAAGACGGGAGTACGAAACCGAGACTTTCACTCTTCCTTCATAAACATTCCACATCTCGCACTGAGTCTTCCTCCACGCTTCTTTCGCTATTTTAGTTTTCTGCCACAGTTTATTATTCAATTATTGGCACTTTCTTCTCCTTAAATCCTTGTTTACTTTCTTCCATTCCTCCCCTCATCTATATTTCCAACTATATCGTTTAGTAGCCATAGTTACCTAACCCTTTTCCTATAGCTTAGTTTGCGGGTTCCGATACTCCTTTCGCATAGTCCCTTTTAATGCTCCAACATTCCATTTCATCGATCACGTTCGCTGTTTCATCCTCTTGAACCTTACGTTACATTTAATTAGCACTAAATCATGACCTGAATCCACATCCGAGGAACTGTGAGAGTTAATCCCGCTGTTACTATCTGAACCTACCTATAATAGGGTCGAACTGATGCCTTTTCGACCCCGGGCATTTTCTATACACACCAACTTCAACATATTCTGGCATCTAAACTAAGTGCTCGTTATAATTAAACCCTATCACTGCATAAATACATTGCTCTATCCCAGTAGTCAATCATTGTTCCTAAACCGTAGTCCCTTCCTTCACTACCTTCTCTTCCATTCACCTTTCTACCCACCGTCGAGTTCCAATCCCCCATCAGTACCCAATGTTTCCCTCCGGTAACACCCATCGTATACCCTGACGATTTCTTCCTCCCTATGATTTCTTTACGGCATGTAAACGTGAACATCGACCAAGTTTGTTGCTTCAGCTATTAATTACACTAATAATATTAAATCAGTCGATTACTCTTATGTTTACTACGATTCTTCCCACCTCAGTATTCATAATTATTACCACCCGTCGCTGCCTCTCTTCCCTTCCGCTTTATATTACTTTACATAAGTACCTCTCCAGTAGTTCCCGCTATCCTTCCATCTCACCATACACAACCCATAAGTACCTATATTTCTCTTCTCCATCTTCTAGTTTTTCTATCCTCAACATCGTCCTAACTTTTCAAGTCCCTATTATAACTAGTTCGGCTCTCTTCTGTGACTTCTGTACTGTTGCTGTCAATTTCCCTTCATAAGGGTTTCGTGAGATGTCGACTGCGGAAGTCTTTCCACGCCCGCTGCCGGACCATGACATTAGACCGATTGGCGTAAGTCCCGTAGTTACCAGGACTGAATTTGGAGAAGAATGGTGGGCTACAGTAAACCTGAAGACAGAATTGAATCCCGAAGAGGAAATCGATTGTTGTCAATGAAGTTTTGTCTTAGACTATATAAAATATAGATTCCGAGTATTGAAAAAAAACACTGAATTAGTTAAATTTCTGCTTCATCTTCCTTCAAGTATTAGGAATAAAGCTACAACCTTCCTCAACATCGGTCTTTTCATCTCTTGCGGGGACGTCTCAGAGATGTTTTACCTCTCTCTCCATATTTCATATTTGTTTGAGTATTCATTCATTCTACATCAATTTGTTCTTCAGATCAACTTCCCTCATATTCTCGTTTCGTAAGTACAAATCAAGTTGATGGGTGCAGTCCAGTGGGCAGAGTGCTGGAATCATGACTGGAGGTCCTGGACTCGATTCCTGGTGACGCCTATGAACCCCCTCTGCTTCAACCAAGCTGTAGAATTTTTCAGGTCCTAGATCTTAAAAAAATGTGCAGTTTCTGGCATTACTGTTATCCATTCTTTATTTTATTGTGCTAGATCTTTCTGTTAAACCACAGATGGTACAGGGAAAGAAACTGGCTTCCCTTATTTCATTTGCGAATTTAACAATCGAATAAGACTTAATGTGTGTGAGCTCTACTACTCTCGCTTATCAAATCAACCCTCGAGTTTAGTACTCAGTTATGATTAGCTTTATATTAGTAATTTGAGAATGTTACTTATTTCGAGGAAAACATTTCGTAAATTGATTACTTTGACCGTGATGAGGTGAAGACGACTACAAATTCGTCGTTTTATTCATTTTTCATGATTTATAAATCACTTTTTAAACCTTAGTAGCCACAGTTCTACTTTTGAAAACTCTGCGAAGAATGAATTTTGTATAAAAATGTTGATTGAGTGAAACGCGTTAAAACATGTCTCCCTGGGACTCCTGCGACATTTTATGCAAATGCTCAAACTTTAATAGTCTTATCTTTGCTTGCCCCGACTGTAAATAAATATTTTCTGTCGTGACCAAGCCAGAAATTTTTCCTGGACTGAATGCCCCTCTTCTCTATACATTTGCCTGACTAAAAGAAGTTTTTATTTGGAAAATCCATCATACGTATCTAGAAGATCCATCGGTCCTCCCAAAGCCTTTAATGATATACTCAGGCCCTGCACCAAAGACCTTTCGTGTGTTTCGAAAAAAAGTGTTTAGACTCCATAGCTACTGATTAATATCATTTTTACAAATTTTCTATTAACCTAGGACAAGAAACATCCCCAAAACAGTTGCTCAGAAAAGGTTTTGCTTAATTATATCAATTTTTAAGAACACACATTTCCGAAGAATTAACAGAGGTTATGTATGACTTCAATCAGTAAAATTTGGCCGTGGCTATGTTTGACAAAGCAATGATTCACAAAAAAGCAATTCAGCTCACAATTCCTTGTAATTTGACCATTTGGGTAACAAATGATATGGCACTTATTAATTACCCCCATTTTAAGGAGTGCGTATTAGAAAAATTCTATACCACATGCTAAGTTTCACGTAGAAGAGTTGTAAAACGGCTCGCAGCTTCGAGAAACAGACCTCTGGTGGTTCAGAAAAAGGTTATTCGTCTGTAGTGAAGATGGAAGCATAAACAATAGGGACAAAGATTTCGGGAGAGATGGCCAGGGTAAGCGTGAAGCGGAAGAGAATATTGGATAGCAACAGCTGGGTCTAGCCAAATGGTTCCATGGGCGGCGGCCTTTAACGAGTAAATAGATGCTCATTCACAGGCTTCCAAGCTTACCTAACGCGATGAGCGTCATCGTGCGAAATTTTGAAGCCCTGACGTTGCCATTGGGAGAAACGCGAAAACGACAGCAAGAGAGAAATGAAATACTGTGCCATCTACTGTTTCCCTCACCATCACCACTTGTCTATTTATTAAATATAGATTTTTCACTGCCCCAGCAACTATCATACACTTGAGGAATCAGAAAAAACTTTGTAGATTACATCAAAAAGAGACTGGAACTCACCATTCTCTTATAATGTCACAAGATACGATTTCACTAGGTTGAACCCGAAATCATTGAATTTACAATAATTAAAACTCAGTGTATTTTCTTCAGTCCGGCGCAAAACTAAAGAAAAAGAGTGAAGATCACTGGAGAGGTTTTAAAAATGTAGACTCCATCTCACATTCACACTTAAACAAACATCTACTTTAGGAGGTTGCATCGAGGTGTCAACTGTATGTCATTTTCATAAAATTGCCTTTGGCATTTGTAGTCTTGAGTGCACTCTACTGAACGACGATGATAAAACAGGATCCCACTATATCATCTAAAATTTAAGGTGTTATACGACATGCTCGTGTCATACTGTCGTGTTATACGACAGGCTCTTACGGCAGTGGAGGATTACCGCGAGAAGAATTTGTAGATTACGGGTGCAAAAATCCAAGATGTTCTCACGAAAAATTTGTAGTATGAGCATAATTATATAATAGTTGCAATACAAATCATAAAAGAGCATCTAGTCAGCAATTTTTTCATTGCTATCAAAAAATTTTTGAGAAAAATCAGCCGAAATCGTGTGATTTTATGATTTTTTTAAAATGCCCCCTAAAAAATAGTCCAATTTAAGTTATGCTAGGGCAGGCTTGAATAAGAACCTCGCAGATAGCTAAAATACTGTATGTTCATATCACATTAGTTTACCAACAACGCATAAATGGGTGTTATAATGATTTCAATCATTCTGAATTTAAACATGAATCAAGGTGACACATTTGATTCTTGAACACGCGATTGAACTTCCTTACAACTGCAATCAAATAATTAATTTTAAACCTCAAATACCACACCTGTTGGCGATTTACTTAAGGAAATATTCACCGTAATAGATGGAAATCGTAATATCTACAGAGGATCCTAACGTCTAAGTATGCAACGAACAGACATTTCACCAACGTTCCCCACCAGTTTCAGCTTATCTTAACAGAATTCCCCTGTAGAACACCCGTAATTTCATCCCGCTTTCCTCTCTGCCGCCTTACAGTAGGAAAGTGCCTAAACCCTAAAACCTCAACGTCCCATTCATCAATTAGGGTTAAGCTACGTGAAAAAGCACCACCCCAATGTTACGTGCATGTGTGCAACAGGGAAGAGAGTTTGGGAATATAGAATAATTAACCGGGACGATAAGAAAGAAGTATCAGCAGGCAGATTGAATTGGCAAGAAAGAGGGAAATGAAAGATTTAAACACAGAGGTATTTAGAAGGATGCACGTATATGTAGAGTTAAATAATAAACTGAGGTGGGAAACAAAGAAAGAAAATAACCATGGTGGCAGGCGCAGTTTGAGTACATGAAATTTTTATAAAGGAAGGATGAAACATGCACATGTATGGTGAAAGATTATTTAGAAAGTAAGAAGGGCAAATCCTCGCAAGCAATCAAGGATGAGTTAGGAAAATTATATTGCTTTTTGAATTTAATTGCTTATTGGGCTTTTAAGAGATGATTTTCAAGTTCCACAATTCATACCAATTCACTGCATAATTCACCGAGAAGATCTCGTTACAAAATATTTAAAATATGCTATGATAACAGTGTTACACATAGTAAATTACATTCGCAAAAAAATGATCGACAATTCAAAAATTTCCTTGAAGAATTAAAGGACGAAGAACTTCCAAATGGCATTAATTTCTCTCGCATTGGTAGATGGTTATCTAGCTACAATGTATTAAATCGATTTGTAGATGTGGTTGATCCGATAAATACATTTCTAAAAGAAAAGGAAATAACCTACTGAGAATAAGACAATGACGAGTGGTTACAAGACATAATGTTTTTGACTGATGACATTGAACATATGCAAACATTGAATTCACAAATGCAGGGGAAAGATAAAATAATATCAGACCTCTCACGGTGTATATATAGTTTTCAAACTAAATTACAACTTTTTCAAAAGGACATTAAAAATTTAAAAAAAATTGTCCTTTTCCTCGATTTAAAAAATTGTTCCAATATTAAAAAAGAAAAAGTCAACGAGTTTATAAAAAAATCCAGAAGGGATATTGACGGAATTCCAAAATAGATTTCAAGATTTGAAATATTTTATACCGTCTCTTGATTTTTTTCTGAATCCATTTGAAATGAACATAATTCAAGGTGAGTATTCCATTTCCAATATAATTATGACCCAAAAAACATCTGGAGAATTAGAATTAATAGGGATGCAAGAAGATCAAGCTCTAAAATTAAAATATAAGTCGACGCCGACTCATATTTTAAAAATGACTGAATTAGAAAAGGCTTCTTGTCGAATTATTTCAATATTCGAAACAATGCACTAATGTAAATCATTTTATTCCACTTTACAATCGTAAAATCCAAACATCAATCAGTATTAACTAACCAGCATCTGAAAGAATTAATGAAAAGTGCTGTCTCCAGCCATCTACCAAATTTTAAATAATTATCAAGAGATGTCAACTAAATGTGTTTAGCTTTTAATACATAAATTAAAGACACATAATTTTTACTTTTGTTTGTATCTTTTCAATAAAAAATAATTTCTGAAAAAAAAAATGTTTTTTAACCTTTTTTGCATACCTTTTAAATAAGTATTTGATTGCGGCTCGCGAAAAATTTTAAATTTTGAAAAATGGCTCGGACTATTAAGGAGCTTGGCCACCCCTGGTATAAAGCATTGGTTTATTACGACGTGGAAACGTGGTCATTTGGGTAAAATGATCGGCGTAGATTGAGGGCTTTTAAAATGTGGGTGTGGAGAAGCATGAAAAAGGATGATATGGACAGGCAAAAACAGATGAGCAAGTGCTATTCATGGTGGAGGATGAGAGGCGATTGTTAGCAGGAATCCTAAGGAAGGAGGAAAAATGGATACGGAGTGTTTTGATTAGAAATGGGATGTGGAAGACTGTGATAGCGGTGAGAACGCAAGCGTGGTAGGGGAGGAATAAAATAGGCATATTGGATTAAATGAAGGGAGAGAGGAAGTATGTGGAATTGAAGGGTTGATGTATTTTGGATGATAATGTTTTTTGTTAGGAGAGGCTAATGTACCGTAGTACCCTTGTATGAGCTGTATCATCCAATGTTTACCTTAACCGGTAAAACATCCCAGATGATAATGATTATATATATATGTATGTATATATATATATATATATATATATATATATATATATATATATATATATATATATATATATATATATATCTACATTCAAATTCGATAACTCGGCGATGGCGAACAAATATTCATTCATATGGATACAGACATACTACCTTGATCAAAAATTTCCCGGAATTTATTCAGAAAATTAAAAATACAAGTTTATTCATCTAAATCTATATTGTCCCCTTCAAAGTAATCCCCATCGACTGCAACACACTTATGCCAGCGCTTGATCCAATCCTCGAAACATTTTTTATATTCGGTTTTCGGTATGTCCATCAGTGCTTCCTGCGATTTTTCCATTACTTCCTCTCGGCTGCTAAAACGCGTTCCCCGTAATGGTTTTTTAACTCGATTGAACAGAAAGAAGCCACAGGGAGCCAAATCAGGTGAATTCGGTGGCTGTTGGATGGTATTTGTTGCATTTTTCGTCAAAAAATTACGAATAATGATAGCACTGTGCGACGGTGCGTTATCATGGTGCAAAATCCACGAGTTTTCTGCCCACATTTCTGGTCTCTTTCGGCGAATTGCTTCACGCAAACGTCTCATAACGCCCAAATAATACTCTTTGTTTACTGTCTGGCCTTCTGGCAAAAATTCATGATGCACTACACCGTTGTAATCCATGAAAACCGTCAGCATTGCCTTCTTTTTTGACTGAAAACAACGTGGTTTTTTTGGTCTCGGCTCATTTGGTGAACGCCATTCACTTGCCTGATGTCTGGATTGCGTGTCGTACTCATAAACCCACGTCTCGTCTCCAGTAATGATCCTTTTGATGAATGTGGGATCGGATTCAGCCTCGCAAATCATGTCTTTTGCGACGTCAACACGGTCTCTTTTTTGCATGAAATTGAGGTCTTTTGGCATGCTACACGACGGAAACCCAAATCATTAACCACAATGTCTTGGGCGGATCCATAGGCAATGTTCAAGTCCTCCGCTATTTCTCTGATAGTTAATTTGCGGTTATTGACCAACATTTCTTTTACTTTATCAATTTTTTCACCGACTTTCGATGTCGATGGTCTGCCACTGCGTTCATCATCTTCGATTGACTCACGACCACTTCTGAACCGCTCGTGCCACTGGTAAACGACCGTTTTTTTTAGAGAATCGTTGCCGAAACACTTTTCCAACATTTCCAACGTCCGTGCGCCACTAAATCCGTTTTTTACGCAAAATTTAATACAAGTTCGTTGTTGCAAATTTAAATCCATTTCTGCAATTGTAAAAAATCGCCAACACACACAGAGATAGATGTACTCTTGGCTACGTAACTTTTGCAAATGTCTAGTTATGACACTAAGATTTAAAGGGAATATCAACAACAGATGTACCAATTTAACAAAAAAAAAACAGAACTCAAATCGGAACGATGGGAGCGCCACACGGTGGTTATTCCGGGAACTTTTTGATCAAGGTAGTACAAGGAAAAGGGATAGGAATCCATAAAAGACGAACCCAGGAATGATGAGGAAGGTGGAATCGAGTAGATCAAAAGCGTAAAAAGGTTAACCATTGAGCTTTCGGGGAAGCGTAAAGCGTTCCCAATTATGTATACATACATAATATTTTATATACATATAAAAACACAGATGTAGAGTATGTGTCTTTATATTCTAAAAATCTACATCTGTGTTTTTATATATTTGTGCGTCGCCGAAGAGCGTTCCATTTCGAAGATATATATATATATATATATATATATATATATATATATATATATATATATATATTCGATGGTTTCCGTCTCAACGTTGTGGAAGTTCATCTTCATTAAGTGAAGAACACAATGTATTTTTCCACTGTTCTTTATTTCGGTACCGCTAGTTTCAACGCTTTGGCGTCATCATCATAGGCATTGAAACTAGTAGTACCAAAGTAAAGAACAGTAGACAAATATATCATATATGTATAGTATGTATATAATATATTATAATATATGATAACATAATATGTAATAATATAAGATGTTTATTATACATAAAAATTTATATACATATTTGTTTATTTTTTTGCTTATTAGTGTGTATGTCTTCAGGTTCAGTATTTGTACCCGAAGATTCCGTAACTTGGCCAAAAACGCAGCATTAATGGATGTCTGTGGAAAGGTTCTGTTGTATCTGTGATTTAATGTGAACATTTAATATTTCCAAGTTAAGCCTGAAACTGTTGAGTTAATCCGATACCATGGAATTACTATGCACTTGTACTTAACTTGCAAAACCTGGAATTTCTCTTGTTGGTCATACCTCTTCATTAATTTATCTGATTTAGTTGTCATCATTGGTAATCCACTTTTAACATGTACATTATAAATAATTGTCATCGAACCGCGCCTAACAAGCAATATCCAACACGCACAGCTTGGTCTTCCTCCTGCGTGCTCTACCTAACTTCCTTTTCTCAATTCTTATTACCTTCAAGTTGCCTCGTCATGATGATCGATTTTCTACAATTTTCAAGGTAGGTATTGGACCGTGTCCAGAAGCAATTATATACACGTGTATACCACCACGTATTGCTTAGACTTTTCCTCCTCTTTGGCCTATATTACTTCCTTTATTTCTCCGTAACTTCTGCCATCCTCGGTGACGTTCGAAAAGTCCATTGAAAATACTTCCTCCACTCTTACCCATGAATTGTTCTTTGTTACATCACGCCTTTCAACATCCCATTATCTTTCACCATATTCTCCACTTACTTTTGACACTTAACCCCGTGCTTTTTCTTATGCATAGCAAGGTCTAACTTGGCCCTTGTCAGACGTTCGCGTTTCACGAAGGTCTTTTAACGGTTCTTCTCATTTACTTTGGCTATAGCTGTGGACCAAGTACCTTTTGAAACACAAATAATATACCTACACTCTATGCGAAGAATGTTTAAAATGGCTAATACTGCGGCCATATTGACTTCAAACACTTCAATAATGTGCTCAGAGAAACAAGGAAATTGAAAGAAGAATTGCGTCAGTTAAAGAAGCTTCTACAAAGAGGCAGGAGTTGATGCCAGGCACTGAGTAGGATATAAAGAAAAGGCAATTGAATAATGTAATACGAAGGGAAATAACAAATTTCGTAGTTTCAGGCGTGATCTGGTGGAATTTGAACTTAATAATGACTAAATGATGGCAATTTTCCGCTATATAAGATTGATTGAGAGGAAAATTGTTACCAATGGGTCATTATTACGAAGGGTATCTCGGTATGTCTCGTATAATTGGTTGTTGAGGCTAATGGAAATCACTGGATTGCAGACTTATTGAAATATGAGTGAGTGGAAAAGAATATATGAAATAAATTGGACGGAAGAGAAAACAAAAGATGAAATTATAGGTATAGAAAGCGAAGAAAGAGTGTCGTTGGGAGAAATTGTATGAAGGAAAGGCAAATGGATGAAGAGATACTGATAGAAAATATGATGCTGATTACGGTGATATAGAATAAAGTGAGGAAAATGGTGGGGAAACGAGGAAGAGTGAGGAATGGAATGGGAATTTTGTATGGAATTAAGGAATTTTGGGAGTATGTATGGCGAAAAAATGAATTATTGTTATTTGTAATGAGGGGTATAATGACATCTTTCGACTCTGGGACTTGGGATTACAGTAACGCGTAGTGAAAGGGTTCATTGATAAGCTATCCTAACTCAGTGTATCGTGCTGAACTGAAGTTTTTGGCAAACAGTTAAAAGAACTCGCCAAAATGATATCTCATATAATTAAATAATGCAATTTCTGGATTTCGAGACTCAAGTCCGTAATAAAGTAAGATAGCTCTTAGGAATAGGAAGCATAGGATATACACGTAGATGGCTCATAGGAGCTGGAAAATGTACAAAAAACCTGTAAAGGATTACATCAAGAAATCATATAAGGAGAAATGTTGGGGATTCAAATAATTTTAGTGACATTTATGCGTAAAATTTGCGATTCAGTGTTCACCGGAGCCTTATGCATTTTTCCGACACTCGCGCCCACAGCGCGCACAATAAAAAAACGTGAATTCGCTTCGGTTATCCTTTCCAAGAAATCGCATAAGTTTTTTGTCGTCGTTATGGCAACATATGAGTATTATTGACATTGCCTATCCAAGCCCCAGTAGCCCGCCAAGTGCCGCATATCAACAGCGCCCCGAAAATAGTTCGAAAGCGACGCGGGGAGCACTGCCTATTAACATGAAATTGCTAAGGATGTCCCCGCGCACTATATGAGGTGTGACGGGAGGGATTTCTTTTTTGCTTTTTTATTAGTTAATAACCTCGCTTGCCTCGCCTCGCCAGCGGTTCTTATGAGGCGCGTCGGATCTTCGGGGCGACAGCTGGGACTCAGACCGGGCCAACATCTTGCGCTCACAGTTCGGGCAGTTTTTTCCTGCTTTACGCTAATCGGATTCAGGCCGAGTTTGGACAAAAAAAAAGTTGCGTAGTTCGGATTGGTGCGGTGGCTTAGTGCAGGTGCCGGCTTCCAAACCCGAGGGCACGGGTTCAAATCACGGCGGTGGCAGAAGTTAGCAGAGGAATGCTACTTACTTGGGGTGCCATTTGGATAGAGAACACCAAATAGCAGTACACCGTCCGTCGGATGGGACGTTAAATCGCGTGACCCTCTGTGCACTTCGTTATTTAGAATATCAAGGTTAATACCGACGCTAATGTTTCTCTCCAGCCATTCATTTGCAATTTCTTGAAAATCCTACCTCTTATAAAATTGCCCACGCCTCTTAGTGCAAATAACCGCAGAAATATGTCACTTTCCCTCAATACTACTGCTACCGATGGCGTGTGATTTTCATACATTCTGTACTGATCGCCGCTCAAGTACGCTGACATGACCAGAGACATTCAGACAGAGGACAGATTTATATCCAAGTGTCGACATATATATCCAAGAGACAGGACAGCGGATAAGAAGCGATATGGTGGGAGAGGTAAACCATTCTCCCCTCTCGCTATATATCCAAGTGTCGACATATATACCCAAGAGACAGGAGAGCAAATAAGAAGCGATATGGTGGGAGAGATAAACCATACTCCCCTATCACCAGACGCGAGGAGGGGTCAGCAGGCCAAAGGCCACCCTGGAGCGAGAGACCTTGCACTCCCCTCCCCTGTTTTCCTTTCACCCCCACCCCATCTCTCCCCACGGTGGATGAATGTATTTAAACGCCCCAAAAAGGGAAAGAAGGGGCGTTCTCTGATTATTAGACTTGTAGCTCTTGGACGGGTCACGTCAGACCCAGAGGGCAGCCATTGTACTCTACTGTAACTCTAATAAACTCCTTGTTGATTCTCATTTACTTTGAGTAATAACTCTTAAGTGTCCAAAGACCCTACCGGAGATTCTTCGCAGCCACTCGAGATGAATCTCCTTTTCCATGTCTGATCAAGAGATCACTACATAGGGAAAAATTTGGTGTCAGGTGCGGGGTATTGGCACAGTAAATTAGGATTGAGTACCGGCGGACCGGAGCAAGGAAGAGAGAAAGAGAGACAAGGCGGAGTCCCGGAGAGTCGACGGCAGAAAGACGCAGAGCCCCGGCAGGTGACCGCTGCACAGCCGAACGACAGACCGAGAGCAAGTGGAGACCACGAGACGCAGAAGGGAACGGAGGAAGGAGCTTGGGAACGCAGAAGACTGCAAAGATAGAGAGGGTAAGTCACACCCTAACTTTCCTTTCCTTTTGCTCCATCTCAGATTTCATTACTGATTAGTGATGGCTCCTCCGGAAGCCCACGTTAGCGCAAGCCGTGAGTCGTATTGTGGCATAATGGACGCAATAAAACTAATTGCTTCTCAATTTGAGGAAGATAAGAAGAAATTGAAGGAGTTTATAGAGAACGCGGACGTTGCCTTTGAATTAGTCAATCCTGAGGAACACGGAAAATTATTGAAGTTTGTTAAAGCTAAAATAACCGGTGAAGCTCGAGCCAAACTTATGGTGAGAGACGAGTCCAATTCTTGGGAGCAAGTTAGGGCCATTTTGGAAGAGAACTATGCGACCAGGCGGACACTTGATTACTATGCATGCACTATGTTCAATTCGCGCCAACATGCAAAGGAGAGCATTGCTAATTGGGCAAGTAGAATGGATACGATGCAAACAGATTTGCGAGATGCTGCGGCAAAAGTAGTCGGGAGTAGAAATGTTGCGGGAGCCATATCCCTTATAAATCATTTAGCTAAAGCATGTTTTGTGCAAGGGCTTGAAAATGAAAGAATTCAGACGATTGTAAGAAGTAGAGGGGTTGGAATATTCCTTCCCGAGGCCACTGACGTAGCCTTAGAAGAGGAGAGTGCCATACTCTCAGCATAAGAGCGGAATAAATTTAATCAGAGAAGTAATTCCAAATGTGAGAATTGTGGAAAAATGGGACACGTAGTTTCGGACTGCTACTTTAGGAAGAGCAAGGTTGAAAATAAAGCAGTTAGGGCATTAAGTGGGATTAAATGTTTTCATTGTAATAAAATGGGACACTTAATGAAAGACTGTAGGGCGCCGAGGAAAAATGGCGATAGGAAAAGATGGGAGAATCAAGGTGAAAGAGTGCGCCAATCGTATGGCGAAGTACGCCAAGTGAGGTCCGTTAATATTGAAAGAGGGTGCACTGTCACTTTCGAAGCTAAGGAAAGTAAAAATGGAAGGCTCAAATTATTGGTTGATACGGGTGCGGAGGTAAGCTTAGTAAAGGAAACCTCATTAAAGAAGGGCACAAACTACCTCTATGGGGGAAGGGTAACCTTAAAGGGGGTTACAGATAAAAAATTTGAGACGCTGGGAATTATTAAATTAGGGCTGATGACCGGAGCAAAAGTAAGAAGCCACAGTTTTCAATTAGTGGATGAACAAGTCGCCCTAGGAAACGATGGAATAATTGGTAGCGATTTCTTTAAGGAGACGAGAGCTCAAATAAACTTTGCGCAAAGATTGATCAAAATGGGGAATGTTGTGATACCGTTTGATACGGAAATAAACAAAGAGATACGGGTAAAAGCGGTCAGACGGTTAAAGCTGCCAGCGCGAAGTGAAGTAATAGTGAAGTGTCCGACTGAGAGTGTTGGGGAAGGACTTATCGAAAAACATACAGTTGCTCCTGGGATATATTTGGCCGAGTCGCTCACCATGGGCAAGGACGGCGAGTGTCTCACTAGCATGGTCAATATTAACGAGAAAGACGAGGAGATAGTGCTCCCCGAAATAGAGCTGAAAGCGGTAGAAACGGAAAAGGAAATTTTGCGGTTAGAAAAGGCTGACCGAGTGTCTGAGCGGAGGGCTTTAATGATCTCCCTTCTTAGACTGACTCATTTGAACGCGGAAGAAAAGATGGAATTATTGAAAACCTTGGAAGGATTCAGTGATGTATTCCACCTACCGGGAGACACTCTCTCATGCACGAAAGCAGTGGAACATGCAATTCCAACTCCTTCCCTTGCAACTAACCAAGCGATAAAAAGTAAACCTTACCGTCTACCTGAGGCCCATAGAGAGGAGGTGAGCAACCAAATGGAAAAGATGTTGAAGGATGGGATAATTGAGAAGAGCAGTAGCGCCTGGAATTCCCCGATAATAGTTATCCCTAAGAAGATGGACGCCTCCGGAGAGAAGAAATGGAGAATAGTGATAGATTACCGAAGGCTGAATGATGTTACGGTGGGCGATGCTTTCCCCCTCCCTAACATAGCGGAAATATTGGATCAGCTGGGTAAAGCACGCTATTTCTCCACCCTTGATTTAGCGAGCGGGTACCACCAGATACCCCTAAGGCGAGACGACCGGGAAAAGACGGCGTTTAGCACACCCACTGATCACTATCAATTCTTGAGGCTACCATTTGGATTAAAAGGAGCCCCAGCCACATTTCAGAGGCTTATCAATACTGTTTTGAGTGGGCTACAAGGGATCAAATGTCAAGTGTACTTGGATGATATAATTGTCTATGCAGATTCCCTGGTGAATCACAATGAGAGACTGAAGGAAATATTGAAGAGATTACGGCAACATGGCCTAAAACTGCACCCAGACAAGTGCGAATTCCTGAGGAAAGAAGTAAACTATTTAGGGCACGTGATCACGGAGGAAGGTGTTAAACCAGATCCAGACAAGGTGAGAAAAATTCAAGAGTTTCCTGAACCCAAGACCACCAAGCAACTGAAAGGATTTCTTGGATTGGCGGGATACTACCGCAGGTTTATCCCTGAGTTTAGCCAGATCGCCAGGTAATTGCACACCCTGCTAAAGAAGGAAGTAACGTATGAATGGAGTAAGGAGCAACACGAGAGTTTTGAGAAATTAAAACATCTCTTGACGAATGAACCTGTTCTCCAACACCCCGATTTTTCACAAGAGTTCATACTCTCCACCGATGCCAGCAACGAGGCATTGGGTTGTGTGTTATCGCAAGGAGTCATCGGTAAGGACAGACCGCTGGCTTACGCAAGCAGGACGCTCAACAAGGCCGAGAAGAATTATTCGACCGTAGAAAAGGAACTGCTAGCGATTGTTTGGGGGACAAAATATTTTCGTCCTTATCTATACGGAAGGAAATTCACCATTGTGACCGATCACAAACCCCTAGTGTGGATTTTCAGTGTGAAGGATCCGAGTTCGAGACTTATGAGATGGAGATTGAAGTTGGAAGAGTACGATTACCATATAGTATACCAAAAGGGAACTCAAAATGTAATCGCGGACACACTCAGTAGGGTTCATCATGTTTCCACCCCGAATAAGCCCGGAAGGGAAGAGAAGGAAGATGATGAAAATGAAGAAGGAAGAAAAGAGAATGAAGATGATGAACATGAAGAAGGAAGGGAAGAGACGAAGATCTCGGAAGAAAGAAGAAAGAAGATTCTCCACGAGTTCCATGACTCACCAGTAGGAGGTCATCAAGGCGTAGAGAGAACGTACGAAAGAATAAAAATGTATTACGATTGGCCAGGTATGAAGAAAGAGGTAAAGGAATAAATTAGAAAATGCGAGAAGTAGTAGTAGTTTTGAGGGGAGGCGACCGACAGCTAAGGTCATTTGCGCCATAGGGGAAGGACAGGAAAGGATGAAGGGTGGAGAGAAACCCGGCGTCGGCATTAGCCTACTCTTTACGAAAGGCGCCAAGGGGTCCGCGGCTTAACGTCCCATCCGACGGACGGCGTACTCACTCAAAGTGCCCTCCACAAAGCACCTCAAGTAGGGATCGAGATACCTCTGAAAAATATTCAACACCGCCGGGATTTGAACCCGCGCCCTCAGGGTGGGAAGCCAGTACGTTAGCCCCCGCACCATCTCGATCCCCAAATGCGAGAAATGCCAGAAAAACAAAGGTAGCGACAAGAAGACAAGAATGCCTTTAGAAATCACCAGCACGCCGGAGATGGTAATGGAAAAATGTGCAATGGACATATGCGGACCATATCCAGTGACAGAAGGGGGAAATAAGTATTTATTTACTTTTCAAGACGAATTGTCAAAATTCACCCGAGCCATTCCCATCGAGCAGCAAGATGCTCAGAGAGTAGCAAAGGCCTTTGTGAAAGAAGTAATTTTTTGAAGTTTGGCATTCCTCAAGTGTTACTGGCGGATCAAGGAACAAACTTCCTAAGTGCAATATTTAAGGAAGTTTGCCGGATGATGAAAATCAAGAAGATTCAGACCACGGCATTTCGACCGCAGAGCAACGGATCTTTGGAGCGCACGCATAAAACCTTGACAGAATACTTAAGACACTTCATAGCAGAAGACCAAAGGAACTGGGACGAATGGATTGCTTATGCAATCTTCGTTTATAACACAACTCCTCATACGGCTACGAGATTCACGCCGCATGAACTAATGTTTGGCAGAGCAGCCAACATACCTGGATATCTTCAAAAGGAGACTCCTGCTACGCAATATTGCCATGATGACTACTTGAAAGAATTGAAGTCCAGATTGCAAACGTGCAATCATAAAGCAAGAGAAAACCTGCTAGAAGCAAAAGAGAAGAATAAGAGATATTACGACAGATCAACGAAGGTTGAAATATTCAAACCCGGTGACAAGGTGTTACTGTTCGATGAGTCGGTAAGAAGAGGTAGGTCCAAAAAGTTATCCGCACAATGGATAGGACCGTATCTAGTCACTAAGGTGGAAGGGGTGAATGTAGTAGTATCTAGACAGGGCAAATGTGTGGAGGTACACGCGAACAGATTGAAACTGTTTTTCTAATGTTTGGCAGTAACAATGAAAGGGATCGCCGCCGTGCTGATAACGACAACGCGGATCTTTTACCTGGTGGCGGGATTCGATTATACGGTTACCAACATCCGAGTTTCCCCTGGGTTATATTATGAGTACGTGGGAGAAGCTCAGTTATATCATTCTGAGTGGAAGTTAGTTTGTTACGTAGATTTAAAAAAACCTAAATGAACGGTTTAATCAAGTAATTTGTCAGCGCGACATTCGCGCTGACATTACTTGCTGACATATACCGACAAATGTACTACATTTGTCGGTATATGTCAGCGCGACGGAGGGATTTTGCAATAGATACCAAAATACCTCCAGGGCGAGTCTAACAGACTGCGCGACCATAATACAATATGCTCCGCACAAATTAGAGGAAATCAAACAAATTAAGGGACTGATTGCGCAGATAGCTAAACCGACTGAAGAACCGTTAAGGATCAAAAGGGGAATTCTCAATTTTGTAGGAGAATTGGGAAAGGTATAGTTTGGGACTATGGATGACGAAGACGCTAGCTATTACAGCGAAAAAAATAGGGAAATTAGAGGAAGAACAGAAAGACGTTTTGCAATTGGCAAAAGAACAAATGACGGTAGTTAAGTCCACCCTGAAAACAGTGAACACGAGGGTTGGAGCGGAATGAGGAATCCCTGATGGAAAATTTAAAATCAGTAGAGGAACACATTAGTCAAGACGAGGAAGAAATACGAAGGAAATTCGGGATAGTTTCTGTAATGATCACTGTTAACAAACACATGATCCAGCTGAATAGGCTAATGGAGGAAATAAGGAGAAGTTATGAGGTACTGCTGACCTCTATTATAAATGCACAAAAGGGTATAATGCAACCTGACATAATAAGTCCGGCCGAAATAGTAAGGATAATGAAATCTGAGGATATCCAAATACCTAAAGACCTATCCTTACCCTATCCTTCGGGTGTGACTATTGGCAGTGTCTTACAAAAGATTGTGGAATTTGATGTGTTTGTAAACCATAATGTGCTGGCCTATATTCTGAAGATCCCGCTGACGGATCGAGTACAGTTCAATGTGTATCGTGTGATTCCCTTTCCCATAGCCTTAGGATCTAAATTTATTTTTATTAAACCGGAGAAACCGTATATTTTTATGGATGTTACTAAGCAGTATTACTGCAAAATTTCCCATAGTGTGCTCGCCAAGTGTAAGGTAGTGAGTGAGCATTGGAGGATGTGCAAGCAAGAATTCCCCGTGCATTCTACTCACTTCAGGGAAGAATGCGAAGCTCAACTACTACAACCCATCAGAAAAATACCTTCTGATTGTTCTAAAAGAATTGTAGAGCTAAATGAGACCCTATGGACCAAATTAGATGGTAACGAGTGGTTATTTGTAGCAACAAAAACTGATAGATTAACCATACTCTGTGAAAATGAGGAAGCCACTGATGTATTCTTAAAATGTTCGGGTAAATTGAAATTCTTGAACAGGTGTAGAGGATATAGTAACAATGTAATGTTTCAAACTCAAATACGTGTAGCCTCAAATACCACCAACAAGGATGTGATACCTGATCTAAACATTATATATGACTGTTGTGAGGACGATGGGGTCAAACTAAAGTTTGAACAAGTGAAATTGTATGCACCACTTAAACATGTCACTAATAATTTAGAAGACTTACAATATGCTAGCCATATGGTGGATGAAGTAGAGAAATTAATATCAGAACAAGAATGGAAACTTCACCATTCTGCCAGAGTGATGCATCTGTCCTATTTAACAATTTTAGGATTAGTGGTGATTGGATTGATGATTTTATGTTACTGCTGCAAATGTTGTCACAGATGTTTTCCAAACCATTTCAAATCCTGTAAAGAATGTGAATCTTTTAAGGCCATAGTGTTTAAACCAAAGTTTGTGAATAATGTTAACCTGTCTGATGAAAGATTGCCTCAAATAGAAGAGGAAATTGAACTAACTTCCAGTGTTGTGCTACCATCCCCTGGGAGAGAGAGACGATCGGTTTCCGAACCTGCCCGAGGGAAACGCTAATGATACAGAGGAAAACACCCGGAGATAGGTGTTTCCTCTTCTCTGAGGAGGGAGGTGTACTGATCGCCGCTCAAGTACGCTGACATGACCAGAGACATTCAGACAGAGGACAGATTTATATCCAAGTGTCGACATATATATCCAAGAGACAGGACAGCGGATAAGAAGCGATATGGTGGGAGAGGTAAACCATTCTCCCCTCTCGCTATATATCCAAGTGTCGACATATATACCCAAGAGACAGGAGAGCAAATAAGAAGCGATATGGTGGGAGAGATAAACCATACTCCCCTATCACCAGACGCGAGGAGGGGTCAGCAGGCCAAAGGCCACCCTGGAGCGAGAGACCTTGCACTCCCCTCCCCTGTTTTCCTTTCACCCCCACCCCATCTCTCCCCACGGTGGATGAATGTATTTAAACGCCCCAAAAAGGGAAAGAAGGGGCGTTCTCTGATTATTAGACTTGTAGCTCTTGGACGGGTCACGTCAGACCCAGAGGGCAGCCATTGTACTCTACTGTAACTCTAATAAACTCCTTGTTGATTCTCATTTACTTTGAGTAATAACTCTTAAGTGTCCAAAGACCCTACCGGAGATTCTTCGCAGCCACTCGAGATGAATCTCCTTTTCCATGTCTGATCAAGAGATCACTACAATTCAGTGCAATAAAAAGGTCTGGTTTATTTCTCTGAACCAACATTGTGTTTCTCTGCATTCTTTTTTTCCCCGATCACCTAAAAATCCAAGGTCTCTCAAAATTATCATTAAAATACGAACGAATGCTGAAATGTACAAGCAAGGTCGACAATATCATATTCGTCGAGACATCTTACACACATAGAGTGACTACCTAATATAATTTCCAAATGATATTCAAAGCCCGCCGTTCCCGGAAATTAAACCAGGGACCTTCTTGTTTCATTCCCCCTTAACAAATAGAAGAAGCAAAAGGGCTTAATTACCGTCCAAGTCTCATTTTGAATTTTCAAAAATGTCCCCAGGAGATGTAAGTAATTGAAGGAATTCGAGGAAATATTTCGTTTTAGATGTAAACCGAGGAAAGATTTCGATCAGAAGTTGCATGCGGTACATATATTTTAGAAAAAAAATATAATTTCACGTGAAATTATTAAAAACATGCGCCAAGAGATATTGCCAAATGTTGAATTTCCCAGCCGACTGATTTCAATATTTTTCCCGGATTATATCGCAGGAAATATTGAACTGCGATTATTCAGTTTCTCGTGGGAAACAAAAGGTATTTTAGAGATGGTGATAGGGTTGGTGTAGTGGGTAATGAAACTGGTTTCCCACCCCTAGGGCCCAAGTTCGAATCCTCAAATCCTAAAGGTAGAACTTTTCGGTGGTATCCCAATATATCCGTGGATTTCACTCTAAATTTAAGTAAAGCATCCGTCGGATGGGACGTTACAATTTTTGACCCCGTGGCACCTTCCCATTTTAGATTAGGCTAACGCCGACGCTGCGTTTCTCACTCCTCACCCATTCTTCTCCAACGCCTAAAATTCCTACCTCGGCAAACCAACCCAAATATTTCTAATGGCGAAAATTACCTCAGCTGTCTGTCTCCTTGCCTATTAAGGTTAGACTGCAATGGGTTATGGGTCACCTTAGTTCATGTATAATTGACGACTGATGAAAAGAAATATGACACCTATTTATGCGTACTTTCATAAATATATATAATGTGAATACATGGTTTTTAAAGAACTGCAAGAGGCTCTTTTTAATCCTTGGAACCTCGTCTTGAAAGCTTATTTTGCACTAGCCCTGATGGGCCTATTTTCAAAACCATTATGCTATTTCAGTTGTCTATACGACAAATTGATTAACAATACTAAAACATAGGCGGTTGCTTTTATTGTAAAACCAATAAAACTCTTATAAATGCGATGGTTTGAGGCTCCACGTTATGAAAATTCATGAGCACTGAATAAATAAATTTAGCATTTTTTTGCACCAGGAAACCACCACCGGTTTCGACGCAGAGGCGACATCATCAGTTGATGCGTCATAATACCTGATGCGTCGAAACCGGTAGCAGTACAATAAAGTTTTTTGTGTGAAAAAATGCTGTTCATTTATTCAGTGAAAACTCTTACACTGTATGTATAATTGCGGACATAGTATCATTTAATCGTAGTAGTAGTAGTTTTGAGGGGAGGCGACCGACAGCTAAGGTCATTTGCGCCATAGGGGAAGGACAGGAAAGGATGAAGGGTGGAGAGAAACCCGGCGTCGGCATTAGCCTACTCTTTACGAAAGGCGCCAAGGGGTCCGCGGCTTAACGTCCCATCCGACGGACGGCGTACTCACTCAAAGTGCCCTCCACAAAGCACCTCAAGTAGGGATCGAGATACCTCTGAAAAATATTCAACACCGCCGGGATTTGAACCCGCGCCCTCAGGGTGGGAAGCCAGTACGTTAGCCCCCGCACCATCTCGATCCCCTCATTTAATCGTGAGAACAACAAGTAATTTCGCAACATTGATCCATGATTCTTCCAGTGGTAGTTCTCCTATGCCGTAAAAAAGTGTGTCTTGAGTTTTTAATTTCAAGCAGTAGTTTGTAGGGGAGGCGACCGACAGCTGAGGTCATTTGCGCCATTGGGGATGGACGGGTAAGGTGGGGTGGAGAGTAATCCGGAGTCAGCATTAGCCTACTCTTGTCGAAAGGCGCCAAGGGGTGCGCTGTTTATTGTCACATCTGATGGACGGATGGACGTCGTACTCAACTCAAAGTGGTTTCCATCGCTCTTAGTACTGGGTGAACTCTACACACATTCGTCGATTGAATAAATTAGTTTATCTAATTTTAATTAAAGAATACTCTTCAGAGCGGTCGATGTATTTTTCAGATTCGCAGTCTCGGCCTCTGGATCTTGTGGATAAGAATATTCTCCTTGGACTACTCTCCTGTGGATAAGAATGTGTTTGTAACCAATGATTAAAAAAGTTTCCATCACATGAGAAAGCTTTCCATACTGCCTATTCCTCATTTCCCTGAGGCAATCTCACTATCGCGGAAATTTTGATTCAACACGCCGCACTGGACAAAGCAATTGCGTTCACTTCACCATCAATAATGTAATCCCTCCCTCGTACCTCTGCTTACAACAAATGAACGGTTGGATTCATATAACACCTTTGTTGCTTTGCCATCGTTTCCAGTTATATACCACCTGCCACAGACCACGTTAATGGCTTTGGAAAGTCAATCTATAGAGGAATGCGACCTAGAACTCGGCTCACAATTGATTTGAATCCGACAAGGCGTGATGATGAAGAGCCCGCGGGGGATGTCTTCCTCCGTTGGCGTACGTTTGAACCGATTCGTATCCTGTTCCTTTCCCCGTTGTCTCTCATTCGTATCGTCACGCGCATGCAGACGCAAACTCATCGTAAAATTAACCGCACCAAATGGGATGCCTTCATCGGTTTTTATTTGAGTAAACCTCCGGCAGTCCTCTTCAAAATTTATATTTTCGACATCATCAAGTAGCACACTCACAAATTGCGGTTACTTATCCACTGACGCAGAGTAAGGCCATGTTGTGTTCAGTGCTAAAAAGGCTTATGAAGCAACTGATTTTCATGCATCTTTAGCCCCTTGTCTATAGTGATTATTACGCAAATTTCAGCTTTATGATGAGTGACTCATAGTAGCATAAGATGCAGTATTCTGAGAGCATTTAAAAAAAATCCCTTATGCAAAGAAAAATGGAACATGGAAATCAATGGCATTATTAGTGTCGATTTTAGGTTCTTCGAAGCTGTACGTGCATTAACGAATGTTTCACGTTAAATTCGTACATTCTATTTAAAATGTTTATTACGACTTGAAGCTTTTCAGGATAAGTTTGGAGAAACTCGTTCTGAAAAAGTATGATCACGCTTAAATGATAACGCATTGTATTTTAAATGGCAGCGCAAACGTTTACTACTATTTGATATTAAATAATGAAAAAGTCGTTGTAATACTTTATCAACGATTATTTCCCTTAGACGGAACAGTAATCTCCCCTAAGCAATCACATCTGCAATATGTTATCATATTTTCCTCTTGTTTTCCCGGTGCTCTAACAAACTACTATTCTTGAAATTGATGTAAATTTGATCTAAAAGGTACACTAAAATGGAAATGTTAAAAATGGAAACATATAATTAAAAATGCATACATATAGATCTAAAGTGGAATATACGAATCCAAACTTGTTAATGCGACAAATAGCTCAAAAGGAATCGTTAACATGGCAGGAAAAGTAAAAAAGATTTAATGAAACTCACGGACGTTTCAGGGCAAGGAGGCGACTCTTTCATCAAATTTATGTATGTATATGTTTGTGAGAGTGTATATATATGCAAATATATACATATATATACATATATATATATATATACATATATATACATACATATATATAATATTATTAGGTAATCTACCGGTTATGGTAGGTTTTTGAATGGACATAATTACTAATTACATAATTTGTGACCCCTAGCAAAACACAACATCCCACTCTACATCAGGTCCCTCTTCAGCTCTGAGTACTTTCTTCCTCCCTTCATCCCGTCCAACATCCCTATCCTGTTCCTTCCCTTTCCTCGTTTGCCTGACATTCTCCCCTCAATTACAGTCTTCAACATCCCGCTGCCGGGTTTATTTCATAATTATACATCGCTCTCTCAAAGTGGTATTCATTCTGTTAAAAAATAGCATACAATATCTCTTGGTAACTTAAAAATTTTTTCAATGCACGACTCTCTAAAGACGGCATGTCTTAAATTACGGAGCTGGGATGTCATAAAACCAATGCACATACTTGTTCACATATTTTTACAGGTCATTTTAACAAGTTTGTAGCTTTAAGAAGAGTATTCCACAGATTTGTACGTTATAACAATGGTATGCTGGTTCCTAGAAGTTCCAATGTATAGCAATATTTTTCTCATGATTGGGAGCAGTGAAATCTGGATGAGATTTACTACAGCACTCATTATAAATGCAAGACATAGATGGCTGCACCGAGCAGTCCAAAGAAGAGAAGCGTTTTTATTACTGAAAACAGCGTCAGCCAGTGCATACGAGCAGTATTTAATCATGTTTTGTCCTCCTCCGTTGTTTTCACATCCATATTGAAATTAGTCGTCAATTGAGTGAGAGACTCGTGTTAATAGTGTTAGGCGTCCATTGAATCATGACAGCCGACGTTGCAGAAAACGATGGACATTTTGTAAGTCTACAAGAACATATTGTTGATGCGAAAGTATCAACAATATCTCCTTGATATATGATTTAGTAACAGAAGTTTCGAAACCTTGTCATAAAAATTGAATACTTGAGACCTTATAAAAATACTTGTACAAACTCGTAGTAAAAATATTTTGGTGGTATACAACTGATGATTGTTCTCCCAAATAATGTTTTACCATAGAAATAAGATCGTTGAACATTAGAGGGCTTCATGAACAAAACTCTTTGAATGACAAGTTACTGGAAATCCACCGATGAAAAAAGATAATGGGAACTTTCTTTGAGGGTAAACTGAGATTTAGGGAATATTCGGTGATATTTCATAATATCTGCGGTTTATAGGTTTGGGAAATGATTCACCTACTGCTGCACGGTCTAAGCTTCCTTAAAGTATCTCTTCCAAGATACTGTAAGGAAGCTGAGCCTACTCGCATGCAGCTTATCTCTTCTCCTCGTCCTTTCTGGTCGCACAATTCTGAAGAAAAAAACGCTTACAAAGACTTAAAAGGGCTAACTTACGCCCAACAGCTCGTAGTTTTTTCTCTTGCAGAGCCAACAGTATTCACCCTCTCAAAAGGGGACCAATATATCCATTCCGTTATTTTTCCCAGAAGGCATTTATATTTCATTGGTATTGTCACGCATTGTATTATTTACTTAGTGTTACTGCGCAGTAGTTATCTTTTGTTATCAACAGTTAAAATCAACAATCGCTAGATCCTCGCTTCTGATTGGTAGTTGGCGGGATTGGATTCGCACGCGATTTCAATACAACTCCGCATGCGTGCTGTACGAAAACATGGCACGTGTTATAAGGGTTTGAAAAGTTTGAAGGGAGATGATTTATTTCAAAGTCCATCATTTCCTTTAGTGATACATCCGCTTGACTCCGTCACGGCTGAGTCACTTGAAATAAATTTGCAAAACTTATAACATTTGCTCACGTAGGAAGAGTCGAGAGTATAAAGACCAAAACATGCACCTAATCCGAGAGTGCTCTCATCTAAGCGACGAGAACAGAAAAATAAAATCTACAGTCACTTCCGAGAGAAAAGCGATGAGTAATAATACAGTGACCGGCAGGGTGAACAGTAACAAAAAAATAAATAAAAATAGGGAAAGCACATTGATGATTCCACGAGATACAATGGGAAAACGATTCCTACTCTTTCCTTTTCGTTTCGGGGAAAGGAAGCGGCCATCTACAGAGAAAAGGGCAGATCGGGATGTGGAGATATTATTTCTTCCCCATCATATAATTAATTAGGAGTGATTGCGCGAACAGACGTTATGACTGGAGAGAGTGATAGAGAGTGGGGCTTATGTGATGGTGCGGTAGATCATGACATCGATGTATACATCCACACTAAACCCAGCAAGCCGCTACAAGGGTGTGCGGCAGAGGATGTAGGAGTACCGTGCAAAAATGTTACTTCAAACAGTCACTAACTCCTTGAACACTGATGAACGTGGTTAGGACCACCAAAATATCAAAGTGAATTGTATTTGGTTAATCTCTGTTTTTTGCTAATAGGGGGGCCAATTCCTTTCCCAGTACTGGTTATGGTTTCCCAGGAAAATTTGGTACCAGAAAAATCACATTACTTTGATGGAGCTGCGGATGCCCAGAGAGGCTTTCTCGGGATTCGAACCCAGACCCCCCTGTGAATAGTCCAACGCATATAAATACATACATATACAGGGTCGCACCCAAAAGTGGTAGGACTGATTTTTTTACAAGAATTTTATTGACGATATACTTACATCGACTTAATAATCTTCAAAGTATGCTCCTTGAGCTGCTACACACTTAGTATAACGTTGCTCCCATTCCCCGTACACCCGCTGGAAATTTTCTTTGGGGATGCCGTTGATGACCCTCGTCGAAGCCTCTTGAACGGCCTTTATCGAGTCAAAACGTCGTCCCTTGAGCTGTCTTTTCATCAGGGGGAAGAAGAAGTCCGGTGGTGCCAGATCGGGAGAATAGGGCGGGTGCGGTAACGTGGCAACGCCGTATTTGGCCAGGAGCTGTCTGACGACGAGCGCGCCATGGCAGAATTTTCGGCACCGTCTTGGCGCACACCTTGCGCATGGCCGAGTCCTGTGAAATAATGCGTTGGACGTTGGATGCGGACAGACCCAACTGGTCTGCAATTTCTTCACTGGTTAAGCGTCGGTCTGTGTTCAGCAGTGTCCTCACTCTGTCCACATTCGTGTCGGTTCTTGCCGTCGACGGCCGTCCGGAGCGATGGTCGTCTTCAACGAGCTCCCTACCCTCTTTAAACAACTTGTGCCACTCAAATACTGTGGAACGGCTTAAGGCAGTGTCCCCATAAGCCTGTTTGATCATATCGAGGGTCTCAGTTTCCGTCTTCCCGAGTTTCGCACAAAACTTCACGGAATAACGTTTCTCTAAATTCAGATTCATTTTGTTTTTCGACGCGGGCAAAAAACTTGCTTCACTAAAAACGGTGTCCTCACTCAGTGACAGCCCGCAGGCGACTAAGATTGGTGTTGGTCTGTTGCTAAGAGACCCCTCCACCTTACCCTGCCAGGCAGACCCCCCTCCACCGATCCGTTCGCGCCAGAAAAAAATCAGTCCTACCACTTTTGGGTGCGACCATGTATATATACACATGTGGGTCGCGGGAATCTAGGAGTTGAACGTTGGACTACTGACCGGAGGGCCCGGGTTCCATCTCTGATATGATGGAGTTCCGCTATGTGATTTTTCGGGCACCAGATCTCCCTGGGAAACTGTAAGCGGCACAGGGAAAGGAACTGGTCCCCCTACCCTGATGTGTGAATTTCACACGCCGTCTGGCTTAGTACTGGGTGAACTCTACCATCACCTACCAAACCGACCTTCGGATTGTTTACTTATATATAATATTATATCTATTATATTTATATATATATGTATTATATATATTAAAACCCGCCATATGGCGAACAAATAATCATTCTCATGGAAATAGATATATGGAAAAGACGCGCATATAAAAGACGAACCGAGGGCTGACTTTCTAACCACTTGAGCTATCGAGGAAACGTAATTTACACTGAAATCTGCGGGGGGTTTATGCAACCAATTTCCTCGATTCTTTGGCCAAGAGATGGCGCTATTTCACCCACCAAAGGATAAATAGACGACACACGTGTCCTCGATGGATCAAATAGTTAGAGCATTGACCCGGCAAGTCAAAAGATTCGGTTTTCAAGTCCTGATCAAGGGAATATTTTTACACTTGTGATCTGCCCGATTCCGCCTTTCCCACCTCTCCTGTGTTCATCTTTTATGTGTGTTCCTAGCCCTTTTCCTTAAATCTATTTTCACGTGAATCTGTATTACATATAATTGGGTATGCATAAGCCATTAAAAATTCTCGTTTTGGTATCTTAATATAGCTGAATCCGGGAATCATTTCATTTAGTTATGATCTGTGGTTAAAGGAAAAGATTTTCACTAGATTTTCCGAACAACTGACTGGTCGGCTATTTCTGTAATTTTTCGTTCCACTATTGCCTTCATTTCCAAAGGTCTCTGGTTAATCTCCGCCGAGTCGCGAATATAGAAAGTGTGAAAACTCTCGTTTTATTGGCAAATTAATGGCTGAAACGGGCACTCGGTTATCCTAGAACTTTGCATCCTAAGTGCCTGCCAGTCATTGGAGGCCAACCCTACGAACCCTATAACCTTTTATGAATTCTAGGCGCCTCGTTTAAGTGCCTATAGTCATTCCGGAGTGACAGTGCATTCGCTGAAACTAATATAACCATTATGTTGGTCTTATTCCAGCTTGTCCTAGTCACGCGTTCATCCTTTGCTCGTAACCTAAAAGTTACCATCTACCTTCCCTAAGCTTTCACATCCCCTCCGGACAACAATCAACCATAACAAAAGCAATTTATGAGAAATGGTAAACTACCGGTTAAGAAAGGTCTTAGTAATAGGCACAGAGATTAACCTTAAAAGCGCAGCCTATGAGCCTGTAAAACGACAGCAAATACACCAACACTTCATCTTGTTAAGAAAATTTATTAATAGCTACAAACTTTCCACCTTCATTCCGTTCAACCCGGTGGATATTTCCCATCCTCTACCTCGCTTATCTAGCATTATCTCCTCTGGCACGATTTTAACTAAACATACTTCAAGAGAAGAGTGAAATTAGTTTTGTATTATTATTATTAGTGTACTTGTTTAAGGCGGTTTTTAGATGAACCCAGACTGAACATCCCTTACATTTCTTAGCCTCACCTAACATGATACGTATAAACTGACTTCATATAGTAAATTCAACTGCTCTTAAATTCCAAATATTTTATCCCCCCTATACTACGTCAAGAATGGCCACCGATTTTCTACATCTACATCGCCTGACTAAATTCCTTCCCTCTACATATCACACCATTCTTCAACATCCCATCACCAAAAAAATGCTCTGTATCCGTCTTCTCTGCCTTCTTTGAATTTCTCACAACAGCCCTCTCCCCTCCAACATCTTGCCTAGGACGTCATCGTTTGTTTTCCTTTCCGTTCACTTTAACTTTTCAATTTTCCTCCACTCACATGTGAAAATCTTCTGAGTCCACACCTACTATTTTGCTCCAACGGCCACGTTGCCGCGCCGTACAAAAACCAAGCACCATGCCAAAGTTCAAATGATTATTTTCTTAAAATCCTCAATTAACGTACATATCATCCATTATAGTGACAGCAGTTGGTGAATACACATCTTTTGCGACCTCTAAAATGCGTTCAAACAATGATGCTTCGCAGCCGAATCAAGTGCTGAGCTTAGGAGAACACTACTCGAATGACTCTTTAAGTTAGTCATCCAGACTGTTACCATTTTCAGCCAATGAGAAATTTAAAAAAATTAGATGGCATCAGATTTCTCCATACTTGTTAATTATTCATTAAAAAAATTGTTTTTTACATGAGCAATCAGTGAATTACGAGTATGAACGAGTGCCGCGAGTATTCTTGTCACGATGCGCATTTTAGTTTCATCATAACTGGTTTACCAAGTTGGAAACATGTAAACACTCGGGTTGCCAGGTTCTCAATGAAATTGTACAGCTCCTGTTCACACCAGGGTTTAGGGGATTCCTCAGTAGGGGATCACTCAGAAAACACCAGCCTTTTCACAGCCAACTCTCTTTTCATGACAAGAGCGACATCAACCGACTGATCAATTTGATGAAATACTGTTTGGTAGTTCACCGTTAAAGGGTTTTGTATCCACATTGACAGAACATGACAAATTTTTTATCCCCTAAAAAGAAAACACATCGCGACACCCCAGGCGACAATAAAGCCATCTTCAATTCCACATTCTTCCCCCCATAAGTCTGCATAACATGCCTACCCTATTCCTACTCCAACCTCGCTTTCCTAACGTTCTCTCGGCTATCACAGGCTTAAAAATTCCATCGGTAATCCAAATGCTATAAACCTATCTTTTTGGAATCCTTTGGATTTCTGCCAGGGATCCACTCTCCTCCCCATTCGCCGTACCTGGTACTTATTCATTTGTTCTCTAACCTGTCAATTTCACCTTTCCCATCTTTGTCCAATCCTTCATCTCAAAATCTGCCAATACCATCCACGATTATCACATAGTTTCAAAGTCCAAGTTTCCAAGCCTTAAAAACCACGCTCCAAGCCATATTCACTATAATTTAATTAATTCCCCTGTTACGAATTTTCTTTTTCTTCCCTATTCTAAAGAGCGACAGATCTTTCCAAACCCTTTGGGAGTACACAAAGATCTCAAACAATTCTTTGTCGAGATGAGGTGGCACAAAGAATTAAGCCAACGTCTCACTCCAGAGAGTCGCGCAAAGGGCCACTTTTTCTTTTAATCCGAAATTTCTGGTCCTGGATTCCCAGCCTAGTTTCCGCTCGCACGCGGAGGCCAAAATAGGAGAGAAAGCTTTCTTTTTGTGAAAACGGAAGGTTTAATAGATTTCTAGCGTCCTAAGGAAACCCTCAAGGAAATTACGGTGAACAAGACGAAGTGTGACCGTAAATTGAACTAGTTTTATGGCGCTCTTCATTAGTGGAATTATACCTTCAGTACCAGCGATACCTCATTTTCCGTTCCAAATGAAGGGAAAAGTAAATTAATTAGGTGGAATATATATAATATATATAAGCATATATGTATATATATATATATATATATTCCACCTAATTAATTTACCTCTATATATCAAAATGAAATACACTATGTTATCCCACAGAAGAGCTTTATTGTACGACCCGGGTTTCGTCGAAGATCGACATCATCATACCTGATGATGTCGATCTTCGACGAAACCCGGGTCGTACAATAAAGCTCTTCTGTGGGATAACATAGTGTATTTCATTTTGATATGAAGCAATTCCACAAAGTTACTATGGATACAATTAACCAGATCAAGCATACCTCTATATATATATATATATATATATATATATATATATATATATATATATATATATGAGTATATATATATATACATATATATATATATATATATATATATATATATATATATATATATATATATATTGTGAGTGTCCTTTCTTTGTGTCTCTATATTCTAAAAATCTACATCTGTGTTTTTATATATTTGTGTGTCGCCGAAGAGCGTTCCATTTCGAAGATATTATATATATATATATATATATATATATATATATACACATATACATTCAAACACGAAATCTCACCAAAAGGCGAACAAATATTCATTCACAGGGAAATAGATATAAGGAAAAGGGATAGGAACACATGTAAAGGACGAAAACAGGTGAGATGGGGAAGGCGGAATCGAGCAGATCACAATCGCAAAAATATTTTCTTGAATATACATATTCGAAACAAATATTGACTCAGCGCACGTCCATAGCATAGGAACGAGATACACACTCACTACCTGAGCCATCCTCACTCCTGGTAAAGTGTAATAATTATACGGAAGAACCAAAATATGATGATAAATTTATTTTCCAATGCAATTCTCTCATGCGTGTGTGCTTCAGCAACTGAAAGGGAGCAGAAGAAATAAGGAGGCATCCTAACAAAATACTTCCAACGATATCATGGTCATAGAGCTATCATGTGAAGTGGAAGAGATCACTGAAGATTGAACTTTGATTAATTTTAATAACATAAAGAAGTCGGTAGTGCCACAACTGGGCTGTCGGTCACTTTCACAGGGGTCCAGGAGATCACGCGAAATCGTCACACGAGCATCCTTCTGATCTTACGACAGCATATTGGGTAACATCTTAGCATGCAACTTTCTCATGGCTAAATATCCCGTAGGAATGGTATACAGTGAAGTTTTCGGAATATTAAACCCTTCTGCTAAAATTCTGACACTTGGCGTCGATCAAAATTGAACATGTCTATCACTTTTTGCACATTTTCGTCACACTGACGGACGTCCATGGTGTTCCTCGTCGTCAGCTTCCTCTCTACCCTCCCGAAACATACAATACCAGCCGTAAACCATTCCTTGGGACATGGCTTCATCTCCCAAACCCGCTTTTCCAAGCTTAACATATAATTTTGTTGCGTTTCGTTGCTCCATGGAACGTGGCCCCGTGAATTCGTGAGGCGAACCTTGAACAGGGGTCTAGTCTATCAGTGATAGGCACACTGCAACGTCCCGCAGACAACTGATGCAGGGTGTGATACTTTCTTAAGACCTCCCACCACCTTTCCCGCCACGAATCGCCCCTTGTCCAGCATCCGTGTCGGCGGGAAAAAGTCATTCTATTTTAATTTGAGGCAGACCGTGTGCGTTATCGAAGAATATTAAGGAAGAAAACATAAGACGATATACAGCGTATATAACGTTCAACAGAACGACAGGCACACGACAGACATTTTAAACTGCAGTGAATTGAATTTTCTCATTGCAATCCATCATTCGCCCTGTTTAAAAATTCAACATTCGCTGAATTAAATGCACATAATACTAAAGGCGTCGGATGAAAAAGAGGTGGTTTTCATAGTGAAGCGTTCAGTATTACTATATAAGGCATTTTAAATTCGCCAGGAAAAAATTTCGAGAGTGCGGAAACAAACCATATTTCCCTTTTTTTTCAAAAGGAAAAATTTCTTAAAAACGTCAAACTTCAATTCAAAATATACCGACCTTTGTCATTTCAGAAATCAACATAACTTTACTAAGGATATATATTGAACAACGTAATACTTACGTTGGATAAAGAAGATCACCGCCTCAGCAGAATAGTCAGCCAGTCGATGATAGAACAGCAAACGTTGATTTATCTTCGGTGGTAGTAGTGAGAATATTGGTGGGACGATTCTCAGAAAACTGATTCCAAACTCAGCAGCTTCTTACCTGTGTAGTGAAGTAGAATAATGGTATTTTTAGTGCAATAAACAATTTAATGTACATAAGTTACTATAAATCTGCAGGCTTAAATATAAAAGGTATTAGTGATAATTAAGGAAGGCGACCGTTAGCTAAGTTACAATTGGTGATCTTTATATGAGCAATTTGGTAAAAGTAGAATTTTCAGGGAATTTGAGAAGAACGAGGGGAGAGAGCAACTCTGCGCCGTCATTAACTTGATTAAACAACGAAATACGCCTACGGATCACACAATTTAACGTCCCATCCTACGGACGGCGTACTCTTCTTGAAGTGCTCTCTGTATGAAACTCTTGTAGACAAACGAGGGTATCAATGAAAAAAAAATATGCCTAAGGATGTAACCATGGTTTTGTAAAAATTGCATTGTAAAAATATAAGGATGTAACCATGGTTTGAATATGGTGGGGGAAGAGACTAAGTTTGCCGGGGGAAATCCGAAAAGGGCAAAGGAGTGAAGTATGGAGGAAATATTGAAGAGTAGTGGGATTTTTGTAAGGCAGAAGCTACAGAGAAATGAAGATTGGAAGGTTGCATGATACTTAGAAATAAATAGTCTTTAGAAATATTCCCAAAAATCTACCTCAAAAATAGATAGAATACTTTGGTTGAATGAATGATAATATTTAATGGCATTAACTATACCTTCATGAACTAACTCATATTTTCAATTTCCTCCTTAAAATCGTTGTCACTATTGGTTTCGATTGATAACAAATAATATTTGGGCGACCAACATTCGCAACAACACATTTCAAATTTTCAAGTTACAAGCAGTCTCGTTCCCATGGATTCCGTATCATTTCCGCTTAATGTCAGCTGTTCGAAAATGGGAAAGGTGAAATAACACGAGCGAAAATGTTTCCCTCATTGTCTGCTCGAAAGGGCAGCGGAGAATTTCCATTCTCATCCAACCAGAACCGAAACCATGAACCACCAAAACTTTTCATGTTGGGTTATCCAAAAAAAAAAGACATCGTCGGCCGGAAATTGAAACTTGGCACGCTGTATTTCCAGGAATACACTGGAACTCCATGTAATGTCCAGGATCATCATTTCCAAAAATATATAGATGGGACTTAGATGGATTGCTTCAATCGAATCCAGCATGAATTATGAATTAGTGAAATAAATTCGACATTTACTGCGTGCTACGCGGTGATTTCAATGTGGTTTATAAGTAGTACTCATCATTAGAGAAGTTAGGAGGAGAAGATTAAGTTTGACGTTTAATTGAAAGGTAAGAATTAGAGCAGGTGGAACAGTTGGAAGTGTTTTGGACAATGCGTCATTCAGGGTGGTATGTAGGTAAGAAGAAGAATTACGCTAAGCAAAGAAACTTTAACAAGGAGAGAGTTGATGACAAGGGTATTGAATGCGAATTAGCGAAAACCTTGATATCGAGACTGATTTTTTGCAATGGAGTGAAGTACAAACTTGATCTTTGAAGCAAGTCGATGAGCGTAGATTAAATTCTTTTGAGATTTGGGTTGGAGAAGAAGGATGAATGAAGAATCAGTACCAATCTTAAGGTTCCAATCTGCCTTCATAATGCGTCAACAAACACATATATTTACATATATTTACATATATATATATATATATATATATATATATATATAGATATATTATTTGGTAATTTAAAGTTCTAATTAAGTTTTTGATGGGCACAAACTTCAAACTTCTTACAAGATAGTCAATTCTTTCCCTCTACTTCCTTACTTGCCTAACAGTTCTATTTATCCTCTATCACAGTCTTAAATATTGTATCAATAATCAAAATCCTCTGCATCCACTTATTCTGCTCCTTTGGATTTCTCTTCGCCCCTTCTGCCATGCTTTGCACCTCCTCATTTGTTTTTCTTTCCTTGGATTATCTTTAGCTTTTTACGTTGAGTTCAGAAATCTTAATGTTAACTGATCCGTCTGCATTACCTGCTTAACTATAAACAAAAATTTGGAAGTCTTATTTAAGTCCATGCAGGTACATCAATGACTGGAATCATTAATTGCATAGCTAACGGACGCAGACAACGAAACACATTGCAAGAACAATTTTCGGCCAAACAAGTGAAGCTCGCTTTGAACGAGCAGAGATACCTACCGACCTGCTCGTTCCGACGACTCTAGCTAGCTTTTACGATCACAATCCGCAATTATCTTTTCCATTTTTTTTTATTATTCCCCCTCTTCCCCGGTGAAAGAGTCCCTCTCTGTTGCGTCATGTAGTTTGGATCTTTGTCCTTCACAAATCGCCCGTCGCGTTTGCGTCAGTCCCTTTCATCCTCGGAGATCTTCCGGGTGTCACGAAGTGAAGCGAGGGGGGATCGACATTTACAGTCACACATAATCTGTCCGCCGGCCTTCCCTTGCAGTTGTATCCTCGTTGTATACTCTGGTACGGAGTCCTCTCTCTAAGCTGTCGGCCCTTTTTCCTAAGCTATCATGCCACATTTAGATTAAGCAGAAGTTTACAAAGAATGGTCCCATTTGGGAAAAGGTATTTTACCGATTTGGTTATGTTTTGGGATAAAAGATGTCAGAGGAAAAATCTGACGAAGCCATAAAGGGAAAACGCAAGCTTTGAAATACAATATTCATGCAACAAACAGTACTCTTCCACTATAAGATCTAACATGAGCTTTTCAACTTAGGATGTACCTTCAGCGAGCACTGTTAATTTCCTACTAAATAAGCCGAAACCACGAATGAACGCTCACATTGAACATTTGTAGATTGGTATATGTGTGCAAAGAAGTTACTACAAGCTATAATTCAAAGCAAAGGCCCAATTTCTGGCACAGCAGAAGAACCAACAAATACACGAAGCTAGAATGCCAGGGAAACGGAAGTACGTACAATCAAGGAAACTTCTCCAGGGTAATTGTGCCCCAGAATTGACTGATTAGAGGACCAAGGATCAAAAACAAGAAACATTACGGTGATAGGAGAATGTATGGCAGGAGCGTTTTAATTTTAAAGAGGGGTCTTAGGTACTTTTATGTTGGCGTCGTGAAGAAGAAACTCTGAATATTATATTCAGAAAATGTGTGCCAGGGTCAGCATTTAATCCGGAAGAGTGACTATTATGCTACTTTAAATTAGCTTGAATTTGTTCACGAGAAATCGATACACACATTAAGCATACTATTGTATTAATACTAGTAATAAGGTGACGAGATGGACAACGGAGTTCTTACGTAACGCTTAACAAAGTGTAGTCTTTGAGTAGGTTGAGTTCATTAGAAGCAGACGTAACTTCAGGCGTATCACAGGGAAGTTTCATAGGGCTCATTTACTTCTTCACAAAAATTAACGACACAAGTCTAAAACGACAAACCTAAAATGAATAAAATCATACGATAGATCCCTGATTGGTCTGCAGATCACCTGTTGAAAAAATCCAAGGCAAACAACATTGCAACAATTAATGAATTTAGGTTTATTAAGGTCGTATTTATATAAAATTAATTCTACGCATACGAATGCTCTTTTAGACAATGTCAATCAAAAACTTATCAATAATTTTTACAGTGTCTGTTTAGCTCAGAATTTGGTGTAAATTCAGTATTCAATGATGTTCTGGCAAAACTGGAAACATATAAATCTGATGTACAGGTATGTACATCATATTTATATGTTTCCAGCCTGTATCTGTAAGAAAGATTAAATTATGTTGAAGCGAATAAGGCTTCAAAATTTTGTATTTCTATAAGTTGTGTTTAATTTATTTGAAATCGATTAGGAATTTAGTTAGGTAGCGATAATCTCTGTGGCTTGCGACTCGAATTACAACGGAAGCGTGTTGTTTCCACTCCAAATACCTGCATCATAATGTCACTTTGCTGAAAAATGATATAGCATACTTGATACATAAGTAATATTAACTTTTGGACACATTACTTTAGTCTTAAATCTTTTAAATATATGCAAGAGAGGGAGTTTACAATTATGGAATTTCATGATCAGATTAGAGGCGAAGTTCCCATATTTACAGACCTAAATATATTTGTTGAAGTTTCAGAGACCCGATTGAATTTTTACATGATTCACTTTCATAAAGTTTTCAATGAAATATGCTAAGGTAAGAGCAATAAATTGAATAATTCCTCAATTAGAATTGTATTTTCAAGGGTTCATCAATTTTGTTGTACAAAAGTCAACCCCCAAACCTCTTTTCTTTATGGACCACACACATGATTTTCAATTACGTGAGCCGCAGAAAGAAGCACGATTTTATCAAAGAAATAGGTGGCATTTTTTTAACTTACAAAAAACAATAAAAAATTTGCCTCCTCCTCCTATGGGTGTGGAAACAGACTTGGTAATGACGAGCATGCGGTCGAAGGGATCCTTAAGAAATGGAATATGAGAAGGCACTATAAAATGAAACAATGCATCGAATTTTAACAGAGACGGAAGATGATAAGGCAAATTTAAAAATATTCCATGAAAGGGATAAGCGTTTTCTGAAATAACCCAAAAAAATTGGCTTTTATTTGCCTTAATTCACCCAGAAAGTGAAAGTCATGAAGTTAATATATATATTTTTTTCTACGCGATTTTCAGTGTCACACGACTTCGTAGTATTATATAATGCCGCCAATTACCCGATGGAAAGCCTCGGGCTAGGTGAATCGATGGACGTTTTGGATTTAAGATGAACATCCTTCCAATTCCGGTTGAATTTATGATTACGCGAACAACTTTCACCATCGGAAGGAAATCAATTGAAGATGGGAGTTGGATGGACTCGTTAAACCTTTTCTACAGTTCCAATAATACTCATATTTGGAATTGCTTCAGTGATATGAGCCCGATTATACTCTTAATATCCTAAATGAAATGCTTTCTCAAAGAGTATAAGCGCGTATAACAAGTGATACTCAAGGTGTTGCTTGATGAAAATCAATGTGCAGGTTGGAAAAAGCTTCAAAAGTTAAAGAGAATTTCAACAATATAAGTATGGTGTATATATTTTGGTAGCCAACGATTTAAGGTACACGTATGGAGGTTTTGGATAAACACTGGCTGAACATTTCTTTGACCCTACCAACAAAACACAACGTTATGACCCACGGTATGTTAAACCTTTGTCCAATGCCGCATACTTCCATCCTCCTTTCCAAACATAATTGTATCCTTTTCCAAACTCCTAACTCTTTTCTTTTCTTTAAGTATTAATAATTTTAAATAATTTGCCACAATATAATATGATGCTGTCTATAATATAATGTTCGCGTGTAAACTCTAACGTGTTGGTGAACGATGATTTTTACGCTCTGAAATTGTTGCATTGAAATGCACATTAGCGGATGACTCCGTTAAAAGTTACTGTTGCGGCATCTCCCGCAGTTTCTTTGGAATTATATTACTGTTCACAAATATGATTAATTTTTCCCCTCACACGATGTCCTTCGTAAAGTTTGGTACTTGGAATTATTGAGATATGGAAACTGAGAGGTATTTTATGGATACTGAGTTGCTTAAAATATTAAAAAATAAATATATATCTCAAATTGCACTGAAAGTAATATTAAAAAATATTCCAGCCATGGTCAGCTGAACATAATTTTTTTGTCGATGTGAAAATAAAAAAATAAAACATTGGGGAGGCTCATTACATATTTCCGATGGACAATGAGCTACTTAAATTTTTTTACCATGCTATGAGTTTATTTAGAAAGTTAAGTTTGACCGAGTAATATTTTCAATCATACTATATCACAGTAAAAGGTGTAATGTTGTTAATGATGTCATATAAATTTGAGACAAAGTGATGAGATAATGAGATATTTGGTACAAATGTTTCAAGCACAATTAAGTCTTAATTCCTATCTAATAGTAGCCATTTCCAATCATACTTTTCCCTGTCGAAATAATTTTTAGTCATATGACAGAAAAATTACTTAAACGTTACCGAAGAGTATCAATTTAAATGAACCTTCCACGATACATTTTTATCTTGTCGATGAACTTTTTAAAGCCATTATTGGTAATACACTTAGACAATAATATTGATAAATTGCACGATATATTAGTTGAAAATTTTAGTGGCAAGGCAAGTTGTTTAAGAGTAATACAATGAAATAGCGGAGACAAAGAATTTTATTTTTTCTCTTGAGAGCTCATTAACACAAAAACAGTTCGTTTAAAGCATTTATTGAGTTCATATTTGCGTATTTATTTTTCATTTTCTCATTGAAATTCTTCCCCTTTCACTTTCGGTTTTGGGTGAAGGCAGGACTGGTTGATGAGGAAAAAAATACTAACAGAAACAATGGGATGCTGAAAGCGGCAATTATAAGAGGGAGAATTCTGGGAAATCGTGGTAAAAACTAGACATTTTGGATTAAATTAAGAGAGTTAGAAAGTATGCAAAGCTAAGGAATGAATAATTGTTATAATATAATATTTAATATAATTATTTTATGGGAATGCAGAAATTTCAGAATGCATAAATGGAGATACACTGTAGTATGGGGTTCAAGAATAAATTCTATTATGATTTATAGGGCATATAAGTAGAGTATAATTTTATTAAATTGCCCCTGATTAATTATTAATTCATACGTGCGTTGTCTTCGGAAAATTGTAGGTATGAATGCAAACTTTGGGATTGATGAGACAAGGGAAAGCGTAAAAAATGTTGATTACAAGATTTGACCAAGAAAGACAAACAGAGGTATATAATACCATTGAAAGGTAGGGAAACGATTCCTTAGTCTTTTGAAGCTATACTGTGTTCGAAATCTGTGCGTGGGTTGTCATTTATCACGCTCTTTGCAGTCATTTCAACATTCTAGCTAGGTGAATTATAGCCGGTGGCATTCTTCCACGTTTTTAAATTCTCTCTATCCTAATATCTTCATTAGGCTGGATATACTAATGGTGCGGATATTCGAGAACGTTAAAGAGTTGCATAAACACATTCATCAAAGGTCGTCAAGGGAAAAAGCACTTTACTCGCATCAATTGTGAGGCAGGGTCGTCTTGATCGAACCGTCCACTGTTGAATGGTGTTTACATACCTATCGATTGCGATATCGCGTAAGAATTGTCAACCAGCCAAGCCAATTTTGTACTTCGCACTTCGCTGTGATGACAATGTTGCGAACTCCACTGTTAGCTTCCTTTGTAAATGGGCCCTAGCCATACGAACGTGATGTTGGGAAATAGTTGCGACGAAGAGACAACTGTGATGGATTTGATGCATTGTTCTGTGACGTCAAAGTGATTGTTGAGACGTAAGCGCATGCAATGTTGATGCTGTGTGGATGGCATGCTGCGGGTTATGTGAAATTTAATCCTGTGACATAAATGCCAGTTGGATACACAAATTCAATGCTGCAGTTCGAATGAAATATAACGACGAAGTTAAATGCAATCGAGATGTATAATTTGAACTCGACTCTGTGGCGTAGTGCGATGGAAATGCGATGCTGCGGTGTAAACGCGACGAGCGCAATGTTCTGACCCTCACTCCATGACCTCTCCTAGATTAAACATGTACGGGAACTATTTGGACAAGCTTACAAAACATATGGATTCAATAGAAGGGTGTTGGGGAAATTAGACGAAAAGATTAAAGATTATGTTACCGACATCTGGTTTGCCCTCATTTAGAAATTTCTGCTGGTTTATGGGATCCTCATGGAGTTTGATTGATTTCCGAATTTTATCGCGTGCAGTTCAGAGGAGGCAGATGAATAAAACGCTGATACGATAAACTGAGTAGTGTATAAACATTATATTAGGAGCTAGAATGGGAATCACTAATGGGGCGAAGGTTAAATTACAAATTAAATCTCTTGTTTAGATTGGCAGGATGTCTCTTAAGCAATGATGTTGAAAATGTGTCATTAACCCCATCGTACTACAGTAGGAGAGATAATGTAAATACAATTAGAGATATTAAATATAAAACAGATATATTTATGATGTAGTTTTTCCCACAAATGATTAGGGATCAGGATAACGTTGTCCAACCGCGCTTTGGACTAACAATAATTTGCGTCAAAAGTAGTCTGGTGTGTAATCACCCCCTGCCACATACCCTATCCGTAGCTGGCGGGCTACCATACTTGTATATATTAATAGACCTAAGTGGGACTTCACAGTTTCAATATGATATAGCAGCGTGAACGAAAAGTTAACGTAACGCAAAATTATTGCATGAAACACCAGAATCCACATACAGACAAATGCATGTATGAACTTATATTTCTGCATTAATGTCTGCTACTCAGACACCCCCCGCCACACGCCCGAAAGTCAACGGTAATGTGATGATGTAGAAATGCATTGTTTCAATGAAATTGCAAGACCGCCAGGTAAATGCGATAGTGCAAAAGAAGCGTAATAATGCATTTGTGCGAGGTACGACAAGTATTAGATGTGAAGTATTAGAACAAATCCAATGTGCTAAGCGAATGCAATGTAGCGTTGGAACCCGCCACACGTGAATACCATTGGCGTGTTACGTATGCGGCGCTGGGATAAACTACGACGCACCACGTTAAGTACCCTTTCCTTTCATTTGCATCGCCATGCCGATGTGATCATCGACTACCCCATTCGCATTCCACTCAGCGGCAGTCATTCCAAATAACTCTTATTCTAATGCAACAGTTAATGGCACCTCGTCTTGCATTCATTGTAGAATTTCTTGAAATACTATGGCAAATTTTTAAGCTTCCAATGCAGATTTGCAATTCAGTTCAAGTATTCTATTTACAAGTAAGTTTCGGACGATCCCAAACGACTAATAACTTCTAAGTATTTCAGGACTTCCTCTTCTTTTCCTCACATTATTTATCTCTTCATTCCTTCGTTATCTTCTGTCTGCATTCATGCTTCCTAAAAAAACCTCTTTCCCTACCTCTACCCTCCTTTCATTACGTTCTTCCTTCGAACACCGTCTTCAACATGCCGCCGTCTTTCAATATTTCCTGCATCCACTTCCTGTGCTTTCTTCGGATTTACTCACATAACTTCCTCTCTTCGATCATTATTTAAGCTCTGCCTTTGAGCTCTGTTCAACTTATTTTCTCCATTCTTATCCATCCCAAGCTATCAATCATTTTTTTCCACGAATGATAGGGGATCATAATAACATTGCTCGACCGCAGTAGGGTCATGTTAGAGTAAAATTAATCTGGTGTGTATTCACCCCCTGCCACACACCCTGGCGGTGGCTTGCAGGGTATATATGAATAAATGAATAAATAAATAAATAAAACAAAAGTATCCAAAATACGGTCATCCTCATCCCTGAAAGATTAAGTCATTCATTCGTTAAGTACAACGATCCATAGCGCAGCCAGATTTGTAATATGGCATCACATTAATGACGGGGCTCCATAGATTGTTGAAACTTAGGTTCCGTACTGCACACGAAACTTCTTGGAATACATAATTAATATCTACACCGGGGTATCCCGAAAGTCAGTGTTAGTATGAGATTCAATAACAAGTATGTAACATCAATAATTAAGTTTTATAAATGTTTAGCTACCAATTTAAGCGGATCGATTCAAATTAATTAAATACAACGACAGCATCGTTTGAATTATATTAATTCTCCGCTTGTCACTGACCCACATGTAATATTTGGGTAACGAGTAAATTACCGCCTCCTTTCTCCGGCATAGGCAAATATCCAAAGCTTGCCTTGGGTTTGGGAATACATTTTGGCGATGTCGATCAAAACTCGATTGTAACGACCAAGAAATCGCAAAGACAACTCTCTTTCTCTCACCCCTGCCGCCATCTCGCGGGACAACGAAAACTAGTCCTGCGGAGATACACGCTCGACAATCCACCCACTCACTCACTTGCCTCCTTACACCCCCCCTTACAAAACCGACCCCCTCCCAACCCATCCATTCCCACGTTGTCACGCAAGTGCATATGCACCACTCCATCCCTTCACTCGACTCAAAACTTCCCCCATTTCCACCCACATAAAACTCTCCCTCTCTCCAGAGCCAAGAGAAAGAGTGACGATGGGAGAATGAGGGGAGAAAGGGGGGGTGGGTAGGGAAGGGGAAGGTTGACTGCAAACAAGAGCGAGAGCGCCCTCCGATCTTACCCAACCGCTTCACTTACTCCCTTTCGCAACCGGAGATTCACCGATCCCTTTCGGCATTACGCTCGTCTCTCTGCAGGGGCAGCGATCTTCGTGCATCGCCGGTGTGGATCGAGAAGTAATTGGTTCGGTTGGGGCGAATGGGAGAAGTCAGTGTTGGAGGAGAGGGTGGGGTAGATTGAGGGAAAGTGCGGCACCGCAAGGACGGATGGACTCCTTCCACACACCACGTCGGAGCTCAAACTTTGTCGTGACACGACTTTTGACGATTGGCGATTTTTCTCATTAATTCGCACACGTGGGAATTATTTGCCTATTATTCATAATTAATAGTTATAATCAACAACCCCGAAGAAGTAAAGAGGTCATTAGGGTAGATAAACAGCAAAAATGGCATGGCAATTTTGGATGAGAGTTCATGAGGAAATAAAATTGAATCCGGTTGGCGATAATAAAAAAAAATTAAATTGAAAACCTGATTTTTTCCAACTTTTCTTAACCATCTGTACACCGTTCTTTTCGATCAGAGCTATATTAAATTGCTCCTTGATTTAGAATGACGCAGGCAAGACTCAAGGACATTTAGGAAGGTGTAGGACACCTCTTGAGTTTTCTTCCGACACCGATGGAATTATCACAACACCAAATAATATCTGTAGATACGACCACCAGGATAGAATAAGTAGGGGGACACTCTCGCCGTCAGATTCAAGTACTTGTTCTTGCCCAGCACGATTAGCAGTCATAACAAAATCGAACCCAAGCGACCAAGTGTATTTATTGAAGGTAAAAGTTTTATGATTAAGCCTAATGTTTAATGGCGTATTTAGGTATGTACTCGTATGTGTGTTTGCGCTCGAGTGTTTTTGCATGCGAGCTAAATTCAAATGTATGTAAGAGTATGAACCAATATTTGTACATGTATGGATTGCATGTTGCCCCCCCCCCCGCCATAGGTCCTTGCAGTGGCTTGTGAAGCACCGTGTAGTTGTGGATTACATGCAGCGAGAGAGGGAAAATGACTGAAGGAGGAAAAGAGGTTCAGTGTGACGGGACCGTGCACGCAGACGTCATGCGCAGGGACTGTTTGTTTTGTTTGGGCAAGTCCACAAGTTTAGAACACCGCCCACCGAGGGGAGAGCATTATGTGGAGGCACATGCATGGGCAGATGAAGTTATCGTGCTTACATATTTGCAGGTGAAGGGAAGAGTTGTTACCGGCGTCCCCTAATCTCCACCAGTGCCTTTCATATTCTTTCGGATACCTGTTCGGGTATATCTTCCGACCGAGTAAATTATCACCTCCCACCTCCGACATACATAGACAAAGACCCACCCAATTGCGCAGTAGACTAGAGAGTGTCGAATAGCTAATCTCGAGCGGACTATACTCACTTGAGTGGCGAAAATAACGTGCCAGATAAATTTTCTGTTTCTTAAAAAAAAAACAGGATGAAACTTGCGATTTTTTTCTGCAAGGGAAAGTGCCAGCAGTATTCCAGTCTTTTGCCTACGAAAAAAGGCTTCTTTTCCCATGTTTCCCAAAGAGACGAGAGACTTTCACCCGAAGCACTTCACGAATTGTTCATCCATTTTGCTTTCTTCCGAACTGTTCTTGAGTGACTTGAATGAAATTGGATTTGAAGTAGCATCCTGATAGGGGGAGGTTCTTGATGAACCCAATGACCAGACAATGAAACTTATTCCAGGACACACACACACACACACACACTCACTTGACACTGCAACATAATTATTAATTATAACCTACAGAAGAAGGCTGGTTTTGAATGTAAATATCACCGCTATACTTCTAGGTCTCTCCCAGCAGTACACCTATTGCATCGTCCAACACTAAAATAAACTCTCCTTCCATTCCAAATACCTTGTCCATCCTCTCATTTCGTTTAATGTACCTAATATTTTCCCTTCAACTGCCTCATTGGTCTAACAATCTCCCCTGTACCAATATGATTCTTCAACACACAATATCTTTTCAGAATGCTTAAAATCCACTTTTTCTACCTCCTTTGAATTTTTTCCGACATCATTCTCACTTCCCCTGCCATGCACAAAACTCCTTCGCCTGTTTTTCTTTCCATCCATTACACTTTTTTTAGTCCTCAAAAACCACATCTCAAAACCCTGAAAGGAATAATAATTATTTAAAAAAATATTATTATTTCTTTAGGATTGTCACTGTTTAGGGACTTCTTGGCATGGCTGCTGTAAGGCATCACATGAATAAGGTTTTGATACATTAAAAAGGCAATTACATTCCCACTAATAGACTGAAAAACCTGATGCATCAAATTATTATGTTGAACTTGATAAGAAGAAAAAAATTAACTTGTACGAGGGTCATCCGGAAAGTAGTACCCGTTCGTGAAATAAAGACACAAAAGTAAATATTAACAAACATAAAAAATTTTATTTGAAAGAGGATACTTTAAACTACTTCTCAACATAATCTCCAAGCAAATTAAGGCATTTGTCATAACGTGTGACAAGTTTCTGTATTCCTGCTGCATAGTCCTTCGCCGCCAGCTCATTGAGATACGCGAGGGACCCATCTTGCACAAATTTTTGCATAATGCAGATGGTGTTTAACAATTTCATGAACAATTGTTCGAGAAACATTGGGAAAATGCTCACAGATGTCATCAATTGTGACGCGCCGATCGTTCCTCACGAATTCGTCAACTGAGCTCACCAGTTGGTCTGTAATGACAGACGGTCTCCCCGAACGCTCATCGTCGTGTGTGTTCCCCCTCCCCATGTTGAAGTTGCGACACCACCGCCGAACAGACGACTCGTCCATTACATTGTCTCCATACACCTCCTTTAATTGGCGATGAATATCACATGGGCGAACGTTTCTTGCATTGAGGAATTTAATCACTGCCCTCACTTCACAACTGGCGGCGTTCTCAATTTTTTTAAACATTGTAAACAATCACAGAAACAACACAGGCAATGCTAGCGTCACGCAACTTGGCTCAGAGAAGGCAGACAAGCCACTGAAGCTATCTGACCTCGTCCAGCGGCTACTCGCGTCGTCAGCACTTCATGCGGCACGAACGGGTACTACTTTCCGGATGACCCTCGTATGATCTCACGGTGTCCTTCGAAAACAAATACTTTAATAAATATGCATTCAATTTTCGTTCAAGTCGATTACCGCAGGATCTTTTGACGATACGCAGGGATGGAAGGAAATGCTTTGGTTAGTTTACCCTTTCATCTACATCTAAACAATACCGCGCAAACTGCTGCAAGGGCGTGTAGCGAGGGATCGCAGGGCACTATTTACATTGCATAATGATTAGTTAATACGAAAGCATATGAATATATATTTGCTCAAAAACTAAAACACAAGTACATATGAACACAAAATTGATTATATATATATATATATACATATATATATATATAATGTATAACACTTAGCACTAGTGGACACAGACAAAAACACAGAAACACACAAAAAAAGAGACTCACTATTTTTCGAATTTTCGGTGGTCGTTGCCACCTTTATCAAGGAGGAGAGGGACAGAACTGAAGGGAATACGAGGGCTGGAGCGATGGATGGAAGGGGAAGGTGGGGAGGGAATTCCGAAGGGACGGGTTTGGAGGGGCAGCGTTAGAAGGGTGGGGAAAATGTAGAAGGTGATGGGGGTGGAAGGGGGATGAAAATATAATTAGAACAGGGTAATTAGTGCCTAATATTGATTCCTGGCCAGTTCCAGGACTCCAAAAGCCAGATGAAGGATTTCTCTAGTGTTTTCAGTTTCAGAGGAGGATCAGAGGGTGGGAGGGATGCTATGATGGATACACTATGGCATCTATACGATCAATCCTGAAAGACCTCTACCCTATCCTAAAAAATCATAATGCCACCGCCAACCTTTTTCCCAAATGCCCCTCAGTTACTTTCAAACGCCCCGCCAACCTATCCGATCTCCTCAAATCAACAAATCCACTCCTTAAATCCCCAACCCGTCCTAAAACCACTCCAACGCCTTGCAATAAACCCAGATGTAAAACATGCCCTATTTTCAAAACCAAAATCCCATCCCTCTCCCACCCGCTTTTTAACTCTCTCCCACCAATTCCCTCCTCTACTTGCACTTCTAGCAATGTAGTGTACCTTCTGAAGTGCCAACTTTGCCCTGCCTATTATATTGGGCAAACCACCACACCCCTCAATATCAGAATCAACAACCACCGAGCCTCATGCAAAAACTCTTCCTTAATTGACATGCTCCCTATCCCCAAACACGCCTCCGAACACAACACTCCCTTTGATAAATGCTATAGTGTATCCATCATAGCATCCCTCCCACCCTCTGATCCTCCTCTGAAACTGAAAACACTAGAGAAATCCTTCATCTGGCTTTTGGAGTCCTTGAACTGGCCAGGAATCAATATTAGGCACTAATTACCCTGTTCTAATTATATTTTCATCCCCCTTCCACCCCCATCACCTTCTACATTTTCCCCACCCTTCTAACGCTGCCCCTCCTAACCCGTCCCTTCGGAATTCCCTCCCCACCTTCCCCTTCCATCCATCGCTCCAGCCCTCGTATTCCCTTCAGTTCTGTCCCTCTCCTCCTTGATAAAGGTGGCAACGACCACCGAAAATTCGAAAAATAGTGAGTCTCTTTTTTTGTGTGTTTCTGTGTTTTTGTCTGTGTCCACTAGTGCTAAGTGTTATACATTATTATTCACGTCCGTGAGTCTTTCAAAAAGTGTTATATATATATATATATATATATATATATATATATATATATATATATATATATATATATATATGTAGTAATTGACAACTTCGTTAATCGTTCATTTTTGAGTAAATACATTCGGATTGCATGGGTTCGTTTATATCATGATTGCGTATCGTGCGAAGGAAGAACGAGTACTTGAATCCGTCTGTGGTGGTGTTGTATAGAGTTAAATCTATTTAGATTAATTCTTTCGCATTAATTACAGGAATATCTCTTCAGCAATGAAGCCGAAAGTGCTTCATTTGTCCGATCGTACTACTATAGGAGAGATTATGTGAATGAAATCTCAGAGATTAAGTTTAGAATAGATAAATTTAAGAATTAATTTTCCCAAAGAACTATTGGGTATTAAAAGGAAGTGGTCCGACCGCACTAATAAAGAAAAGTATTTCGAATCACAGGTAGTCTCGTGTGTAATCACACACTGCCACACACCCTAGCGGTGGCTAGCAGGGTACTATGTAAATAAATATCTCACTCATTTGATCCCGGTGATTGAATTTATCAATTTAATTTTTGCACCATAATGATTCTCCCGGGGTTACATGAAAACTCTGACGTGTCCTGCACCTGCCTAAAACTCTTCATCCTTGTCTGATCTCTAGGAGAATCAAGGGACTCCCAACCTAAATCCTTCAACACACCAGTCCCATGCTTATGAAAACTCTCCTTTCGCAGCAATTTTTCACAAATTAGGTGGATTTTCTCTGATTCTTTTACACTTTCTGAATAGATGTTTTTTGTCTGGGGCACAATATAATATTTGCCGTGTATTCCATATGTGTCGTAACTAAAGCGTATTGATGCCTATCTCTCATATTTTCATCACATTTTTTTGCAAACCGTCTAAAGGAACCTAGTTTCTTTAAGAATGGCTACCATATGATCATTTTCCAAAATGAGACTTCTGATTTGTGCGATTAAGACAAAAATCACTAGGGTCAGTCTAACAGCTTTGAGCATGACTAATATAATGTGCAGTATATGGCATCCATGGAAACCCTATTGACGACGCATGGTAGTCAGGATCCAAAGGTACCTGGATCACCAGAGGAGTTCGCGTGCGGAACCAGGGAATTCGAAAATAAAAACTCAGGCAGAGTTAGGAAGAGTATCTCAAACAGTTGACATTTCGGTAAAAGTCTAAATATACAACCTTAAATGTCACTAATTCCCCTGACGCCTCTGTTAAATGTAAATGGTGCGGCTACACGAAGTCCTGGATCTTAAAAAGGATTGCATGATACTTTTACCAGGAGTTACACTTTTTTACCGCACACACTGTCCACGTAGAAGCCATAATAAAGCTCTCCCTTCGGCCAACGGTTACGTCTCCCGCGGGAATTTTTTTTTCATCAGCGAACCTTCTTCGTCACTCAACTCACGGCGCTATTGATTTTCAGATTAAATCTCCAACAGGCACTCACCGAGACCTCCTCTAGGTGTAAAAGCAAACATTCATATTCATCACTTACAGTTAAAAACGATAAATATTTAAATAATAATTTTTCAAAAAAGCACTTCTGTACATTGACACTAATTGGAAATGAAGGTTGACATGGCTTAACAAATGAAATTCTCTCCTTCCATACCGTGCAAAGAAGAACCAGTTTTTCCTATCACTCCTTTACGTATTTAATCCTCTTCTAATATCACATCCCAAAAGTCACCAATCTTACTTCTATACTTTTGTACAAGCGACCAAGTTTCCGAACCATATATAGTTTTCGCCATGCTTTTCTTTGCATTTTTAGCCAAGGTCTAAATCAACTCTTGGTGTATATGTATGAGTATAAATAATACCAATAAGGTTTTACAATCTGGATCGGCGTGTCCTCCATTGTTGATCAAGTGACGCTTTGTAACTTTCCTCGCAAAATAGTGAGGAAAACGCGTACAATTACAAACAATGGCTATAACGTATTGATACTACTGTAAATTTAATGGAGGGATGGGTGAATTTCATTATTATTCGCTCCGTGTTAAGAATTTCTTTGACAACAGTGATGCGGCATGGCGGTTTAGATAACTATGCTTCATTTTAATGAAACATCAGTAGCAGACGTGAGCGTCATTTTATATTCAATTAAACAACTACGACAACCTCAATGCGTAGCGGTGTCATTTTCCGACCAAAAACAATAGTCACGCCACAACATAGCCCCATCGAATAAATTTTCCTTTGACGCGTTTTCCACTTCAATCAGAGTTGATTACGAATGCATTCGAATAAACACGAGGAGAAGGGATGACAATTTCAGATATGACAGGAGCAATGAAGCCACTCGTTTTCTCCTGGCCTTTACCTTGCTTTGAACTTCAGTAATGCCTATTGATCGCTGGTTTCCTCGACTGCAGCTGTCTTAAGACTCAATATTGGGTCACGTGTTACTCTGGGTATACACATCAATGCTTATATTTCTTTATCCTGTTCTCATGCTCAACTTATCAAGTAAGTTTGCATGCGTATGATCGAGCTTTAGATAGACTATCTGACAAGATATTCCATAATTTCTGAGCGCAATATTTATCCATTGTGATGAGTTATGGATTAAAATCATTGAAAGTAATACACATTTTAAAAATTTCTTAATAAAGGGGATGTCTGAGTAAACATTAAAGCTAGAAGGCCTGTACAAGAGCAGATAAAGTTGTTCAAATATCAATGAAGTGCATATAAGTGAGTATGGGTAAAGCAGTATGTATACCATAATAAGAACTGCGTCAGCTATTAAAGTTTTTACCAAAAGCAGGGAGTTAATGCGTGGAATTTTGAGAAATAACGTAAAAAAGTGAACTAATTTCTCAAATATGAAGCTTAGTTTTTATGGCTCTGAAACTTGGTCGTTGAGAAATGGCGTACGTACGTGTAGTTTAGAGACTGCCAAGATGTGAGCGTTATGGACGGAAATGTAATGAACGGAAAGAAAATCAAAGATGTTGTCAGCGAGATGGAAAAAGATAGAATACACGTGTTATGTGAGTGATTCAAGTAAGGCAGGAAAAGTGGTCGCAGAGTAAATTGAGTGAAAATGGAATTTAATAGACTGCGATGATATAAAGGGGGGAAATGTTGGCCATGCGAGGCAGAGGGAGGAAATGATTTGACATTCTGGATGAAAAGAAAGAAATTTAAGATTAACTGCAGTCAAAGAAGGGTTTATTGTAGTGCATGTTTTTGCAATAGCAATGTCGTGTTGGATAGGACTTATGACATCCACAGTGTTCAGTCCCTGAGTCAAAAAAATTCATCCTTTGACGGATAGACTAGTGTTAAATAATCATTATGTTTGTTCTGCCTATTATTACTATAACAACAAGCCCATTCACTTAACTGTACTTAAACTTACCCCGCTTCATCTGCGCTAGAAGTAATTAAGTAATACTTGATTACCGGCCATTTGCTGCTCTGATCATTGTTTAAGTTACCAAAATGAACCCCCACTAAAGTACGCAAAGAAACTGTATATCTCATGAATATAATACCTGATAAATTACATTGACTACAGACATTTATTGAAATTTTATATGCAGAAATGTTTCCCGAAAGAGTATAAGCGATGATCTGTTTGAAGAAAGAAGAAATTTTTCTAATGGAGCAGACAGTCAACATTTTTTGAACAGTTTCAAGGGGTTTGACACACACCATAGATGTAAACTATTAAGTTTCGGAATGGCATCCTTATTTTTTAGCTTTTCACGTGATGTCACCGAATTCTATGGAGGATGTTTAAGGTATCTCGGAGTACTGTAAAGGTTTAAACTTGGCGTATTCTGCCTAAGCGTTCTAGAATATGATGGGTAGTCAATTTAAGTCATAATACCTGTGGGCAATAGTATTTAACGACTCGTTTACTCATAGACAACCCATATACTATATGAACCTTGGAACGATTCCTCGAACGCGATTCCTTGGAAATGTATGTAATTTCAATAGTATTTATTCCAACTGGTTTCAAGCACAATTTCCCAAAGGGTAAAAATAAGTATTTTCTCAGACAAAGGACGTTTTATGTATCAGTGCACACGTACTAATGCTTACAACTTACGCATACGCACACAGGTTAATGACTACTGTTCATTGTGAAGAAACTTTTGGGCAACTCGCAGCTTCTAGCACTGCTCACGTAAAGCGGATCACTTGAGTTTGTCAAAGAAGTTGGAAACGTAAGCTAAATATCAAAGTTACAGGGTATCAACTAGAGGAAGTGGAGAACTTCACTTATTTTGGTGGAGTTTTTGAGAAATATTGACGTAATAACGGGGTAATTCGGATAATAATTGCGTTGTAAGAAGAAAATGTTGTAAGAAGAAGGGAATCGATGGCGGGTACGCTAAGTAATGAAACGAAGAAAAGTTCAGCAAATACTTAAACGCAGAGCGCACTGCTATAGTGATCCGAAACCCAATATTTGAAGAAATAGGATGACCCAAGGATTGGACGCTTTTGAGATGTTTACGTGTGGAGAAGAGTGAATAAAATAAGTTGAGCATAGAGGAACAAAAACAGTGAAGTCTTAAATATGCTGGGAGAAGTGAAAAGGTTGACAGAGTAAATCCGAAGACGGTGGAAACGTAAGTGGGGAACATACTGAGAGAAAGGGGGGTATGGGAAGCTAGACAAGTGAGGTAGAAGCTGGAAGGAAATGACAGGGTCTTATACAAAGACAGGTAGAGGAGATGAAGAGGTTAACAATGCAGGTCAAAAAGAAGAAGGTCACGTTGTGCATAGTACGTTATGGATGCAGGGAACTGTTCCATATAATCTGCCCCTTTGTACCCTATGGTATTATGGAGTAGTATCACTCAGTGCCATAAGACCACTAACCCATAATACAATAGCACCCTATGGTATTTTAAGGTGGGGTTTTCAGGGGTCACATAGAAGTACCCTATGAGGCCCATGAAAATTCAAGCGATTGAATAATTATTGTCTCCGACCTAGATGAGAACGGAAGTTATTAATGAACACCTAATGCGAAATAATTCGGTGCGCAGAATACATAGAAAAAAAATCTATCGAACAAGACAAAAAAACAATAAGAAAAAGACGAATCCATACAGAAGGGAAGATGGGATATTGCAAGAAAGGAACCTCAAAAGATTGAGGTGGAAACTTCTTATTTATAGGATAGTTTACCGCTTCCAGCCACCAAAATTCTCTCCGAATATTTTCAGAAGATTCATTCCAGCTCTCCCTCGATGGAGTTACAAGAAGTAGTAGACCTGCGAGCAGTCTCACGTATTTTTATCCTTTACTGACAAAAAAAAACCTGTGAACTTCAATAATGCTTCGAGAGCAAGACTGACGACGAAAGAATTGCTAATTGCCTCCCCACCACGAACGAAAGTTTTACCGGAGTTTTTAATTAATTTTTAAAAAAGAATCAAGTCAAGTTTTACTCCTCTCTTCTGTATTTTTTTTTAATGAGTGCCATTCGGTACAATCGATGATTGCGAGCTTCTCCTCACTTCAAGGAACGATAAACCGACGTCCAACGTTTCAAATGAAACGAAAAAAAAAACTTTTTTTCCAAAATAAAAACTGCCTTTTCCGGGTTTGAATAAAAAATATAAAAATAGCGGAAGTGAGTAGGAATGATTTTCCTTGGTTGCCACGGGCATCTCCCCCCCTTTCACCATCCCAAATGGGATGGAAACGTTTGGAAGGATTGAGAAAACTCTTCAACCTCATCATCTTCCACGTCGAAGACGATAATTAGACTTCACTTGGGAATTTTTTTATTAGCGTTGTGTTTTCCGAGAAAAAATCACTGTTGGTTGAATGCTCTGAAAATACGTTAATGGTATGACTCCTTGCAATCAGTTTGACGCGTGTTACGATTAAAAAAATACCGGAAAAAACACTAATATTTATACATTCAAGTACACAAGCACCAAGACAATTGATACGAATGAGCTACCGCTCTGAAATTTTATTTTAGTTGCATGGGCATCAGTCCTAAACGTGTGAAATGGAGAAGATGAAGGATTACATCTATTTTCACCAAGGTTAACGTGACGTGGGATAAACCAGAAGGTAAATAGCTCAGGCTAAGAATGCGTAAATACTGTGCTCCTAGAAGGAGTATTGACAAACAAGGAAGTATTACGTAAAAGCATTCACGTGGAATCATGCAATAATTTTCATCAGAAACATAAATATTATTAAGTCTAACCCTACATCAAAAAGTTCAGGCTTCACATTCAAGTTTGTAATAAGGTCGTTGAACATTTTAATTGGTTTCTTCGACTTTTTTTTACCAAGCCATCGTTGTATAATAGACTGTTTAGCCGTTACTCTGTGGAATTTGTCCATCGTATAGAAAGAAAGAAAACACAGCAATTCCACATTTACACTTTATCCAGACGACCGTGGTTTCACCACTGCGTGGCATCTTCAGGTGGCATCTACACCTGAAGATGCTACGCAGTGGTGAAACCATGGTCGTCTGAATAAAGTGTAAATGTGGAATTGCTGTGTTTTCTTTCTTTCTATACGAAGCCATCGTTGATTCGCAGTAGGTTAATCGGATTCATTTCTATAATATTAAGTTATTATTATTACAAGTTAGTCTCTAGCGTCAGCATCATTGAGTAAAAGTTTGTTTAGATAATAACTCAGTTTCTTTTCGTATTTTAATTAAATTTAACTGACGTAATTTAAGGGGGCCGTCTATCCAGGAAATGTTGTTTAATCGAATACTGATTTTTATCGCCGACACTAGACAGCTTTTCCTGAATTTAAATTTCGTGGAAAGCGATACACTAAAATGATATCTGCCGCTGATGAAAATAAAGCGCTCATTTATTCCCAAAATTAACATAATATTTTATGTACGCTAGTCTACCTGTTAAATCAAAGATTCCTTTGGACCCCGTGACAAAGAACTCCTACACTTCAAAAGCCCTCTTAACAAACATTGAATACTCCAAAGCCATAGGTACAATGAAGTAAACCATTTTATACGGTCCCACACATGCATCTGAAGAATGGGGTGGATGAAATAAGTATGAAGACTGGGACGAAAGAGTACTGGTGGGGGATGATATAAAATGTGTGGAAAGAAGAGCAATATTAATTGGGTATTTAACATGAGACATAAAGGAATTGTTGGAAAAATATTAGAAGAGGTCAGGAAAAAAGGTGAAATGAGGTAGAGGGCAGGAAAAATACGTTTGCCAAGTGAAGAGGATTAACATTGCACAAAATTCATCTCAGGAAATTATCCCGAATCGATGTTCATGCGAAACCACGAAAGGTGATGGTCGCTTGAGACAGCACGGCGGAGGCCATGGAAATCGGAATCCGCTAAGGAGTGAATAATTAACTCACCTACGGAAGCAAATAACCCTGAACGAACGCCCGTTTTAATTCGCTCAGTGAATTGCTTATGTGATGCCCGTTCGCTCTCTGGTCTTATATTACCCGAGAAGGTTTGAGACACTCACTGATACATACCACCACGGCACTTTCAGTCTATTATGCATGCACTCGTAGTCGGCTGAAAGATTAAATTAGAGTCTGGGGTCATTCAAACCATTGAATTGGGCTTTTTAGGTTCCAAAAAATGGGCCATTAGGATTACTGGGTAATATCCCAGTGAAAAAATAAATGTCGGGAACATTTTGCATCTTTTGAAATTTTCACGTTACCATGCCTACACATTTTCTCTCGATTTTTTTTGTTTGATAGGACATTCGATTGTTTGAGATTAAAATAAATGGCGTTGGTCATGAATAAAACACTAGACCCTCCAAAAGATTGGTACTCATAATTTAATACTTTGTAGCAAGTACCAAAATTCTATGTTGCTGTGAAACTTTTTAATTGCCTGCCAAAAAAATTAAGGGAAACTTTTAGGGTCTCGAATACCAAACGTAAACTAAAATAATATATTGCGAGCCCAAATCTTCATTGACTGCCCAAACGCGCAAGTATAAACGGTCCCGGTGAGTGAATATGTTGCAAGCCGTGAATCGTATGCAAATGGCGAATTCATGCATTTCTAATGGATGTATTTTTATTAATCTGACCCGGCATTTAGTGTGGGTGTGCTGCCTTCTTATGACATGTTCTATATATGTAAACCACGTGCCCTGGTACAATTAAAAATATTATTATTTTTATAATTCATATATTATTCTTTATAAAAATTAATTAAGATAGGAAATTATAGCTTCCGTCCTATTTTTTCACTAAAACATGTGCCTGAAAATTACTGGCGACAAATTTTAAAAATAAAGGACCCGTTCAAGTGAAAAATGCCTCTGGTGTCATTAAACATGATTTAAAAAAACATTGAAGAACTCAACGAAATTAATATCAGGCAACTAGAATCACCCCTTTCAACTATCAGGGACTGTAAGAGCTTTGCCATATATGGAAAATTTGAGGTTTGCAGTCAACCAGTCTTAATGGGGATCCAATATTCAATTAATTTTACAATAGCCAATTAAACTTAATAGAAGGTGTAGATTGATTAAATACTTCTGTTACCTTTACTCATGACCTTTCCTGGGTGAAACAGATGCGGCTGATATGTGGACAAGCTAACCAAAAATCAGGAATCATTAAGAGTATCAGGGAGATGTAACTAGAAGGTTAAAAATCAATATTATCTTTCGCTAATCAGGCTTCATTTCGAATATGCTGGTAGCATATGGAATCCTTTAAATTTGGGTTAGTTGCCGAATCAGATCGCGTGCAGGGTAGAGGAGCTAGATTTCTAAACCTTTGTAATAATAAACTGAGTAGCATATCAACATTATTAGAGGAGCTAGACTGGGAATCACTCACGGAACGAAGGTTAAATTAAAGATTAAATCTAAGACGCCGTCATCGATTGGATGCGGTATCAGGGTGGCAGAATTTTATGCAGAAGGAATTTGAAAATTGTTTCAGAGAAAATACAAATTTTTAAAACCGTTTGACAAGTATTTATAAAAATTGTAGAGAGATATAGCTTTGATACGAAAATAATAACGTTTATGTATCTATTCCAGTGTATTTTTTATAGCATAACGGATGTTACTTTGTGGACATCCTTCGTATAAGAATGTCAGGATCCAACAGCGCTAGAGATAAAAAGCATTTTGGGTCAAAAGCAGTCTGGTGTATAATCATCCCCTGCCACACACCCTAGCGGTGGCCTGCAGCGTACCGTGTAGAATCTTCTGACTAAGCAAACCCGATGGCAATACAAAGAACGTGATGCTCTCATTTATTTCAATGATTTAATTACGAATAGACGGGGTGGAAATGTCGACGTCACGTACACGTACTGTTGTGAAAATGAGTGAAAAGAGAGTTTCATACGGCTCAGTCAACATGGGTAACTCCAGATTTTCCAGAGGAAGCATAGCTTGGAGAGTGGCTGGAGGAAGGGGAAGCAATAAAATTTGGTTGCTAAAACAGGCGAACTGATGGAAACGAGAAAATCGCCAAAGAAATAAAGTTCTCTGAGCGACTTCCCCCTCCATCCCACAGCTTCGAAATGGAATTGCTGTCACCTAAAGTCGACGATCATTATCGAATCGAGGACTTACTTCGGCATATGCGAAAATTGAGAAAATGTATTTCGGCAAAGTTGTAAAGTTTTCGATTAATCCTTCGTAAAATATTTCGTGACAGTTTAATGTACTTGTGACACATTATTTACAGATGGTAAACACTCGACAGTATTAAACTCGGAGACAGAGTTGTGGCGAAGATATAAAATCCCTACTACATTTCGCTAGGTAAATATTTTACGACTGATTCGTCGTCGAATCTTATTCAATTGATAAATGGTAATTATCCATCATCTTATAAACTATTCGGGATGAAAATAAATACAAATAACTCAACGGTTTTGAGATTTTTGAGAAAGGTTAAGACTAAGTTGAACGTTAAAATAGGACGGCCAAAAATGGATCAGGTGGAACAGTTTACCTATCATGGAAGTGTTTTGGACCGAAATGCTTAAGGCAGTAGGTATACGAGAAGAAGAATTACTTTAGGTGAAGAAACCTTCACAAGGAGGAAGGCATTTATGACAGGATTTAAGTTAGTTGAGTTAGGATGTTTTGAAGAGATTAGTGAAAACTTTGATTTGGAGCGTGGATTGGCACGACGCGGAAACACGGCCGTTCAAGAAAGGCAATAGGCGTAGATTGGAGGCATTTGAACTGTGAGTGCTGAGAGGGCTGAAAAAAGTAAAATGGACGAAAAAGAAAACGATGAACGGGAAAAGAAACGGGAAGGAGAGAGAGAGTTGTTGGGAAAAAGAAAAGAGAAGAGGAGAGAGGTTGTTGGGTAGGGAGCATGAAGAATGTAGGATTTAGATTGACGATGGGATGTTGAAAATTGTGATAGAGGCGAGGACGTTAGCCAGGGGCGGTGGGGGGAGGAGCAGGAGAGGTATACTCGACGAACTGAAAGGAGTTAGAAAGTACGCTGATTGTAAGTAACTTTTATATAGTTTTAGGTGCCATGTTGTGTCTTGTTAGACGAAGTTATCAATCTAGCGATGTTCAGCCAATCTTCATCCAAAACTTACCTGAAACAGTAGACTATCAGAATGGAACATCATTATTCTTAAACAGTAACAAAACTTACTCATTTTCATTGTTTGTCGACTATGAAAATATAGTCTCTAAATTGATAATGTTGCTGATCACTAGTGCTTATAACTATGGGTGAACTGCGATGGTCACATCAGGAAATGATTGGTGATGAGTCACTGATGTTTGCCGGTAAAGTCTGACAGAAAAGAATTTTTGAGGCATTTTGTTACAACGAACAAGATTTTTTCTTGTCTTTTTCAAATCGAAAACGTTAAACTTGACACCTGAAACCCTTCAAAACAGTACTCAATTTTACAAATTCTACAAATTTTACAGTTCTACTGTACTCGGTTCTACAAATTTTTATACGCACCTATATTCTGTATTCACAGTAATTACTTGATAACTCATGGCCGATTTATAAATTCTAAATTCCAAACACGATTGAATGTGACGAACGATCAGGTTCAATCTAAATCTCTCGCAAATATGTTGCATTGCAATATTTTATGTTTCACGCATAAAGATTCCACCTGTTCAACAATCTTCTTCCGTATGATTAAATTGCATTCTTAATTTTTTACCAGACTCGCGATTGATTTTGATAGGTTCTAGAAGAGATTGGTCACTTATTTTACGGAATCCCATTCCCAACGTTTTCCCAACGCATGTCGTCTTTTCTCCCGGCTATTTGGAATTTGATTATATAAATTTTTTACTCAACTTAGCGTGCTGATAACCGTAATCGGTCCTAATATACGAGGTGCGATAATGTCTAAGGCTAACCCCTTTTTCCCTCCGAGCTTAGAGATGTGACTTCTATGAGATGGAATGCGCGGGTACTCCGTATGAATACAATACGCACTTAGACGATAGCACCGTAAAGTGTACAAGGGGTTGTTATAGCTACAAATAGACTGATTTGAGTACTTCAAATGGCGTCGTTTGGTGTGCAAGAGCAACAACATTTTCTCCACCTTAGTGGTTCGACACCCAAATCGAAATCCACCGTTATTGGAGTGATACATGCGGTGTTATGGTTGCGCATAATATCTTTATTTCGTTCGGGTGTCATAGTTTAAATAAGGCCGTATGTTGTGCGGCAACGAACCCGATAAACCTCGGCCAAAACCCAGCCGGTTTTTCCAGTGGGCCAAAAGGCTTTTGCTCGGCGACCACAGAACAATGGTGTCGATGTTGTAAAAAAATATCTTCTTCCATAGGACGATTACAATAATTAGTAACCGAAGATTTGTTTGTCTGGTGTAGGTAGTTAGTCATCATAAAAATATGCGACTCTTAAACTTGAACGCCACTTCTAGTTATCACAGTTTTTACAAGGGCCTGTAAGCGCCATAATTTACGGAATGAAAGCATAACTGATAGTCACGTCATTTCTCATGGGAATAAACGATCCCCATACCATGTTCTCGATCTTTATATCGATGTTCTGACTATTCCGAAATTATAAATCTGGTGCTTTTTCTATTACTTGTCCAAAATTTTGAAGAAATCGAGCGATTCACGATATTTGTCACATTTCTTTTGGAAAAATACAAATTTTGTTTTTCTCATAATATCATTTTTCTGTGATCTAGTGGCCACTTAGTACAAATTTTGTGAGAGAGGTTACACTAACAGCTCTTTCAAATAAATATCTCGAATCAATTATCATTTTTCTTTTTCCACGCAGGAGCGTTTTCAATTCGTTATACTCAGGACGACTTTTGGAGAAGTTTGGCCCTGAACCTATGTCTATTTTCATTCCGCCGACCTGACTCCAAGCAATGTTCTGAATTCAAAACGATTCCTATGACATAATTCAGTTTATGATGATTTTCCTCATATGGTTCACATTCTCGGTGGCATCGATTATGACGAACATTGGTTTGGAATGGCCATATACTTCATTCACAGGACAAGTCATGAAAGTAAAATAAACGATAAATATTTACCAATTTCCCGCATAACAACAGATTTGGGTTCATGGTAAGCATGTATATTGCGTTAGCATGAATTTCACAGCCCATTAACAGATTCCCGAGCTCTTAGGGTCACCTGCTGTTGCCTTATACGTTTTATTTTTATGGTGGAGATGAAGTTACAGCAGAATTCGAATTAGAAATCTGCCTTCGAAAAAGTCCTGCTTGAATTACATGCCGCGCTCTCCCGCGATATCCACGATAAAAACATTTCCTAATCTCAGTCAAGAGGTTCATGATTTGCATGTATCCACTTATAAGGAGAAACGGTAAGGACAAACGGACGAGAACTAAGAACACGCTTGAAATTCAACGCTATAATTGATAGAAACGCAGTGTGGTAGCCTAGTGGGCAGAGAATTCAGCATTCGAACGGAGGGTTAAGGGTTAAAATCCCAGGTTTTATGCCTTCTGACAACCTCTTTCCATTAATCCTTGCAGTCGGGTTTGCTACTTTTTTCATATAACATCGTCGAAGACTGAAGAAATAGGAAGAAGGGGCAAAAACGGGAAAGAAGGCTTTTGAGATATTTTTAGACTTTTCACTGCTTGAAGGGCTACAATAGAATCGACGCAAAGATTTACTATGGGTGTTTACGTTTAGCGTGCCCTTTTAAGATGTGAAATATCTATGATGACATGAAAATGAAAAATGATTTGGATAGTTTTGTTTACCACTGAGAAAAATTGAGAATGAGACTCGGCTGGACAAAGTGAGAAATGAGAATATGCTGAGGATAATATGTGGGAGATTCGGCCGGCTGAATTTTGGCTGCTCGAAGGCAATGAGGAAGAGTACTGCGTCTTGTTTGTTACATGCATTAAACAGAGACTGTATTAAATTATTTGAAAAAGAAGTGGAGAGTCAAGTTAAAGCCGTTCGATGGATCACCAGATCGATATCAATCGAGGAGTTAATAGGGCAACCACAGGTGGCTCCCCGTCTCCTTAGGTGTAGTAGTTATCAATGGGAGGCTATCGACGGCCGAAATAATTTGCCCCATTAGGGATAGGTGGGTAACTTGGATGAGGTAGGTTATTCAGTAATTGGGGGAAGAATGGGTGTGGAGATAGAAACCCGGTGCCGGGATTAGCTTTCTCTTGCCGAAAGACACCAAAGGGCCACACAGTATAACGTCGATTCCGAAAGACGGCGTATTTCACCCGAAGTGCTCTCCGAAATTCACCCTGATAACACTGAAAAATCCTGCCACATCCGGGGTTCGAAACCGATCACCCCTATTAGTGAGAAGCCAGTACGTTAGCTACCACACCATTCCCGATCCCGTCTCCCTTCTAACCCTCTCAAATTGTGTATATTAAAACCCAATGTATCATGAGGTATTATGTCAGTTCTGTCCTCGCCTGGGCGTCAAGAAATGTTTAATTACGTTGTTCTATCGAGAAACAAAATGGGTACACACATATTATGATGGATTTTTGAATGGCGGTATAAAAGCTCGATTATTTTCGTGCTTGCCCTTGTTAACATTTTAATGTTTCGGTACCCTTGCCCTCGGTACGCGTATTAGGTACTCTTGCACCCAGTACCCTGCGCCCTAATGAACTTGGTTGAATGCCCGAATCCCGTGGTCTACAATTGATTGCAATGAATGAATTAGAAATATATGGGTTTTCAAACGAACTCAAAAAATGCTGGTGCCATATTGAGTCGAAATACTTGCTTAAGTACCCACTCGAATGAATATTAAAGAAGGTAAAATATTTAATAATATGAAAACTCAAATGCATAAAGCATAAAACGTCCTTGTTAATACATTAGGATACTTTTTATGTGAGTATACAATGGCGTAAACAGATGTTGCTCCGATTCAACGGTTCAATTCAAATGCTTCATAAGGGAGAAAAAAATTCGCCGTCCAAAATTATGTTGGCGATTACACTTATTTAATTTTGCATAATCATAGTTCCGGATGTAGGACTGAAGAATACACTGGTGGATAAATTAATATCAACGTGGATTTCTTGACAAAACGACAAAGTTAAAAATTAGAAATATCCTTTACAAATTTTTAAGTCCTAAAAACCGAAAAAGTTTCGACATTGCAATTGGACACGGACATTTAATGTTCGTAACTATAGACTCTTACTACGAGAGCTCGTATGTGATCTTCGAGTTTGAAGAGCCCCAAAGTCCAAGATTTGAGAAAAATATGAGAAGAACTTGGCAAGGCAAATAACGTGAAGACTAAAAAGAAGAAATACAGAAAATATTTTTATCTCCCAACCAAGGAAACGGAGAAAGAGTGTCAAAATGGAAGTTTCAAGGCCTATATTTTCATTTTGCCTATCTAGGCATTTATTTTCAACACGATACTATATGTAGACTTCAATGCGATGTGAGGTGATACGATGCAAGATCCGTAATTTTATTATTTGCGAAACAGTCATTTTCGCTACCAATGGAAATCTGATTGCTGCTCCCCGTTATCGCTGTGCGAGGGGAGTATGTGGACGGATGAAAAGAAATTTAATTTTTTCCTTACTCATACCCTTCTCCTTTAAGGAGGAAAATGCACTCTGCCACTGGAATAATAATATAGACGGCAACGAGTCACTATAGGTTTATTATTGTCTTTTTTATTCAGCTAATACTTCACACGAGTAACATCGTAAAAAAATAAATGTTGAATAAGAATTAGAGTAGCTTCCAAAATTGTAGCTGTATATACTAATTCAGCATTCATTGCAATATCAGAAAAATGTAATATATAGAAACATTAAATACTACTAAACAGCTTTTATTTATTAAAAAAATCATAGTTTTCAACCCGAAGGTTGGTTTGGTATATTATGATAGAGTTCACCCAATACTAAGCCCAACAGCGTGTGAAATTCACGCATCTGGATATGGAAGTCAATTTATAGTATACCCCTGTACCGCCTATGGTTTCTCAATAAAATCTGGTATTCGAAAAATCAAATAGATTAGGTTGAGTTGAGAGCGCTCAGATAGGCTTGCCTGGGAATCAAACCCGGGCCTTCTCATCAGAAGTCCAATGTTCTACCAACTAAACCTACCACGTCCCTCTGTTGATTCTGGTGAAAGTTGTGAGAAGACGCTTGGCATATAACGCGGGGTGAACGAGCGATTTGATGCAACACAGCCTTCAGGTGTCCGGCAATTTGCTACTACGTTATCGAAATCGTCAGCCTTGGTTTATTAATAATATTTGATAACGCTATGGAATTAAATTTATGCATACATTCATGCAATATTATTTAACTGTCCCTTTAAAAACCTCAGAATTGAATATTTGAAAGCAATATAAGAATTAAATCAATTACGCGAATGATATATATTACCTAATATTTTCTCACCAAAAAGTTATCTTTCGGAAACGCGGCCATATTTGAACCATAATGGCGACAGGGTGGTTCAATGAAAACTGGAAGAGTGTAATTTTTTTTTGATTGATCTCATTAATTATATGAAATAGTCGCGGTAATAATAACGCATTTAATACGTAAACATCTAATGCTATTAGTATTACTTTTGAGTAATGTTAATATGGCCAAACTCGTGAAAATAATACATGTCTGAAGGGAAGTAATCGTTCTTTCATTGCGGGAACGTAAATTTAATTTTGCCTTTTTCAAACTTAAATATCCAAACTATATACTCGATGATCAAACAATATTTTTCTCAGTAATCGATAGCTGAGAAAAATAAACTTAAAAATATGCCAAATTCATTTCATGTAATCCCACATGCTTAATATGAAGGCTCTTCCTTAACGGAAATATTGCTGTTTTCTCATTTTCGTATTCCTGTGTCGCCCAAAATGTTCTTCTTCTTGTTATTTCTTCCCTCCATCCTTTAAAAATAAGGTCTTAGCTAAAACCGTTAGCGCATTATAGAGCGCTATCGCAAAATTGTTGTTAGCTGAATTAATTTTTCCCCATAATTACACATTACTGAGACAAATTATGGGTGGGAGATTGCTAGGAGTTTTCTAATACTTCTCTTATTTCTTAATATGTTAATCACATCCTCTTCACTTCCAAAGGTGTTTCTCGAAAGAAAATAGGGCAACACGGGCTTAAACATTAGTAAGACAAAGGTAAAAACTGATTTTACAATTTGTGGCGATGAGATCATTCAAACGTCACTTGCTGAATTACACGTCTGTGACTTTGCGTCATAATTTCTACGTCAGCCCTTCCTAGGCACGGAAAACACATCTTTGTCGAAAATGTTTAAAAATAAATCTTGCTTATGCTAAGTAACGGTAGTTTTCAAAGCAAAATATTTGATTTCCTGAATATTTTGACGTTCAAGTCAAGGTAAAATAAAAATCAAGCTCATTATTCACCAGCAAATGACTGCTTAATTTGCTATTACATACGTTAATTGATACGTGATGGACCTATTTTCATCGAATCGAACGCCAAATCGACTTAAATTGGAATAAATGTATTTACAATATAATCCTCGGTATTGTTGCAGTAGGGACGCCGATAAAATATCAAACAATCTTCGGTCTCTTAATAAGTAATTAATGATTAATCATATCAATAATTTGTTCACTGATTGGAACAAACATTCAATAAAAGTTCTCATTGTTTTCATTGGTTATCAAATCTGATTCGAACGATTAGATCGAATTCACTCGACTATGCGACTTGGCCTTTGGCTAATTCGTCCATGCATCGAATTCAGCCACGTTCAATATTGAATTTGTAAAAAGGTGGTGTTGCGATACACATGTACGTCAAAGTCGACCTGCCAGGTCGACTAATACGTTTCAAACTAACAGGAATTTACAGAAACATAGGAAAATATTACTGTAAGTAAGCAGAGAAAAAATCAGTCCAACCTTCACGATGGAACCTTAATAAAATAAAAATGTTTCGTAAAAAAGCATTTTGTTTTTTTTAGATCTTCCTGAAAATGATAGCATTCATGACTCGAAAAGCATCTTTATGTAGCTTTTGAATGAGAAAATACTTTATTTACAATTCAATGGAAACTCCTGGTGTAGTAAACATCGTAGATCTCTAAAAAGTGATAGCTTCCACAGAATTCATGATGACCGGGGGAAAGGGACTTAAAAGCAAGTGGACAGGTCCGAATAAAGTGATTTTTCTATACTTCCTTTCAGGGAATCACAAAAAAGCGTTACTTTTCAATTTGAAAATAATTAATGCTTTCACATGAAATGACTACACCACTTTTGCTCCTGAGGGGTTCCGGCAATTCGATGCTTTCGCTTTCTACAATCTCAGAAAATTATGATTGCCACAGTCCAGGCGTTGATAATTCGTAAGCTGCTCCATTAAAATTCTAATTATACAATTAATTCCGTTATTTGCGAGCTGCAATCATAGCTCAGCAATACATGCAGAGTGAGGTAGGATGGTGAGGTAGCTAGTCTCCTGTGGGAAGCCTAGTGGCCTTAGGAAACTCCTTTTTGGACGTGTATCCCATTAAAGCAGAAACTCGACCGAAGTTAGCGATACGCTCATCCATGTTTCCGTATTGAAAATTTTAGAAATCTTTCTTGGCAAGAGGTAGGCATGCGTACACTCGTTAATCTGATCATTCATTAATTACCAACCCATCCTCATGGAGTGAGGGCGAAAACATGGGCATCTCGGGCGCTCGTAAGTCTCAGGAAATTGAAAAATCGAGGTCTTTGGTCAATTTTGATGACCAATTAATAGCACTTTATCGCTCATTAAAAACATTATTACCGCACCATTTTAAAAAATTGGCTCGAACTCCACCACATCACGCTTGGAAAAATGTACTCGACATATCTTAGGCTAAGTTACACCAACCTTTGGTTGATAACTTTATCAACAATCACGGTACATTTATAAAATTATAAATTCCCTCCCCATTAACTACAGTCTTAATGCGGAGGAAGGGTTGTGCGCTCCGAAGATCCCTAGAAGTGTACTGGCGGGAGAAATGATATTTGTTTCAGGAAGAATACTAGGCTAGCAAGAAATAGAATAGGCCCATTGGCTAAGGCAAGAAATGGGGTAGGCACGTTGGACGGAATGCAGGGAGGAAGGAAGAATGTAAAATTAAAAAGGAGTTTACTGTAGAGTTAGATATTGGGCTGTATTTTGCCATGAGATGCAAGAAAATTGTCACCGTAGCGTTAGCATCTTGTGTCGATGAAAAACCTATTTTAACATGTAGAATACCCATTGTAATAATAGTAATGATAAATCGAAATTGTTCACATAAGTCAACGGTATTCAATGATTATTGGGTTGATACATTTTTTTTAATCATTAAACATGCAGCTTCACCATTATTTCTGTTTATTTGCGTTAATGAGAAACTAAATCTATGACTATATCAGGAAATTATCGACGGTCACGCAATGATTATATTGTTGTTGGTGAAACCAAGCATTCTCAATTCACAGCTACATAAAAAGAACGTTTCAGGCGTGATATGGTGGAATATCATGATTAATTAAAAATAGCAATTTTCCACAAAAATAAAATGAAATTTAATGCGACCGGTTTCATTTTTTTTTATTTTTGTGGAAAATTGCTATTTTTAATTAATCACATCCACATTTTAACGTATAAGTAACCGTTACGCTGTGTGGCAGGGGATGATTCAACACCTGGCGTGAAACTTCAAAAAATAATTACAACGCATATTATATATATATATATATATATATTATATGTATATATATACATACATATGTTCAAATAATATCGGTCATGATAACTACAGGTACATGTGCAACGGTATCAAAGTATAATATACCTGTACTTCCCTTCGTATTAGAGAGGAATTATCACTGACAAAGGGCCAAAAACTAAGGTTTTATGAACTAATGGTAATAAACTAGATAGCTTGCAGTTTAAAAAGAAAAATTCTTTTTCTCCCCTAGCACGTCACTTAGAGTGATTGTAATGTCATATATCAAACGTGGTGAAAACAAAATCCAAACTTTGTCGTCACTCCACTTCATCTCTCCAATCTTGTTGCCATGATCTTACCTTCTGTATTGCTCGGGAGGGCTAATGACACATTTTCAGCATCATCAACAATTGCATTTTCAGCAACATCAACTTGTGCATTTTCAGCATCATCGCTGAATACAATACAGCAGGAAATGTTGAAACGGCTTTCGATGGATAGATTTGTTACATTTCATGGCTAAGGAGCGCACTTATTCGTGAGCCTCCTGCAGAGAGAACCGAGTGATTCTCTTGTAAATGCGTATTAATTGCGCGCTGATAAGGACAAACGCCGATGCCTTTACCTGCCCACCTTGAAAGAAGCAACATGTACCATAAAACAGCCTACATGACGGAGCGAACGAAACAAGTCCACCATAACAAAAGAACCAACCAAGGTGAATGCGTGATTTTTTTCATCGAGACGTCTAATTACTAAGTTCCTCGAAATGTTAAACAGGAGCGATAATCTCTTGGAAGAAATGTGTTCCCACGACATATTTTCACATCGTGCCACCTAAGTGTGAGCATGGTTGGTATATAACTTTACCGTTGTCTAGGAATTATAATGCCTCCATGGGAACACTTGATTCAGGAGATAGTAGGCATGCTTTGACATTGCCGTTATAATAAAGCGAGGGAGAAATGGGTACAGTCTTTTGGTAATTAAGGTGTGTATCGAATTTGGATCGTCTTCTTAAGTTACCAATTCGAGAATTGGTTTGTATAAGGTCCCACTCCGGGAAGGGCATTGTTCTCTGCTAATCTTTTCATTCCCTTGTAGTTACTTGGGCATGCTTCTTCCGTAATAACCTTTTCCCATTATTCATCCTTGGCCCTCACCTGCGATAATGTTTTCCAAATTTCCCCTCCATTTAAATTTTTAATAAGCTACCGAGCTTCTGAATGTGTCTAATATTATTATAATCAGGTAGTCTACCATTGAAGGTAGGTTTTGGATGGGCACGCACAATACAACAATACATTTCTTTGTCTCATCTAACAGAAAACAACCTACACCCCACATTACAACAAAACCCCTTTTCAATACCACATATTTGCTTCCTCCCTTCATTTATTGCGCACAATATTCCTATCCTCTTTCTAATCCTGCTCGCTTGCCTCACGTCCTACCCTTTATATCACATTCTTCAACAACTCATTCAAAATGCTCTACATTGTTCTTTCCTGCTACCTTTGAATTTCTGTCAACAATCCTCTATACTTACCGTATACCATGCATAGTACTTCCTCGTTTGCTTTCCATTCTATCAATCTCAACTTTTCCATCCTTCTCCACACCCACATCTCGAAAGCCTCTCATTTATGCTAATCATCTTGCTTAAACGACCAAGTTTCCATACTAAAATATACTTCTCACTTCAACTTCGAATTACTGCTTCTTGATTTGTTACTTAATGACTATGGCTTTAAATATCGCATTGATTTGACAAATTGGGGACCGAATATAACAAATTGGGACTAAAAGTTTACGCTTAATAGGGAAATGTCTCATTAATTTTCAATTTCCTTGATGAATTAGATACATTAAAAGTCAAAGCGATTTTATTCCTTCTTTTAAAACCATACAATTATAAATTTTCAACGGATTCATATTGATCACTTTTACCGTAGCGTGACGATCGGTATAATACATGTTTTAACAAACATGACATATTCGGGCTGTCTCAACCGGCAGTCGAACCTTACCGCTTAGTCTAAAATAAAAACGTTACATATCGACCGTCATATTCTTTTTTTATTTAGTACTGAGTACATTTTGAAAGTTCTGTTTCTGCAATTTAATGACACTATGTTTTAATTATATTGACTGCACTGAATGATTTACTGCATTAAATAATAATAATAATGATACGTTTTCCACTCCAGCATAGGATAAGTACAAAGTTTGAACAATATTAGACACTCAATAACCCTGGAGTGACTACTGCTAGCCTTGGAGGAATACCTGCTTTTAGGCGACCATCCAACAAATTTTGGCGGAAGGTTCAACAAACTTCATAAATTAACTGTGAGTTTATAATATAATGGAAGACAAATTAAATAGTAAATTATTAATCGTAATTCAAATAAGCAAAGATTACTGGCAACAATAGATCCTCCTTTGAGAAAATGTTTTACATTTTTTTATAACTTATTTTCATGGGTTCTGTATTGAAGCAGGAATTCAGTAGTAAATCGGTTACCTTATGACCTATATATAAAAATATATTTTAGATAACGTAAGGTTAGGCTTGGACAAGGATATACGAGTCTCTCGTAGGGTAAAGGTATAAGGCCTGTACAGCAATGACTCTGCGTCACCACTTTTCATATAAAAACATCGTAAAGCATTATAGATAAATAAATGACTTGATGGAAGTAATCCCAGGCAAAAAGAGGAAAGGAAAGGTGCTTTCAAATGATTCTCTTTCTAAGATTGTTCTAATTACTTTCTTTTGAAAAACTCGGCAGATTTTTTTGAGCGGAGATAATATCCACCCTAACAGAATGATCTCATAACCTTGTATAGGATGAACTAATAAATTTGAATATTAACTGGACATTCATTTAGAATGAATATATATGGGTGAGATTTCGTCGCATTATCTTTATTACAAACTTAGTATGTTGACGCCATCGAAAAATTCGTTTTAAGGGTTACTTCATGGTATTTAACATTAAACACAAGTTTCATGGGTAAACATAATAAATGTGCAGAATAACTGAATGTAAAACCAAAAGCGATCTTTACCGATAGGCAAAACTTACTTGACTTCATAGGAGAAAAGTGGTTAGGCAGTGGTAGCAGGTGCTTATCCCATATTCTCTGGTGCAGTCAGTTGCATTACCCCGTTTAGGGACGCCGTATTCACTTCCGTTGAGCCACTTAGTCTCTTTTTTTACGTAATAATTCACGGACGCAATCGACATCAGGCGGCCGACGATCCCAAAGTTCCGCAATCGATTTTCTAACCCGGGAGAGGAGAGCACGGGATGGGTTTCATAACACGTAGCCGCGGCACGACGTCCGTTCTCTCCCCCACGTGCTCTCTCTGGGAAGTTCTCTCACTTTTAGAAAGCCTCCGTCTCGAACCTCATTATCCTCGACCGACCAACTTCTCCCTCACGGATTCACCCCCCCTCCCTACTTGTCCTCGCGAAGCTTTGAGCAGCTTTTCGAGCAGGGTCGCCTCAAATTGAAAAAATAAGACATAAGATGGCCAGGGATAAAATTTCGAACTTTACTTCCATTGAACTGGAACAGTTTGTTAAGACTCTACATCAAATGACACATAAAAGAGTCTCATTGAGTAATGTTAATATAACCCGCCCGCAAGTATACGCAAAATTGCTGAAAAATGGTTAAAATAGCGCGAGACTTATGCTTCGGAAAAATTTCTCCGTCCAATTAGTCCACTCCTGGTTTCCCATATTCATGACGAGGGTAAAAAAAGAAACTTTGACTTCCATATAAAGATTTAATATTTCACGACCATGGTTTCGATGCTGTGCATCATCATCATGAATTTCATATACAAAACCAAGTTCATATATATATATATATATATATATATATATATATATATATATATATATATATATATATATATATATATATATATATATATATGTATATAGATATACATATACATATATACATATACATATATACATATATATTTATATATATATAGTCATATATATACTATATATACACACAGTAATCAACCTGAAGGTCGGTTAGGTAGGTGATGGCAGAGTTCACCCAGGACTAAACCCGACGGCGTATGAAATTCACACATCAGGGTAGGGGGGCCAGTTCCTTTCCCTGTGCCGGTTATGGTTTCCCAGGAAGATCTGGTACCCGAAAAATCATTTTATCTAGGGTGGAGCTGCAGTTGCCCAGAATGCCTTGCCTGGGAATCGAACCCGGGACTCTCTGGTCAGCAGTCCAACGCTCTACCCACTGGACAACCGCGACCCATCATATATATATATATATAATATATATATATATATATATATATATATATATATATATATATATATATATATATATATAATATTAGGACGGCACAATAGAACTCAAATAAAATATTGACACTTAAAAGGGCACTCACACGGTAAATTGTTTGAGCTTTCGGCCTTCTTTAAGTAGGACTGAAAATATGTTGGAGAGGGATAAGGGGTCTGGGCGGGGAGGGGAGATGAGGTGCAGGGAATGCTGGGACGGAAATTAAAGATGGCGGTTAAGGGTGGGAATTTTGAAAGATCGCAAAGCTACTATATATGCGGCTTCTCGAGTTCTCACCTCTATATTGGTGGCTGAATCGGGTAGGGATTCTAGGATGCTAAGAGCAAAACACTGGTCGAATGAAAGGTTGTGGGAATTGACGTGTGAAGGGATAGGAAGGGAACAGAGTGAGGCAGAATTGCAGGAGATGGAAAAGAGGGTAATGCATTCACCTATGTAACATTCGCCCATATATATATTATATATATATATATATATATATATATATATAGTATATAACTATATATATATTATATATTGTAATGCATAAAGAGTGGTTCAGGGTAGTCCAGGGGTAGAGCGTTGGACTACTGACCGCTGAGCCTGTGCTCCATTCCCAGGCAAGCCCATCTTTCCGGAATATCCCCACCCTTTTCCAAGGTTGGATGAGTGAATAGGAGTCAGGAATGATTACTTCAACAATTCGGTCATATCTGGGCACCCCCAGTTCTACTCAAGCTGTTGTACCAAATCTTCCTGGGAAACTATGGGCAGCACAGAGAAAAGACCTGGCCACCATACCCTAATGTGTAAATCTCATACGCCGTATAGGGCTAATTACTTGGTGAACTCTACCATCACCAACCAAACCGAGCTTCGGGTTGATAGCTTCATTTGCATAGAGAGAAATAAATACCCCGATGAATGTGACTGGAACCTCCTTCATTGGATTTAAATAGAATCAGTATTTCTTTTATGCTTGTTCCATTCCTATGCATACAGGAATCTATGATGGAGGTATGTTTAGAAACGGGTTTAGAGTATTTATATCTAAATCACCCATTAACCACTTCTTTATCCCCTTCACAACTAACCAATTCTCTCCAATCTGAATCATGTACATACCGCTATGTAATTTACTGACTAAATTGCAAGACCTTATCATCCCTTCTTCGCTGGGCAATGCACCACAACCCCTCAGCATCCGCATAAATAATCAATGCGTTTCTTGCGACCCTCCTTCCGTAGCAGCATCTCTACCGGTTTCCAAGCAAGCTTACCTCTACAAGTTTTCTTTCAATGACTGTTTTATAGCATCAATTATCGCCTCCCATCCTTCCTCAGAAGGCGTTCCAACCCTTCGAGGCGGTGTACGATTGGCTCCTAATAGTATGCTCTGACCCGGGATTGAATCTTCTCCACTGTGGGATATCATTCCCCCTCCAAAAACTCATCCCTAGAAATATACCCAACTATCCCCCCTTTTTATACGCACCTGCCATTTGCACTCCTGCCCATCACCTATGCTCTCAGACTTCCGTTGGAATAGGTGGGTGTGCCACCGCAATATCCAGGAAACGAAATCGTGCGTCCTTTTTAGTGTTTTATGCCATCGTCACGCCCGTGATTAATGTATATTTGTATACATATTTTTTTTTTAACGTAATCTACCGGTTAAGGTAGGTTTTTCGATGGACACAACTACCAAACAAATATTTTGTGACTACTAACAAAACACAACCCTAAATTCTACTCTACACCAGGTCCCTCTTCATCTCTGAGTACTTTCTTCCTCCCTTCATCCCGTCCAACATCCCTATCCTATTCCTTCCTTTTCCTCGTTTGCCTAACATTCTCCCCTATATTACAGTCTTCAACATCCCACTGCCGGTCAATACGCCCCTCATCCATTTTTCCTGCTTCCAAAGGATTGCTACCAAAAAACCCCTCTCTTCGCTTACTATACCAAGTACTTCCTCATTTGTTTTCTTCTCGGTCCATTTCACCTTCTGTATTCTTCTCCACACCCACATTTCAAAGGCCTCCAATCTACGTCTATCCTCCTGCTTCAATGACCAGGTTTTCGCTCCGTACATAGCTACGCTTCATATCAAAGTTTTCACGAGTCTTTTCTTAATATCCTTACTCAACGTCCCTGTCATCAACTCTCTCCTTGTGAAAGCCTCTTTGCTTAGCGCAATTCTTCTCCTTACGTCCCTACTACTTTGACCTATTTTAATGTTTAGCTTAGCCTTTTTCTTTCCAGAAAATCGTATAACCTTTGTTTCATTAATATTGATTTTCATCCCATACCTGTCGCACTGAATTTCCAATTCACTCAGCAATGCTTGCAGCCCCTTGGCTGACTGACAAACTAAAGCTTGGTCATCAGCAAACCTAACTGATCTTACGAATCCCCCGCCCACTTTCATTCCTACCTCGAGTTCTTCCCATGCCTCTTTGATCATTTCCTCTGCATTGTATACATATATATATGTTTATATATATATATATATATATATATATATATATATATGCATAAAATTACTTGAGAAGACTTCAAGTAAGCAAGACATACTTGAAGAAGGCCTCGGAGAAGGACGAAAGCTAAAACAAAATAAAATGTGAGCATCCTTTTAAGTGTTATCTATTTTATTTGTGTTCTATTGTGCCGTCCATATATATATATATATATATATATATATATATATATATATATATATATATATATATATATATATATATATATTCAAAGAAGGAGCGAGATGGCGTTAGCCAGCAAACATAGAAGAGCACAAAAAATAACACAAGTATTCCAAGGGAGTTCCTTCCTTCTTTCCGCAGAGGAAGGTGGTGTTGCCACCAAAATGTTTGGAATACGACTGAGTGTACTTTTTTAATGTACTTTTCTATATTTTTGCTGGCGAACGTCATCTTGCTCCTTCGTTTGGATTATTATTAACATTCGCGAGACTTTCCGACAGGATACATATTGATGTGTATTGGAAAATGTTTTTCAGAATTCAAACACGCGCACACATACACAAACACATATGTGTGTCTGTGTAAATGCAATGGACTTGAATTAAATACACTCTTACGCTCATACACAGATACAACCATGAACTCCACCAAATAAGCGGCGAAGGTCGTCCTTGCTCACACCCACACAAGTTTGCGGAACGAATTCAGCCGCCCGCGTTAACTAGCGAGAGGGATGGAATGGCGTGAGGAGGAGGGAAGTGGTGCGGTGGTTAGGGAGGTTTAAAGGGGGTCGAAGTGATTGAGCGAGGAGGGGATTGAGGTGGGGAGGGAGGATCGTGGAGCCGAAAGGGGGAGGCGGTGTGGAAGGCCCCGGACATCGAGATATTGATTCAAGGTGAGACCAAACGGACATGCACGCACGGACTCACGCACGCAGCCACAACTCAAAAATATTTCATATCCAAACGATGTCCCGCCGGAAGGGCGTGCGGTGAGGGGGTGTCAAGATACTAGTGAAGAGGAAAGGGGGCGGGAAGGATATTTGTTTCGTCATATTACCGCTTACTTCTGCCTTTGGATGTGTTCGCGAACTCTCTGAGTGCACATTTCAATCATTTGAACCTGCCGTCCAGTATCTGCCTTTCTTATTTGGCTATGTCATACGCTCTCCGGCATTATTCAGTAAGATCCCGGAATTCGTCGTTACTCATAAATACCGTGGATGTGACATTAAGGACTAAGCAATATTAAATAATAGTATACATGATACAAATACCAACATTGTGACGCCAGCCTAGTGTCCTACAAAAACTTCAAAATACAAACGATTCATTGAGGTCATGGCGTCGAAATTACGTCCTTTGCTGAGGCAGTGGGATAGTGACCGAAATTCCCTGATTGAATTGGAAACATTGTATCTCTATATAACGAAAATCATGTATCATGTGTTTTTTAATGTACCTTTCCTTTTCTTCCTGACTCTCAACACAAGTTTTCCAGTATTTGTAAAGGTCGTTTTGAGATCTTCGATTACATTTTCTCCACGACCCGGACGGGTTTTGTGAGACAATTTGTGACACTGCACAGAAAGATCCAATTTCAGAATTTAACGGCATGTGAATATATATATATATATATATATATATATATATATATATATATATATATATATATATACACACACACTCAAAAACAAAATCCCGCCATACGGCGAACAAATATACATTCACGTGGAAATAGATATAAGGAAAACGGATAGGATCACATATAAAGGACGAACACAATAGAGGTGGGGAAGGCGGAATCGAACGGATCACAAGAGTAAAAGAATTTCCTTGACCGGGACTCGAACACCGGATCTTTCCATATATAACTTCCTGTAATCTATATTTACCCTTTATATTTACGGACCCACACGTCCTCGCGGAAGATTGCAGAGTACATTTTGAATTAATATATATTTATAAATTATTCAGACATTGAACAGAAATAATGCAATGTTCTGTGTCACATTCCAAAACGTATACCCAATATACAATGTCACGACTTAGGTGCAACGTAAAAATGACTCTCTCTGACCATTTCATAAAGTATGCATCTATTTTCACAAAAAATATAGTGTTTAACTTGGGCCTTTTAACTATGGAGATCCGTAAACTTCTCTTTGAGGCAAGAGGATGAAGGTAGATTAAAAGTTGTTGGCATTGCAGAAGAATGTACTCGTACGTAGAATATTAGTTGGAGAAATAGAAACATCAAAGACGAAGTTTCAAAAATGCGGAAGAAACGGAGAAGTTGCTTGGTCAATTACGAAAAAGGCAGATAAATTGGCTGCAGCCAATGTATGGGGGGAGTGGTCAGTTCCTAATGTCGTGATTGTTGGGAGCATATCAAGTACCCTACGGGATAGAGAAGGGACGAGAAAGGGCTTTTTGCTAGACACATGGACGAGTGGGAAGTAAATGAATGACTGAAGAATGAAGATACTCACGGCAAACGAGAGGAATTGTACACTATACGTAGTTGGTAAAAACTTCCCTGGATAATCATTAAAACTACCATTAATAAGTATATTAACTTAATTGAATGTTTTCTTGTCGCAGCGACTTTGATTACTGTTCGTCTTTTTACGAAAGACGAAGTATTGTGAGCAATATTTTGTTTGAACTAAGGAAAATATATTGATAGGCTTCTCAACATACGTGCAATTGCCATATGAAGCGTTCGTAAATAAAAGGATTCAGAGAAAAAACAGACAGGGTGACATTTTTCTAACAATTCCCAGTATTTTTCCAATAAATAATTTAAAAAACAATAAACTGCTCAGCGTCATATTATTTATGCTTTATCATTGCGAAATTTGCCTACAAAGGGGAGAGCGAAATGGGGCTCAGTGGAGGAGAAAACAACAATTCAATTATATCTCGACTGGTTTCGACATCTTTGCGTCATTATCAAGAGCAAAACAATTGTTTTTTCTCGGCGAAGCAACAATGTGACGACAAAACAATGCGAACAAACCACTTTTTTGCTCCAGATAATGACGTAGAGGCTTCTAAACCGACAGAGGATTTGCTTGTGACATAATTACAAAGAAGTTTTCCTTTATTTGGGTTCAATCACGATTTCAAAAGGTATTTATCTATCCGTATGATCGATTTATTGGCTGCTCTGTGTCGGGAAAAAATTTTCTTTTCGATTGCAGTCCACCTCCCAAATGCTCACCCAGTCAGTGGTGTCAACAGCCTTCCCTTCCTCCCTCCCTCCCCCTCGGGCTGTTGTTGCCGCCGTCGCCCGGGAAATAAAAATCGACAATGGGCAAGGGAGGGCGTCGACGCCCTTCGAAGGTGCGGCGGTGACCTCGAGCTCCTGGGTGGGAGGGTGGGTCGCGGAGTGTGTCCAGAGTTGACCGCCCTCTCGCCCGTAGACTCTCGCACGACCACAAGTGGGCGGACTTCCGAGATCTGGGCCCGGAATGAGTGAATGAACGGCCGGTCCAGTTTTCGCAGGGGAACAAGCTGGGCAGGAATGCCCTACGTATATATGTACCGATGTTGGTTCATATACACATTATTCAACAGATAATTATCGTGCCGAATATTTCCGAAAGATTTCCGATGATTATGTATGTTGATGTTTGATTTGATCAGATTTGAGGAAGTCGACTGCAGAAGCCAACTTAGTGAAGTCAAGTCAAACGTAATATATTAAACGTATATAACTGAGTTAAGTTGAGAGTTAATGATCAAGGAAAATCAATTCCAGTTTTTGTTTTTATTTATTTATATATAGCCTGCAAGCCACCGCCAGGGCGTGTGGCAGGGGATGAATGCACACCAGAATAATTTTACCCGAACATGACCCTACCGCGGTCGAACAATGTTATAATGACTCCCAATCGTTCGTGGAAAAAGTTACATCTCAAATCTATCTGTCCTACACTTAATTTCTCTAATTTTACTAGCATGATCCCTCCTACCGTTACACGATGGTGGCAATTATACATTTGCATTATTACTGCCAAAGAGACGCCCTTCAAGTGCTTCAATCTGTAATTTAACCTTCGCTCCGTGTATGATTCCGAGTCTAGCTGCTCTAATATTTTGGATACGCTACTAAGGTAATCATAACAACGTTTTACTAATCTAGCTCCTCTACACTGCATGCAATCAGATCAGTTGACCTAAGTTGAATCAGAAATCTCTTAAATAAATCCTCTAGTTAATTTATTGTTGATAAAAATCAACCGGCTTACGATAGATTTTCGATGAATGCACGGGACCAAACACTGCTGTACACCTAAGGTCTTACTAAGATGACACAAAATATTCTTAGACCCTATGGCACGTGTAAAAAAGTCTCTTTTATTTTAGCTCTGCATAATTTTTATTTCACTGGAATCCATACAAAATGCCAATTCTTTACCCCCTCCTACCTCCATTTCCTAGCATTCTCCCACAGCCTTTAGCAACCGGATTGTAATTTTTCAACATCTCCTTCATCCACGTATCCTGTCATCTTCGAGTTCCTCCGAAAAGGTGTCTCTCTTCCCCCTCCATACCTAAAACTTCATCGTTTGTTTTTATTTCCGGCTTTATTTTTCACTTTCTTCTCAACTTCTATACGTAGAAAGCCTACAATCTATTTGACAACATAAAAATAGACAGAAATATTCTTACTTCAACAAAAATTCGAGCAAAAGCTTGTCTGATTCTCAAAGAAGAAGTAATTTAATTTACTTATAGGATACGACAATATACGTGCATGCCTAAAATCTTTACAAGATGTTGGATATAGTAATCAGTGATTTATTGATTTTTCTTCACATGAAAGCAAAATCCAGATTTAAGTTACTCCGTTGTTCAGCAAATCAATTAAAGCATTTGAATGCCAAGCCGAAGGAAACGATTAAGCCCACTTGCTAATCAAGGGCTGCGGAAGAATTCCCCTTCACGATAATACCAGACTACAGGTGGTCCAATTAATGCAGGATAGAACCGATGAATTTGTGTGACATGGTGAACCTACGACTTCCCCAAAGCGTAACTCATCAAGTTGGTACGCTAAAATCTTGGCGAAATGTTGGCCGCAAAATTTTGCGTATCGTTTGCCAAACGATAACACCAAACTTCAAGTGACCGAATTAATACAGGAAAAAAGTGATGAATTTGGATAGCGACGTATTTCAGCCAGTCCCTTAGAGAAAACCCTACTTATCCCCAAAGCGTAATTCATCAAGTTGGTCTAGTAAAACCTTAGCGAAACGTTGCCCGCAAAACTTTGGCGACACGTTTGCCACAGAACTTTGGAGAGATATTTGCTACTGAACTTTGGTGAAACGTTTTCCGCTTAACTACGGTGACATATACTTTGCGAGAAATAAAGACATCATTTGACAGGTGCGATTACAGCTTTAGCGGAAACCCGAAAACTTCTATGTGGTGGCTTCAGGGACGAGTTCAGATAAATCGATTGTGTGTCAATAAAAATATTTTTGGGGTTTATGTGGAAAAATAAAATGAACACCAAGTAAGTAAAAAACTGAAGATTTCAGTAAACTTATTCTGCTGCGGATTATTTACTGACTTGCCACCAAATTCCAACACCTCTGCAAATGTACTGATTTCAAGAGAAGAGTATTTTGATGAGTTTTAGGCAATTGTGCAATAACCATCAATAAAACTATTTTTCCCAGAGAATTCGCATTGCTTTTAGAGTGGTCCTGGCATAATTTCGTTCGAGAATTGGACAAATTTCAGCAAAGTCTGAGTTAATCGATTTTTGCCAACCTGAGCTTTCTCTAGAGGATCGAACTGTGTTTGCGCTAATGAGGTAACTTCTCCATTTAAAATGACAATGATAGAGAGATGAAAATTTCGCGTGCTGCCCACGAAACGCGCTGTTTCAGACGAATGAAAGGGACTAAATGGAAGGAATTGATCACCAAGTTGGAAGTCCAGCGGAGAAAAATATTCGGGCAAAGGAATAAAGTTATCACCAGCTAAAAGTGGTCATGGGTTCAACTACCTAGAGCGCAAGTTATTACTCCACCTACCAAAGTAATGCTAGAGAGATGAAATCATTTTGCATTAATGGAAGGAGGTCTTTTTAGCGATGATATTGAAAACGTATTATTAGCTTCATCTTACTACGCTAGGAGAGTTCAAGTAAATTAAATTAAAGAAATTAAGTGTAGAACAGATTGATTTAGGATGCCAATTGTCCCACTAACGAAAAAGGATCAGAATAATATTTTCCGACCGTGCTACAGGAGAAATGTAGTTAGTGTTAAAAATTTGCCTGCTGTGTAATCACCCTCTGCCACACACCATAGGGGTGGCTTGGAGGACATCATGTAGAACAAAAGAGAGAGTAATTAAAGGCAGCTTCGAAAGTGGAAGGTGGACGGATGACCTTGAGGAGAGTGCAGTGACTGCAAAACAGAAGTAAACGAGTACAGACAAACTTGTGCAGTATAGGAACGCTGAACTTTTGAGTCTAGTGTCGCTGAAGTAATACTTACTAAGAAAAAAATGTACTAAACCACTAAATTAAAGGATTCAAGCTAGTTTTTTGGGTAGTTACGTAGCTGCCCACCCCGAGGACCCGGTTTCGAGTCCGAGTCGACAGCGGCAGATTTATTTCAGTGGTAACCCTACTTGTAGTGCCACGTGATGAGCAATTCAAGTGGAGTACGCTACCCGTCGTGTGATCCCTTCGGGGGGCTTTTCGCTAGTACAGCAGGTGAATACAGACGACAGGTTCCTCTCTAAACCCATTGTTTTACCCAACTCCCTGAAAATCCTACCACTAACAAATTTACCCACCATTCTCTCTCTCATGCCGCGAATGACCTCAGCTGTCGGCCGCTCACACTAATTACTACGAATACTATCGTAGTATTTCTAAATGAACAGTCAGTCATTGATTGAGTGATAAATTGATGACGCTATTCGTTCAGAGGTGAAGTGGATTGTAGAATACCATGCAGATGTAAATACATTATGAAATTTTATCATCATCGTCATTTAAACGGTTTCTAAGGTATAACTGGAACCAGCAAAGTCAAACAGCTTAGGTGAAGAATAGGGCTACTCGAAGTGTCACCTGGATTTGCAACGGTCGGTCGGTAGTCAGGCACTCAACGCACAAAGCCACCAAGTCTCAAAGGGGAAAATCACAAAATCACCGTTCATTGCCAGGTTTCCACTATTAGGAAGTGAACCTTAAGGGAGTTTTACAGTATCAATTTATGACACTACTCTGACCGATTAGCTATAAAAGTTGGACATATTTCCCTACATTCACATTTGATCACGCTTGAGATACATATTTATTTCCTTCGGGTGGGAGGTATTCATATGTGCACATCATTATTCCATGGAAGACATACGGCACTTGGGCATCTGCCCGAAAATAGAATCGACCGAATCGATATGCATAAAATTGGCATATCACCCAACGGGAGAGGAGACTTAAGGGGGAGGGAGTGAAGGTTTGGTGGGGTACGTAAGTGGGTGAGTTACTGTGCACGCGGGTTGAAAGAGGCGTGGCACAGGGGATGGGGTTTGGTACGAGCGACGGGTTGGTTTGGCTCCCCGGCGAAGGACGGTGGGAAGGCGGAGAAACACGGCACTCTCCCCCCGCCCTCCCAAAAAAACGAATTGAAATCGCGACCGTTTTGCCGGGAGGGGAAAAGTTGACGAGAGAGAGAGAGAAAGGGAGGAATGGAGGGAAACAGAGACGTATCTCACCTTGATCGCGTCCAAGCGCACCGTCGATTGAGATCCACGGAGAAGTCGCGTGGATAACCTGGTACACGTTTTCCGCGTTCTGTTACCAAGAAGGGGTCGGTGGGTTTACCATAAAATAGAGTACAAAAAACTCATTAAATATCTCTTCCTTTAATAAAAAAAAGTAAGTTTAATAAAGGAAATTTAGAAAATCCCCTTGACAGAATATCAAGATAGCAATACTTCCCTGAGAGATTCATTATTCATAATTATCTATATTCACACCGAATAACCGCAGCCAAAATTGTCTGCGAGAAGAAACAACTGTCATCAGTTGATCGTGAAGATACCTATTGTCCGTAAGAACAACTGTCCAGGATTGATGAACTTCAGATGGTTGGTTTCACTCAAGTTAATGAAAAAATTTGAACTCACAAAACATTCTCAATGTTCCTTTAGCTGGTTGATTTTGCCATTTAGCCCCTGATAGGCTATATGTATTTCTCTATTGGGCTCAAACGGACCATTACCTATGCGCCATTCTTCCTGTGAGGCGACGAAGTGTGGCTTTCAAATAAAAAATTCTATTCACTAAATCAGTTATTCACTATGTGCCCAGGCTGAGAAAGGAAGAGTAAGAAAAAAGAAGCGTAAAAACAGTCGAATTGAATGAATTGGTCATTAATGGTCCAAAAGGTCTTAAAAGGTGGAATATGGCCGTAAGCTTCCACATGTCTGAGCCTGATTTAAAAATTTACCTTAAAAACGCGAGAAGAAAAAGACATTAAATTCTTGCAAGCAAATGATGACTGAGATTACTGACGAAAGCATCTAGCGTGGTTCAAATATAACATACGAGGGTCATCCGGAAAGTAGTACCCGTTCGTGAAATAAAGACACAAAAGTAAATATTAACAAACATAAAAAATTTTATTTGAAAGAGGATACTTTAAACTACTTCTCAACATAATCTCCAAGCAAATTAAGGCATTTGTCATAACGTGTGACAAGTTTCTGTATTCCTGCTGCATAGTCCTTCGCCGCCAGCTCATTGAGATACGCGAGGGACCCATCTTGCACAAATTTTTGCATAATGCAGATGGTGTTTAACAATTTCATGAACAATTGTTCGAGAAACATTGGGAAAATGCTCACAGATGTCATCAATTGTGACGCGCCGATCGTTCCTCACGAATTCGTCAACTGAGCTCACCAGTTGGTCTGTAATGACAAACGGTCTCCCCGAACGCTCATCGTCGTGTGTGTTCCCCCTCCCCATGTTGAAGTTGCGACACCACCGCCGAACAGACGACTCGTCCATTACATTGTCTCCATACACCTCCTTTAATTGGCGATGAATATCACATGGGCGAACGTTTCTTGCATTGAGGAATTTAATCACTGCCCTCACTTCACAACTGGCGGCGTTCTCAATTTTTTTAAACATTGTAAACAATCACAGAAACAACACAGGCAATGCTAGCGTCACGCAACTTGGCTCAGAGAAGGCAGACAAGCCACTGAAGCTATCTGACCTCGTCCAGCGGCTACTCGCGTCGTCAGCACTTCATGCGGCACGAACGGGTACTACTTTCCGGATGACCCTCGTATGATTAAATGATTAACGTAATGGATCTGAATTTTTGCGACATTTAATTTGGCTAAATGATGTCATACAATTTTTTAGGACATATTCAATCATTTGGCATCAGGATCTGTTATATCATGTGATAGAACTGCATCAACACTCCAAAAAATAAATATCACACGTAAATGTATATGTTTATGTATGTGTGTGTATATATATATATATATATATATATATATATATATATATATATATATATATATATATATATATACACACACACACACACACATACAGACACGCATATAAAATACGATCAGGAAATAATGATTTATTTATCGTTTTTTCCTAACTTCTGGAATATAGCTTATTATTAAAATGAGCTCCGTCGGTAGAGAGAGGTCCATGATAGCCTACGTTTAAAACTCCAAATTGGAAAGAAAAATGAAAGAATAATGCCAAAGGTAACTGCGAAAGAATTTTTTGTACATAACCAGTCTACAAAACTTACTTAAATTAGCATTTTCAGGATATCTGCATTAGGTAACCCTTAGGTTGGAGTGGCACTTTCATACGCTTACTTTCGATACGAACTGACCTTTAGTCCAACAAAGTATTGGATTCGACAGTACACATTTCCTTATGACGGGAAGGTCATTGTGGGGATAAAGCCAGCATCCATTTCGGTCAATTGTTCAGTGGCTCGGATATCTCCCACAAACCCCGATCGAATGTCTAGGGACACGCGTTCAGAGGTGAGGTAATAACCTCCGCCGTTTTCTAAATTCGGAGGAAACCCGAAAGGAACTTAAGCGGAACGATTCGCCTTTCACCACCGGGCCCACCAAGGACGGCGGTACGGATACCGTTCGGTCAGTAATACCAAAGCCACTCACACATGCAGAGTCTCTCACTGTCCGCGAGGTTAAGTTCGAATTTTATCGCAGTGCGTATAACGAGGAGGGTGATTTACGAGACCCGAGAGAATGAAGGGGAGAACAAAGTTCCACCTCTCCCTCGGAATGCGCTCTTCGACTTTCTTTCGCGGATTGGCCTAGAAAAAAGAGGGCGCTTATATGACGGAGAGGAGGAGGAAATCAATGCTGCGGGCGACCTAGATTGAAACAGGTGAAGGGAGGAGACCGTCGTCGCTTCGCCGGTAGTGCTTATGGCGAGGGGTCGCGCGTTGCATTAATTTTTCGATATCGACCGTCGAGTTTAAAGGGATATCGACGTGCCACAATATTTATGGGTAAAAAGAAAATATTGCGCGGTTCCAGTAATGACTATCATAGCGACAATATCAATTCACATGTCATTCATCGATAGAAATTCGATTTAACTGAACAATATCACGGGTATCGAATAATATCAAACACATAGGTTAACTACAGCTAGACAGTACCTCTATGAGGAGGTATGGCAGGGGGTGCTCAATTCTTTAAGCCATTACAAAATTGTTTTTTGAGGATTAACTGAATTTACAAATTCACATGGCGTTAGTTACTTTCCCCACTTGTGTGGTGCCATACTGCGCGAGGAAAGAATATAGAAATGTTTGGCATCCGGTTTCCTTTAATTTCTCACCGATGACTCGTCTACCAATGTAATTCGGCGCTGGAATTATTAATTTTGGAAAAAAACGAGAAATGTCATTTGCATCGATTAACATCCAAGCATGATCGAAATTTTCATCAATATCGATTAAAATATATAAGGTGGACTTCGTCCATATCGTAGATACGTGCATATGCTTAAGGACTTAATTCTGCTTTCAGGTGTGTAATACAATATCGAAATAATCTAAAGCCCATATCGATTAAATTCTCCACATTATATTTCGTCCAAATCAATGATATATTCATGTTCTACCGAGAGCGTAATTTTATTGATGCCATATGGAAGAAGGCTGTTGCTAACGGAGAACCATAATGCCGCTCAAAAACGCTACGTTGTTTATATCTTAAAGGTCGTCCGTAAGTTAAAATCGATAGTGTGGTCCATAAAATTATTACAAAAATATTTATTGAACATCTTTATATAGGTTAATTTCCATATCGATTTTGTTCACTTCGATTTAATAGACAAGGAAACATCTATCGCGATATTAAACACGCATCGCTAAATCGCACAGTCCCAGCAGAGGGTTTTCATAGGCCGGGTTCTGTAATTTAGGGCTGTAATTAGAATAGTAATAATGTAGTCGGTCATATAAGGTACTCACTGACAATCAAATTTCTTTTGTATCTTCGCTGTTCCAAAAATAACTCCCTCGGCGAAACTCCGGGGTAAACTTAAGAGTAAAAAGGCATACACTGAAGCCGCCTACGTGGGTTTTCAGTTTGCCGTGCGGGAGACGCAGAAATCGTCGAATCATGGAAACACCTTGACGACGACAGACTTAGATAACAAGTTACTCCACATGACGACTGGTATCCGCGTGATCACCAAGTCATTTCCTGTCCTTGTGGACACGGTAAATTCCAACCTTGATGCCTTAATCGGTCGTGTTATTCCATCGATTTAATGGTTCAGGAAATAGGGGAGAGATTTCGACGGTAAATGAATAACAACGCAAAAAATTCACATCACAGCTTCTGCGCACGCGCGTGCATGTGTGTGTGTATGTGTTTATATATATATATATATATATATATATATATATATATATATATATATATATATATTTAGATTACTATTATATCTTCAGAGGAAGACGGATTGTTTCCGTCGAAATATCAAGAAAATACGTGTGAGTGTTCTTTTTTTGTTTCTATATTGTGTGTTACTGTGTATTGTACTATTCGGCACTTCCGTGTTACGTCTACGAAAGCATATATATATATATATATATATATATATATATATATATATATATATATATATATATATATATATATATATATAACATATACATATATATATACATATATATATACATATATATACATATATATATATATATATATATATATATATGTATATATATATATATATATATACATATAAAAGCTACTAATACATTAGTAGCTTTTACTGAAGAGGACAATTGGGGATAACTCAAGGCAGAAGAATTCTTGCGACCAATTCCGTTGGGTGACTTTTTCACGAAAATATATTTTTAAATCAAGAGCTGCGTCCGTGTATGAACTCAAATGAAACCACCGCTCCCTTGAGACAGTGGTAAATCATCAGTGTAACCAACAGCGACATTTAATTGGTGGAAGTTGAGTGTATCGTTTGAAACGAGAGAGAGCAGTTGCTTGCAAGGGCTCTTGCGTAGCCCTTACACCGCGCCTTTCCAGCCTCCAAGGCTACTAAGGCGGGAAGAATTCTTCTGCGTTGTCAGTCGTTTGATTTATTCCCGCTCAGAGCAGCCTTGGCTTCTTCTTTGCCGGAAGGGTGTCTTGCTCGTCTTGGGATGCTATGGGGCGCTTGTAGCGGTCCCATGGCCAGACCCTTATGTCGCCAACCCGGCGAATCAGTTTTACTTCCGCTTCTGCCGCTTTTCTGAAGAATTTCCCAGATATTCTAGGCAGAAGGACGTCCAGGGTTTCCAGCTTTCCGTCCTCGTGCATCTCGGAAACGCGGGCGTAACGACCGCGTGACATGATGTCACGAAGAGCAGAATTCTGCACCACCTGAATTTGAGCGAGACTCGTTCGCGACACTCCTGACCATACCGGAGCAGCGTACGTGATGACAGGCAGCACGCACGCTTGGTACAGTCTACGCTTCGTGTCCATACTCAGGACCGGCGGGCGGATAATCGGCCGGAGCCGACTAAGCGCCGCGAATGCCTTTCTGCGTACACGAAGCGCTTGGGCGTTCCAAAGGAGTTTCCGGTCCATCAGCACTCCGAGGTAGGTAACTTCGGATTCCCACGGTAGGGCGACTCCATTCACAGTTAGGTTCACTCCTGGCGGCCGACCATTTCCCGGATGGAAGATGATCGCCTTCGTCTTCTGTGCGTTAACAGCAAAGCGCCATCGGCGGTACCATTCTAGGAGATCCGCCACAGCGCTCTGCAGTCTTCGCACCGCGGTCACCTTCTGCCAGGAGCAGCACAAGAGGGCCGTGTCGTCGGCATAGAGAGACAGGATCTCGAGGTTCCCACGTGGAGTTGGAATGTCGTGGGAGTAGATATTGTAAAGCAGTGGTCCGAGGACTGATCCCTGGGGCACGCCGGCGGAGATCCGACGCACCCCTGAATTCGCCCCGAGCCATTGCACGGTGAATGTCCTGTCTCTCAAATAGGAGTGAACCATCCGAACAATCCAAGGTGGGAAATGGAGTCGTCTCATCTTCAACAAGAGAGCCGGATGCCAGACGCGATCGAACGCCTTACTGACGTCGAAGAAGGCCCCAGCAACCGCCCTATTCCTGTTGAAGCTGTCCGTGATGAAATCCGCCGTTCGCACCAGCTGATGGACTGTGGAATGCTGCGCACGGAAACCAAACTGCTCCTCCGGGAGGATGTCATTCTCCCGGACGAAATCAGTCAGCGGCCGTTGCAGCAGTCGCTCGAATATCTTACCGAAGCCGTCGAGCAAGGAGATAGGCCGGAATTCTCCGGGACCAGCCTCCAATTTCTGCGACTTCGGCAGGCAGACGATTCTCGCTCTTCTCCAAGTGGTCGGGAAGTAGAAAATCCTGACACAGCCATTTAGGAGCTTTGTCAGGTACTTCACCGCCGCCTTTGGAAGCTCCCGAATGACCACATTGGGAATGTTGTCGCTTCCGGGGGCCTTCCTCGTGCGGAGGCGACGTATTGCCTCTTTGACGTCCTTCTCGTCGAATCTCGGAATTTCCGAGGCGTCTTTCAGACCGGCGTCTCCGGCTCTTTCAAACGCCTCGATTTCTTCTTCAATCTCGGCAGAAGCGGAATTCCCAGGATTGGGTGAAAAGCTGCAGACCAAGTGATCAGCGAGCAGTTCCGCCTTCTCCATGGGAGATCGTGCCTCTCTGTCTCCGTCGGTAATAATCGGGTCCAGTCTTTGAGGAGCCCGCAGCCTCCGGCATATCTTCCACACCGACGGCAGGTCCTCGTTGCCGTCTTCCGAAAGGAGCTCCTCCCGCAGATGCGCCTCCCAGTGGTCCGATCGGACCTCCCGGAGGGCATCCTGTACCGCAACGTTGAGCTCTGAGAGCTGCCTTCTCACATCCGCTGTACGATATTTCTGCCATTGGCGCCGCACGTTGTTTCGCCGCGCAATGAGGCCTCTAACCGCCGCTGGAAGTGGAACCCTAAGATACGAGTTCCGTTGTTCCTTTAGCGGTATCGAGGCCTTCATTGCGCCGTCTACTGCAGAGGTGAGGTGGCTGACCATTTGATCGGCCATCTCCGGTGAAGTCGGCTCCAGTGGCTCTCTTGGCAGCTCCTCAGCGATGATGTTGCGGAAACTGCTCCAATCGGCCGACGACAGATCCAATCGCCGGGTGGAAGACAGCACTGGGATTCGGCTCCCCACTGCTAGGATGATCGGGTTGTGGTCCGACGACAGTTCCACGCATGTGTACAAACTCAGGGACGTCCTTACATTATGAGCAATCGCAATGTCTAAAACGTCCCCTCGTTCGTGCGTGGGTATCGCCGGTCCTAAGATGGTTAGGCCTTTTGCATCTGCTAGCTGACGCAGGGATTCTCCTCTCGGGTTCGAGGACCGTGAATTCCAAGTAGCATGCTTGGCATTCAGGTCCCCCAAGATGACCGATGGTCCGCTGTCCCCGGCAAGGTACTGGATGAGATCCGGATCCCAAGGTTTCCCGGGTGGGAAATACAGAGATGAGACCCGGAGCCATCCTCCTCTTGTCCGTACGTCCACCGAAACAGCCTCCGCATGCGGGTGAGAAATCTCTCTACATGCTCGGTGCTCGATGGACCTGTGGACGAGGATGGCCGCACCTCCTGATGCTCTAAGTCGTTGTCGCCTGGGATCCCTGTCCGCCCTATAGATGGTCCAGCCAGGTAACCTCCAGGCGTCCGTTGGCCGAAGGTGCGTCTCATTGACAGCAGCGACTATGGCTCCCTTCTCCTGGAGGAACGCCCGTAATTCCTCGCGTCGGCGAAGAATTCCGTTGGCGTTCCATTGCGCAAGCAGGACGGGTCGTTCAGCCATGGTTGGTTGAATTTCCGATCCTGCTGCGCACCAGCTCTTCCAGGAGTGAGAGGAGAAGTTTGCCCTGCGTCGAGGTGACGAGTTTCTTCAAGGTGCATGCAATAACGGCAATGGTCTGCCATAATTCCTGGTCCTCTCTGTCTGGTGTCAGCGAGGACTCTGCGGAAACTGGAGACTTATCAGTTGATGTCCCCTCTCTCCGTTTTTCCTCTTTCTGCCTTGGTTTTTCGCCTTCTTCACTTGCCGTTCGGAGGGTGTTCCCAAGCGCCCTCTGGGTTGGCTTCGTAATGGCTTTTCCTTCTTCCCCGGTGGTGATCGGGGATTTCTTCTTCTGCTTCTTTTTCTTCTTCTTCCCTTCGGAAGAAAAAGGAAGGGTCTCTTCCTTCGGAGGGAGGCTGTCGGGGGGTGACAAGTTCCCCTTGTTGGCCTCTCCTACGGCTGGCGCTGGTGGTGGTTCTCGGACCGCCTCAGCATCCCTGGGTGGATCTGTGATATCCACCTCCATGTTCCCCTCTTCTCCGGAGACAGCCTGAACCTTGTCCTTAGAAGGGCCCTTCAGGATTGCTCCGTAGGTTGTAGCGTGATCGACTTGTCGGAATGGTTTTTCTCCCGGTTACGCTGCCGGTTTCTTGGGCGCCTGCTTCCCTGGTGCTGGCTTGCGTGCGTTGGCGTGTTGTCGCCGCTCAGCCTCCTGAAAGGCGGGACACCGGCGAGAGACGGCCGCATGAGGTCCTCCGCAGTTCGCACAGATGGCCTCATCTCCCCTTCCTCGGGAGCATTCCTCCACTGCGTGTGCTCCAGCACAGCGCATGCAGCGTTTCGCACACCAGCAAGCTATGCCGATGTGTCCAAACCGCATGCAGTTGCTGCACTGGAGTGGACCTCTGTCTCCACGGTAACGCTCCACAGTGACGTAGCAGTGGCAGAGCTGGCGGATGTCCCCGGGGGCGATGGCCGATGGAGTCTTTACCACGTTCGCTACGTGGCGATCAATTGGGACCGGTTTTCCGTCCTCCGTGACCGTAAGGCGACGTACGCTACGAATTTCGTATCCGAGGGATCTGAGTCCCTCGGATACCTTTTCCACTGCTATCCATCGAGAGATGCCCTTGATGAACAGCTTCATCCCTGGCACCCTTTCAATGGGCTGCGAGTGGTGTTGGATTTTCTTGCTCTGCAGCAAGGAGAGTGCCTTTTCATGCCCCTCTCTGTTGGAGGTTATGATCCGGATGGAAGCTCTTCGAACTTCCAAGCCAAAAGCATCACCTATGTCGCCCGACAGCTGGTCAATCAGTCCCTGGACGTCGGTGACCCCATAGACGACGATAGGCGGTGGTCGCAGCGTCTTAGGTGCCGGTGCCGGTAGAGGTGTGGCTTCCGGGACGGCTGCGTCGTTCGTCAGAAGCGGTTTCCTTTTCTTCCTCTTGGAAGAAACCAAGGTAAATCCGTCGTCGCCTTCCCCCTCCTCTGTGCTCAGCGCACGCTCCGCCCTATCGTCTCCTTCAAGATTCGGCATCCGCGTAACCGCGGAATCTTCTGGCTTCTGGTTCCTTCCAGATGCCTTCTTTCGCTTGACGCCGCCTGCGGTGTCTTTCACCACCTGGCCCTGTAAAGGGCCGAGGTCTGCTGTTGCCTCCGTTGTCCCACTTCGGGCCTTCGCCTCCTCCAAGCACTGCGACGGGCTGAGAGCCAAGGCTTCAACACCTGATGATGAATTTGCCGAAGGCTTAGATACCCCCGGCAAGACAGCCGGAGGTTCTTTGCCCTGCGGACGATTATTCCCACGCTGTGTAATTCCCTTCGTGGACATGAAGTCTCCGAAGGAGCTGGCACGACGGTGTGTCTTCCTCGTCACCTGGACCACCGGAACAGTAGAGTTGCTAGATGACATCCGAAGAAAGTAGTAGGCTCTCGTCTGATGTCTCCTTGATTCTCTCTTTTTTGAAACGAGAATTACCACTTTCTCACCATATGACTATCCGCCATGTGTCCAAATGGGACTCCTTATCATCCTTTTCCGTGTCTGATTGAGAGTGGAGAATTTTTTCAGAAAATCGTTTGTGTTTCATCCTCTCAGTTGTATTTCAAACCATGATTGCAATGTTCTATTCCCTCATTTACTTCCTGGGGAGGTTTTCTATTTCTTTTTACACAACTACGCGCGTTTATGCTTCTGACCGCCATCTATGAGTAGTAGCCCGTATTTCCAATCAGATCTGTAGGCTACACCCACCTCCTCATGAGGTGCGCTTATACGGCCAATTTTTGGAACAAATACTCTCTAGGCCTTTGGTGAGTTTTTTTTTTATTAAGTGTGCCTCTGTACCTTCAGGAAAAAGTTTTCATCATCAAAGGCTCCACCTCATACGCTAATGCACAGGTACCCATAGATATGTAACGTTAGTGCATCTAGCAATACATATGCTCAAGAAATTGGCACGTCGCTTATATTTTGGAAGTCCACTGTCCATCAACTGGCGATCATGATGTTTGGGGATGAAAGTCATACTTACAGGAAATTATTACAGCAAAAGAATATCAGTGCACAGCTTTCTTCGAACGCCTTCGTGGAATTTGATGGAATGATCTCCATTCTTTTGGTGCATTCTGACCATATGTGCTATCACGTCTCGTTCATCCTTCTCCTATTTTTATGTATATAAATACACATATATATATATATATATATATATATATATATATATATATATATATATATATATATATAAATTCACATGGAAACAGATACAAGCAAAAGGGATAGGAGCACACATAAATGACGAACAAAATAATATACTCGTATATATAAATATTATATATATACATATATATATGTGTACGTGTGTACATGTATGCATATGTGTGTATATATATATATATATATATATATATATATATATATATATATATATATATATATATATATATATATATATATGTGTGTGTGTGTGTGTGTGTGTGTGTGTGTGTGTGTGTGTGTGTGTGTGTGCGCGCGTGTACATGTACGCCTGTGTGTGTATATATATATTTATATATTTCCTTTTCTTTTAATGTGCAAATATGTGCATAATGAATTTGCGTCTGTCTATATGTATTTATGTGTGTATACACATGTAATTATACATTTTATGCCTAATATACTATGTATACGACGATGGGTGAAATGGATGAAAGATCCGCTAGGTCTCGATTTCGCCCAAATAAAGACCTCTATCTATCTATTTGAGTGAAATGAAATTGAATTGTTCATATGAGTACATAAAGGGAAAGAAAGTTTTTCTTTGGTCCTCCAAATTTAATATTTGTGTTTTTCTTCCTATTTCCGTGCCTTCCCATCCCTTTCCCTCCTCTCTCTCTCCCTCCCATCCCACTTTCCCGTCCTCGTTCCACCATTCTTCCCCTTCTTGCCTCTATCCCCTCCCCTCCCTAACATCCCTCTCGAGAACTCGTTCGGCGAGTTTACTTTCGATTCACACTTGTCATCCGCTCGTAATTTCTCTCAGGAGAGTCCCGTTTCTCCGAAGCCGGTAATGCTGGGGGGAAGGCATGCACGTACGTATAATGACTAAAAAAAAACTCTCAGCCACCTCTTCCTATCCTCATTTCTCCTTCTACGCGTAGTAAAGGGTACGAAAAGTCTTAACCGGGATAGACTTGCGTAAAAAAAATACAAAAATGAAATTCATTATCATTAATCCTCCTCGTGACCCATCTCGTCAGCTTGGATGCAGAAAAGTGCACTTTTAGCTCCTTTGGTATATGCGGATGATGTGTTCCAAGACCTGCCGTCCACGTCCGTAAATATGGTTTGCAGGATTCCCCGCATACAGATCGTCTTTGTTTGAATATGCACTTCTCAACATTGACATGTCACCCCAACTGCACAGCTCAACATTGACATGTCACCCCAATGAAACGCATATACTCTAATCGTTGACGTGTCGTATACATTTATGTATTCGACACGTCAACGATTATACCTGTAGTGTTGCATCGGCAAAAAAGGAATTGCCCAAATTGAGGAAATCGGCATGAATAAGAAAAGTTGCGAAAATTACTTCAGGAAGCACAGAACCGTAAACAGACGAAACCGCGGAAGCCAAATCTACTGATATGGAGTTGTACCAAATTTTTTATCGGACCTCGCTTGGTAGAAAATCGTTTTATTCTTAGTAAGAAAAATATTCGGTAATGTTCAACTTTTTTCCCATATCAATTTTAATTCATAATGAAATTAAAATATAATGATAAAAAAATGAATTCAACAGAATACGCATGTAAGCGTACCATGTGTTTTCAAATTAGCTTCAGGTTACATATTAAAATATCACACTATAACTTTGTGTGGCCACATATCTTGGCACATACGGTTGAGTGAAGAAGACTTGAGGGAATATGATTTTGAGACGGCATAAAGACTGATAAAAGTTCTTCAGGTTTTAAGAAATAATGTGGGAAATACAAAAGGTAGCTTTCTAGATATAATGAAGTAAAGAGACGTTTGGGACCATCCAAAACTTACCTTCAATAGGCTCTTACTTGTGCCGATGAAATTTTTATTGGTAGCAGTATTCAGTGTTAAAACTTAACACGGCCTCTGAGAAAATTTTATATCTTACCATACTGAAGACGCGATAGGCCAAACACAAACCGAACCGAATTCTAACTTCCTTCTTGGTCATCTAGTACACATCCCACACCAACATTCCGAACGAATATAGCGTTTTATTCGGTATATATATAAATAAATATATATGTATATATATATATATATATATATATATATATATATATATATATATATATGCATATTTATTTATTTATTGTAAAACATCACTGAAAGGTATGCAGTTGGGGCCGCTACAGTAATAAACATCGAAGGAGAAATTTTGATTACGTGATAATATGTCTCATCCAGACTAAAAGTCGGAAAGGGTTGAAATTAATAAACAAACAGGATAATGAAAGGCGTCATGTTCCTTTTTCTATGCAGTTTTTCGTACCATTCAGTTTAGCGCCATTCAGTTTTCCACAAAAAACTTAAACCATATCTTTTGGATTTTATATGTACATGCGACGTCCCATAGGCAAGGATTCAAATCCGCAAACCCAGTAATCCAACCAAATTAGTAACTACTCGGTTTTCTACGAGAATAAGGTGCCAAAAAGGGGCCGAGTCTCTGACCAACTAGTCGAACTAATACCCTGAAATTGGAATTGAGCGATTGTGACTCTGTATTAGCAGCAGTACCCGCCTACTTGGGCTGGATATACCATTGTAGGAATTTTAGAAGCAGTCGACCTAGACATACATATTCACGGAATCAGATGTACCAGGAAAAATTATTAGTTATTTCAGAATAGTAAATAGATATCTTATTATTAGTAGTTATAAGGTAGGGCATTTAGCGCCATTAGTAATTGGTGGATAATTTGATAGGGGCGGGATTTTTAGGGAATGGAGGAAGGGACTTTGCTAAAACTAGGTGAATGCGTCAGCATTCACCTAGTCTTAACGAAAGGCACGAAGTGGCCCACAGGTTATCATCCCATCTAGCGTACGCTCGATAAGCACTCTCAGCAGAGCACCACAAGTAGGGATGGGGTTGCCAATGAAAAGTCTGCCACCTCGGGGATTCGAACCCGGGGCCTTGGGGTGGGAAGCCGGAAGCCATCATACAATCCCGCTACCCCTCAAACATCTTTTCGGGAGCCCTTTGCCATGCCTACATTGTCCACTACTGGACTGAGAGCTGTAAAAAGTAACGTCCCTGGGGAATGCTTTTGTGAAATATTCAGTGGTTTATATCCCTCCAGTAGAATATTGCACCTAACTGCCAGGGATGATTCTGTTACTCCTATTTCCTAGTCCTATAGTCAGGAACTACAAGTACCTGACACCAGTCGGATTCCCAAGTATTTCTATACATGTTAATCGACGAATTCGTACATTTGCGTGAGTATGCATGTAAGAAATTCATGCAAACAACGAGATAACAAAAATATTTCGTTTTGCCAAACAAAATATTGAGGATCTTTTCAGTCTGAGATCATATGAAAACAAGGAATGACGGATTATTCTGGCTCGACCCCGTCTCCATGGTTCGGGGGATACTGGAGTTCAGCGAGGTCCTACTTCTTTCAAATGGTGCCTAGGTCTTCGCCACCTATTGGTACGCATGCAGGTACCCTACTTAGTAGGAATAGTAACTGGGCGCAAATCACGAGTTGCCAGAAGTCTTCATTCCACACTGGCAAACGCGACGGAACCTGATGAAACCAAGCGTTTCCTTCTCTATTTCTATTAAACCTTAGATAACTCACCAGTTTGAGCAATATGGGAGCCTGGGCTCGGAATAGAAGTCGATTTACTGCACTACACATTAATAATAAACAGCTGTCGAGTGCCTGAGTATATGTTGATTCGAGAGATTAAGTGTAAAAATCAAAGATGCAAGATAACATGTTTCCCACGAAAGATTAGGGATCAGAATAACGTTTTCTGGCCGTGCTAGGAGTGATAGGTGTTTTGGATCAAGCATAGTCTGGAGTTTAATCATCCTCTGCCACACACCCTAGAGGTGGTTTCCAGGGTCCTATAAAACTAGAAAAATTAAATCAGGGGTTAGCCCCATGAGCTAGAAAGCTAGGCGTTGTCACTTGGGTACCAAAACTTTAAGGTATGAATGCAAGGCAAATGTCCTTAGGTACTAATACTCAAGAAAATAAGACAAGGTACTGGTACTTAGTGCAATAATCCTCGATACCATGGGTACTCGTAAATTGCTAACGATTCCGGTTATTTTTTAATACATCAATAATAAATTAATATTAATAATAATTAATAATTAATGGTAGCTTTCAAATGGGTGGCGAGTGTATAATTCGGTGAGGGAATATCCTTTGCTGGGGAGGATGTGAAGTCTTTAGTTGACCGTATTATTCATTACAAAAGTATAATAACAGTATTTCTCTAACAGATTCGCTGATTATTTAAGACCGGCACTAGTGCCTACAGCGAGAAAACTAGGCACCGGTAGCACGGTAACATTATTCAGGTCAAGGACCCTTGGTAGCGGTGCCTTGGTACTAGTATCTTAGGGAACAACCTAAGATACTGGTACGAAGGTATTGGCATGCTAGGCATTAACCCTAAAGGATAGTAAACAGATATCAGTACCTTAGGCAATAATCCTGGGTACCACTTCTTAGGCACTAGTATCTTAGGAATATATCCTAGATACGGGCAAGTGCCTAACCATATTAGCATACCGTTTATCTTTATATCACCTACGATAAAAAATACTGGGTCCGAACGGAGGGTGGATGTGTGACCTCCATACCTCTACCATGGTCCTCTAACCTTCGGTCTGCATGGAGCAGGTAGGATAAACATGAATTGGTACGACGAACCAAAGGTCTAAGTGACTGGGGGTTCTGTCGAAGGCACACCCCAGACCAGCAATCAATCCTAGATACCGCTACCAAGGCACCGATTCTAAACCCTGAAAAAAGACATTAAGACGCGTTTTTCGTCGAGGGTCGGTGGTCATACTTAGTTTGGCGTAAAAAAGTACAGAGTGCTACAATATATCAATTGGTTATCCACCTCCCGTGAGCTAAACCGTCAATTATGATCCCTACGTCCTTGTGTCTGAGTTCCAAGGTCAGCTGTTAAAAAAAATCCTCGCTCATTTAGATACTCCACACCACCCATCCAGCATGTTCACTCCGAAACCTTGCTCAAGCTTCGCCAAGATTTCCTGGAGGGAAGAAGCAGCGAGCGCCAGTTACGCGGGTTGATTGAACATGAGTAAAAAAGTATAGAGCACGAACCAGATTAAATGAGGTTACATAAATTATAATTGTACAAGGGCTGATACGTTCCGTGAAGTCACAAATTTCCTCGTCGCGTCTCCGTGCGCTCTTCGCCTTGCACCTTCGGGGGAAACGTTTACAAGTGACGATATTAACATCACACGCTTGATGAAAAGGTTCAAGAAAAAATTGAAACTCTCTTGCACCCTTGCTTTCATAAATTCCGAAAAATTACTGTTTATATACATGATAGAAGATTCGGTTTGGTTATTATTTTAAGATTTTTATATTGCGTTTTAGTAGAGCTCGAAAGTACAATCAAGGAAATAATGCCAAATAACCTTATTGATATTATTTTTTCTTTTACAATGACCTTATGTATAGTGCAGTCAGTTTTATGCTTTTGACTACGTTTTTATCAAGCATGCCCGCTAATATACAATTACAAGAAAATGTTGTAAGTTTATCTTGGACAAAAACATTATTAAATTAGGCAGGGGTGGTGATTTGACAACAGAGTGGCGTTGCAGAGAGTTCCGTCGCTGACATGGCAGAGATAATGTTGGGAATACGATGTTACGTGAAGTCACAGGCTCGTTGAACCATACGTAGAGAGATGGGAAGCGCGAAAAGTTGAAATATGGCTTAATTTAATATAGGAGTATTTGGTATCAAATGTAGTCGCGTTAGGCATGGTTTAGAGGTACAGAAGAGGTTAATCCATGGTTCCATGAAAACTTACCTTTAGAGGATGACCTCTTTCTATTATAGCTATACCTGCAGAGAAGAATAAGAGTTAGGACGGATATAACAAGTATGGTGAATGGGATGAAAACGCACCTCAATATAAACTTTTCAAACTATGTTAGAGGCGTGCAGTCGGTGTAGAAAAGATAATCTCTTAGGAAGACCAGAAAAAGTCACGCTGATTGAGAGGAAGGGTATTGTTATTTATTTATTTAGCCTTATTTAGTCCGAAAACAGCATTTTTTGGCCTTGTACAACGGACGGTGGTGGAATGGTGATAACAATGGACACGATTACGAGCACCCAAGTCCTAGGTGGAGAGAAACCCACCCAGGTGGGAATCAAACCCGCGACCCTTATATTGACACACGAGGACGTTACCCCGTTGCTACTGGGGCTGGCAAGGCCTATTTAGGTCGCAGGATCACTAAATATGGATTTAGCAGGATATAATAAGCAGACTAGGAATGACATAGAAGACTTTCTATCAGAAGAAACAACTACTGACGGTAAACAGAACTATGCATGGACATAAGGAAGTATTTTGTTGTAAGTAATAGGAAAATTGGGTTTACGTTTCTGTGAACATGGGACGTCAGAGTTGAAGAAGATTGGGTGAGATGTGGGTGTGGTTCTATAGAAAAATGCAGAAAATGAAGTGGAGAGACAAACAAAAAAATGAGGAATTGATCCTAAGGGTGGGTTAAGAGAGAAAGCTTTCAAGGAAACTTACAAGAAACCACGGTTTGCCACCAGCAGGTTGGTTTGATAGTTGAGGATAGAGCTTACCTAGTACTAAGTCAAGCAGCGTGTCAAATTCACACATCTGGGTAGTCATGGGGGCCAGATCCATTTTCTGTGTCGCTTGTGGTTTCCCAGGAAGATCTAGCACCCGAAAAAACTCACAGATTGGATAAATATGAAGGTATCCAGGGGCATCACCTGGAGACGAATTTAGGGCCTCTGTTCAACAACTGAGAGCTCTTCCGATTAGACCTCCACGTCTAATTGCAGAGATCCATAACAAATTATCCTAAGGGAAACGGAAACGAAATGCGCAGCGGGAAAGTGGCGGAACGAAAAGCGGGCGAAGGAAAAAGTTGGTTCTAGTTGCTAGCTAAGAGGGGCCGAGGAAATCGTCAGGGTAGCAGTGATGTTAGATTTTAAAGATATTAGAGCTGCTAAACCTCGGATTGATCACCTGTGATTATGGGAATACTCCTGATTAATACACGTTTTAGTACGGAGTGAACTCATCTGAGCCTACTAAAACCAACATTCGGGTTAATATCTGTGAATGAAGGGTATCATGTTAATTGGTAAGAAAGGTCATTCCCAATTTCCCCTCCAGGGTTACAACAGTGAAAACAATTCAGTCTGTTGTCCCTATTCACTCGTGCATCAGTGTGACATCTCCTTTTTAATTGATCGGGTGACAACCACTGTCCGTTTGAAAATTGATTGACGCCACAGCGGATCCCTATAAAAAAAATTGGCAAAAACGAACGGTTACTGAGCGAACCGATGGCACGAGACGGGAGGATGAGAGGAGATGCCGCCGGGCAAAGGGATGAAACAGCATGACGGAAAGGCAGGAAAAGCGCTCTCAAACATTACAAGCGGCACGTTTGTCGCCTCAGGTGCCTTACTTTGTTTCTATCTGTCACACGTTTAACTTGACTTTGCAGATTTTTCAAGTGAATTTGAACATCCCTTTGAGTTAGGACCCCTCTTGGGCATGATATGTTAGCCACGACTGTTGCCGTGACGGGCGAAAATGTATCTCACCCCGTCTATTCGGTATCCCTTCAAAATGAACTGCGAGATTTTTCATCAAAAAATCTCCTCCTGATTTCTACCCAAAGAGATCTGTCGATCGGAATTGGTGGTTCCACTATTCATTGGCAGGAGGACCGGCATTCCCAGGATTTTAGTTGACAATGAATGCCTTTAGCTTTATTTACCCTTAGTGTTCGTAATTAGTTGGAGGATACGGCCGATACCTCTGGTCATTTGTGCCATTACGGTTCGATATGGGTAATTTTGGGTCAGCAGAATTTTCAGGGAATGTTGGAAGACTGAGTGTTGAGATTTTCCGTTAGGAAATTAGCTTAAACTTACGGGAATGCGTTAAGGGGTCACACACCTTAGCGTCCCATTCGACGGACGGCGCACCTAACTTGATGTCCTCTCTACACAGTACACAAGTACTGATCATGATCATATGGTAGGGATCGGGATTTTTCTAAAAAATCATGGCATGTGTGCGTGTGGAGCCGAAGGTAGCTGATTAGATTCCCGTGACCAGCGAAACTTTTTCTGCTAATAAAAAATTTGTTAATGGTTTTTCGGAACGAGGCAACCACAGATTAGCAAGAAAAACACAATAATAGTATTTCGGAACGAGGAAATAGGCCCACAAAATAAAACAGGTAACACATAATACATAGAGGACACTCAAATTGTAGATTTATACACTTATCTATCTATATATATATATATATATATATATATATATATATATATATATATATATATATATGTATGTATGTATGGGTGTGTGTATGTATATAATTGTGTTTGTGTATATACTCGTATATATAAATACACACACACGTTTGCTCGCTTCACGAAAACGCAATGTTGCGTACCTCTTTACGGAGATATCGTTCAATCTATGATCCTCTGTTCGAGACAAAAGAGCGCCAGAGATTGATTGGGGTCTTTTCGTGAAAGTCGAGGTGCGGAGGCGGCAGTAGAAGCCCGGCCCCTGTTTCGTTGCACAACCTTTCACTTAAGTGAGCGCCGAATGTGAAATTCGTGATGAATCCTCATCGCCATCGCTTCCGTGCCTTTTGAGTCACGCCGGTTTTGATGCCTTGGCGAGAATAAAACCCCCTCTCTGCAATGAAGTCACCTCAGTTCTATCATTTACAATTGACTTACGGCTTTAACCGGCGGGTCGAGAATTGGATAAATATGTGAAAAGGTACACACACACACACACAAACACACACACACACACACACACACACACACACACACACACACACACACACACACACACACACACACACACATATATATATATATATATATATATATATATATATATATATATTAAGTACCTAAATCAACATGCATTGATTGGATAAATAATTAAAATTTAGTATTCAAGTTGATTTAAATTTCTTGGGATCTTATGTTCGATTTTTATGAAAGCGTATTGTGCAAGAGAAGAAAAAGTACTGGAATCTGTCCGTGACGGTGTTATCTTCCTTACTTTAACCCTGTGATCGATTCTTTCATTAAAATTTGGTGCAATAATAAGCCCATTTGTGTCAAAAGAAAATCAGGTGTCCTGCACTTACTCTTCGAGAATCAAGGGGCACCCAGTCCACCTTTTATCTCTTCCTTTTTTATATCATCCTACAACCTACTCTTTTTTCTCATCATAATTGCATAAGGAAGCGATTCATTTAAACTTATGTAATGAGAATATATTTCCACAGATGTGAAGCGGAATAGGGGGACGACAGAGAGAAGAAGATTATTATGTGGTAAGGCAGGGATGCTGGAAATAAAAATTGATCGACAGGGTAACAACTCAGGAAGTACTTCGAAAACGAGGTGAAGAGAAGAGGGACTATTGAAGACAAAAGAAGTAGAGAATAGTGAATTGGTTTAATTATGAGGCACGATAGTTTTTATACAAATAGAGGCTTCCATGTAGCTTTTGTTTGCTCTACTTTAGTACCGACGAGAAGGAAGCAATGGGAAATGAATATTCAAGGAGATATGAGGGAATTAAGAGATTGGCAGAGAACAGAATGTAGCTTGTAGAGCCCCTAAAGAACCATCAGCAATTGAATAAATTTTCATTCAATTTCTTTTTTCATTTCTGTTAACGATAATACCTTTTTTAATATCTCGTTCCTCCCATTTACCTAATCTAGCGGACTGTAAACTTACATACATAAATATATGACTATTTTCTTTGGTCAAGACATTCATGGATAGACATATTAGGTAACAAAAAAATTGTTTTTCAACTTTATAGCTCAGGTAAATACGATGATAACTACTCACCATTGGCGTAGAGGAAGTCGGCACATATTTCGTTTGCACGTCACTTGGCTAGACCAATTAGCTGCACGAATTCTCTTTCACTCTACAGAGAAGTGACGCACAATTCTTTACCTTCTAGCTGAATTAATAAAACAATTAAAGCTGCTAGTTCAAAAATAAATCCGTCCGACTTATCATTTATATCTAATTCAAATGTAAAAATGTCAATTTTCCATACATTAGCTACTTCGTATTTTTCAGTGAAAATGACATTAACCCTCCGAAATACCAGGTTATACAATTTAATTCTAAGCTTATCACTTCCGCTACAAACTCATCCTCGGATTTACAATGGTCGTTAATGCTTTGAAGACTTTTTCTTTCTTCTAACAAATTGTTTGCAACAGAAAGTCGAAACCTATGTCAATTTTCAACTCATTCTCCTAGTAGATGAGTACAATTTGAACAAGGTCCAGGCCATGATTCTATGACCACCGAGAACGAATCTTTTCCATGGGTCCCTTTTTCATAGAGGAAAAACCGACTGGTCCGTGGTTGAGGCTTAATGGATTCGCTGTCACACGAATTTCGGCCTTATTTAAACCTGTCTAACACGTACCATCGTACATTTAATGCACATGTCCATAATATCATTAAGATGCATGTTTTTCACTCAATTGGTGTTGGATATAGATGAAAAACCACGCGATTGGAGAAAACGAATGATTACATGATTCTATTCTTAAACATCAAACCACGCAATTTTAGCAATTGAAAAGCTTCTTGCTCTAGTGGCAGCTCTAAAATACCTATGTACTTCAAAGTACAGTCATCCATAAATTTTATTCATAAAAAATGCTCGCGTATTTTAAGCTCCAAAAAATGTTTGTATATAATTCCAAATTGTATATCTACTTCAAGTCTTTAGAAACATTTAAGTAAATTTAGAACTTGAACGCACCTCGCACGACCCATGATGATGATTAAAGCTTTTGACATAAACCGAATTATTATGACGAATGACGTATGTTATGGTTGGACGGTCGACCATAATAAAATTCGCATCAATAAAAAACAAAAAAAACCTGCTAACCTCGATACTTCTTGTTTTCAAGCACGATTTCAAACAATGGAGTCAATCGTGTGAATTTAGAAGATGATTGCGACATCTGTTTCTTACAATCTCGCAATTTCTAACTCGGCTGCTTCAAAATTCAAAAGGAGGTGACGTAAAGAAGCCACCTCTCATTTCGAATGAACTCATTTCCAGCAAATGGAGTTCATTCGATGAGATTCGAAACGAAAGCTCGTAGTTACTCGACAAACAGACGCAGGAAAACATCGCTCTTTGGCATACCTCACTTAGCAGAGAACGTTTTCAAAACGCGGAAGACTAAGCGAATGAACCGATTCGAGTCTGGCTTCGTCTCAAGGACGAAATAACATCGCCGACACACAAAGAAAGATTTAAAAGAGTCGCGACCCCAGTTATGAAGTCCCCTTCACACGGTGCAATGAAACTCTTGACAAGGAAAACCGTTCAAGACATCACGGATGCGAGCATGAATTCCAGACGATATGAGAGATGAAACGTTCAAGGCTTTAATGTGTTCAATGAGTATCTGATAAGAGAATATAACGTAATGCTCTCCGAGGTTAGACAAATGACAAACAAATTTCGTGACTCTTGAAGTGTATTATTTAGAAGTCATTAGGATAGACGACCATGATAAATGCGCAATTAGGGAAATCTGGGTAATTGGGCAGGGGGAATGGAGGGAGAGTGGTGGCAATGCTAAGGGTGGTCATTAGTCTAATTAATCAACGAAAGACGCCTAGGGACTACAAATATTAGCATGCTAAGCGTTCACTGTTATGAAATTAAATAACAGATATACATTATATCACGCAAGTCGACAAGCGAACGTGTGAAATGCGGCAATGCATTTAATGCATACATATCTACATCTCTAATGTTCTCTGGTATCCACCGAAGGGTGTGTGGCAGGGTGGAGACCAACACCAGGTATGCCACAACAATTATTAAGCATTTATTAATTTTCAATTGAAATACTATATCCATGTAAAATAATTCAAATTACGTAGATCATTAGAACTGCAGTTACATGCACTGTAATATCTAAGTGAGATATACTTTTACCAGTATACTCATAAGATACGGGCTGTTAGTAAATAGAAGTATATTGAACTGAAGTTAGATGAGATAATTACAACATATTAATACTTCTTCTGTGACACATGAAACTTGTACCTGACGATGCTGCAATTTGGTGAAACGCGTTTTATCGTAAATTACAAAGGTTTTTAGTGTGATACTGTAATTTAATCATTCTTCTGTGTATGATTCCCAATCCAGTTCCTTTGATAATCTAAATAGGGCACTTAATTATTTATCTTAAAAACGTTTTACAAATCTGGCTACTCTTCACTGCACACGATATAATTCGGAAATCAATCTAACTTCATGAGGATCTCATATACTTACAGAATATTCTTAATGAGGCCTAGCCTAGAGTGACTAGCATAAGATATCATCACACATCAACCCTCTCGTCACATTTCCCCAGTACTCCGATAATTAATCCTAATTTTTTATTAGCTTATATACAATAGCACATACTGTTATTATAATAGGTAATCTACCGGCTAAGACAAGGAAGGCCTTGGATGGACGCAACTACTAATACATACATACATATATCAATATTTGCACATATGTGTTTACCAATATTGCATTTATCAAAATTTGCAAAAGTGTACGTACAAGCATGTATGCTGATGTACTATGTGCCAAAATGGGTGTGCCGGAGTATACTTAAAAATATTTTTTTATTAAAAGCACCATTAAAGAAATAAAACAAAAATATCATTGGTTACGTCTGTTTTGTTACGTACACCGCACGAGGGAAAATTGAATGCTTGAATTGACCGGCGTAGTAACTGGCTGGCTCATATCTGGTTGTCTAATTTATCAAAATAATTTGGAAACATAGTAATTCTCCCGGTGTCGGAAGCAAAACCGGTGTTTGTACCTTTCTTAAAGTCTTGCCTCTTGTTATTGTGATCCTAAAAGTCTCCCAAACTAAAACCTTGAATACACCGGCACACCTCTTCTTTTCCTTGTTGCAATTTTTAACAAATTTTGAGAAATTTCACCAAATAATTTGTAGTGTTTTGATTAAAATTTGGTCACTTTCTTAATTTGAATTTGGTACTTTGACAGTTCGTCAGACGAAGGTAAAATCAAGCGAAAAGTAATAGCTGCGTTAATTTTTGTTTTTAAGTTTGAATTAATGGAGGGTTATTGCTAACATATTTTTCTTACTTTTCCTTAACCTACCTAATCCTACCTAATGCTATAATCAGGCAACTAAGAGGAGAGTCCTCCTCTTAGTTGCCTCCTTTTACTTATTTAAATATTTTGAAATTTCCTCAAAAGTAATCTTCAGCCGAACGAAAAAATATTTTTCCAGGCGACTAGTGCTTTGATTCGATCCTCGCATTTCATTCAAACCTATATGGAGTTGACTAGGATTTCCTAGGCCCTGTAAAACAACCTATGCAAAAATGCGTGGACGTTCAGCTTGAATTGCGTTGTTTTACAGCATAAGTATTCTGAACGATCATGTGGGACTATCGACTGCAGGTGCAAACACGACGTTACGTGAAACGATTTCGGGGAAACGTGAGGGCGACTGGAGGAGGTGGGAAATCTCCATGAGATTACCGCACAAGCGCTGTGGAGGAGGAGGAATTGTGGAGGAAGTTCTCAAGAGACGTTGCCGAAGGCGGGAGACGAGAAAATAGAGGAGGGATGGGAGGGGGGTGTGCGTAGGAGAAGGGGCAGGCGTCAGACGAGAAAGGCGAGATGTGTTCGATTTGCATCCGAGTGCAAAAAGAGTTTCGCAACTCTCCCTTTTCCTCCGCACCGAGAAAATTCATCGCAACCGCGTAAGCCTGTCTTCTCAAACGCCATACGAGTATAAATCTCCATTTTTTAGGTTCAGTGCCCCCTTCCCCACGACTGTAAGAACAATATGGTTATTATCTTAATATTAGCGCATCTAGAAAACCTCTGAGCGTGAGTGATGGGGGGTCATGTCACACTACTGAGGTCATTCGCGGCGTTATGAATTGGTGGGTACTTTGGTAGAGATAGTATTTACATGGAATGGCGGAAGGGGGGGAGAGAAATTCTGGGGTCATTATTAGGTTATTCTAAATGAAAGGCGCAAAGGTGCCTCGATATTGGGCATCCTATCCTGACGGACGGCGAACTCCACTTAAGAGGGCTCTCCACGTGTGGTTATTTCCATTCCTTATCGTAATTTATAACTGATGTATTTTCTAGTTTTATGCATGTCGTAGAGAGTATATTGTTTCAATGAAGTCAAGAATTTCTTAAACTTAATTTTGACGGAAAATTACTTAGTTACTTACGTAGTATTCAATGATGGTAGTTAATCATGAACTACTCTGTCGTGCTCTAAATACTGAGCGAAGGAAATGGAATTCCTTAGTATATCGCTCTGTTCAACGCTCATATTTCCCACCAATTCTAGTTGTGGACGGAAAGAAAGGATTGGTGTGAAAGTGGAAATTTTGATGTGGAGAGTACTTTTTGTATGGAGAATTGGCAGTTGAGATAAGAGGATAGGTATAGATCGTGAAGGTTCTCGACATGTGTAAGTGAGGGAGAGCTGAACGAAAATGAACGGGAAGGAAAACATGGAAGAAGTCCTAGAGGGGAAAAAGGGAGGAGGGTGGGTTGTTGTGAGGAATTCGAAGAGGTCAGGCTAAGTGTACAGGGTGCGGCGCTTAAATGCGGGCTAGCACAAGTTTCCTCGCCGGGTGAGCGACACCTTCCCCAGACTTCTCCAAAGCATTATACCTGGCCGAAATATCATAAACAGTTGATCTGGGTTACCCGAAGAATAAAACTATTTCGAAATACATCGCCCAATGCGAACGTTTTCGATTATAGCTGCTCTTCGATTGTACTCCGCACTTGTGCGTAAAATCTCGGCCATTTTGAGGTCATGACTGTTTACTATACGCCTATATCTTTCAAGAACGCCAAGCGCGACTTCCAGTGGAACTATGACATGGCGGGAAATTCAAATTGTATTTAGGGCATGCTATGGGCCAAGAATGTAACAGAAGGGAGAATGTTGGGTAATCGATTTTTGGGGAATCAAGTTAGACGGAATGAAGATAAACATAACTGAGGCTGAAAATATGGGGAATTGCAATCTCGTGATACGAGTATTTAGAGACGCATTAGGCGGAAGTTAGGACAACAACAATATTCCTAGGGTTCATTTGCCTCGAACAGTTTCTAGCAAAGCGTCGCTTGGGAGGTCGCAACATGCATCGTAACGTCGCGGAACTCTCCCTTGAGGAATTTGAGTTCCGTGAAACACCGTAGAATATCATCACAGAATACATACAAAAATCTTTTTTTAAGACAGCACCCGAGTTAATTTACAGTGAAAAATAGATTCATGGGATTTATTTGTGATATGTGGGTAATTGGTAATGTAGATTCTAGTGTTAGCGGAGTCATTTTGGCAGAGATTAATATATGTAGGTACACATTTTGGGTCTTGTTTAGAAAATGGACTCCTTTTTGTTTCTTTGACAGCGTTACGGCAAACGTTTGCTGTTTTCTTGTTTATTTTCGTGTCCCTATTGTTTTTTACATCATTAGGTTTCTTTGACAGTGTTTTTGTAAATAGCTATTGTTAAATTTACTTTAGCTGTTTAAATTTAAAGGGTATGGCTTGACGGAATATTCTTAGGATGTCATGGATTTGATTCAGTCAAGTAAGGCAATTCAAAGCTTGTCATCAAGGAGACCAACACATCTTGTCATCATCTCATCTTGTTCTTTTAAAACCCAAAAAATTTCAAAGTTTAATATGACGCCTCGATAGCTTAACTGGCGAAAGCAGTTGACCGTGCATCAAGGGATCCGGGTTCGAATCCCGGTGAAGGTGAATGGTTATTAAACTCTGAAATTGTTGCATCAAGGATATGGTATGAGCTTGACCGTTAATGATATGGAGGAGAAATAGCGAGGCTACAAAAGATTCTGTCACACTTCCATAAGTCTAGGAATGGAAATATATTTGGAATTCTGAAGTATAAATTCGGAGATTGGTGAGTATTTCCTGAGCAGGCAGTACACTACATTCAAGTTCTGTGACGAAGATTATGGAGGGGGCAGTGCGATAGTGACTGGATGGAAAAAGTATGTCCGAGGTACTTATTTTTTTCCTTTTTACAGAATTCAAAAACTTATAAGTGGAGATAGTTTAACCGTAGATATTGACTCAAGTATATTTTCTCAAAGTAAGTTTAATACAGGAAGAATATATCTAGAACCATTCGTTTTTGACTAAGTATTTGCCGAGAGACCAGGGATTTTTTATGTACGCATTATCCGATAAAACAGCAGGTAGGTAATTGAATGAATGTTATGCATGAATATATCCACTCAGAGACATTAATATTTCACTGTCGGGAGAGTTATAAAACGGTATTCATCATCTTCAAGGCTAAAACTTTATGCATATGACTGTAAATCATAAGGAGGATTTTCGAGATCCAGCTACTGGGGCGTACACTAATACTGTCGAAGGACTGAGTGGGTCCACGTAAAACGAAGGAGAAAGGTAAAATATGGGACGCCAAGGTCTATTCCAGATTCATATCTACGTGAATTTATGTGACACCGAAGATATGCTGATGAGGACTTATTATAAATAAATAATGCGGGGATATAACTTTGTTTTATCTCATGCAGTGTAGTTGAAATGTTCTGCTGTAATGCTAGAATAAAGTGAGTTTGAACGAAAAAAATGGCGTGCGTTTCTTGCAGAAGACCCCGTATTATTTGATGTGTGAATTTACAATACTATTTGTCAATACCATGCTATACGACTTACTTCTTTCTCCTAATTTCTTTCACCCTTCCCTAAGCTTACTTACCTAATTCTCATCCGCCGCATTCATGGATCATTCCCAAATCGCACTTACATTTCTGGGATCATTTTTATTGTTTTTTTCTGTAAAAACTCAAGAACTTAGCCTGATATCAAACAGGAATATAACACTCACCTCGATATTTCTACTCCAGACGAAAATTCGAGAAACGTATGGAAATCGCTGCAGGAGATGTGATTTCATATAATCGATCTGGATGCTATCCTTAAGGTCTGCATGATCAAAGGTTGGATTCAACTGTCATCTTGCGGAAAAATGCCTGCAAGACACAAAGGAACCTATGAGCGAGTGCTTCTTAGATCATGGTTGAGTGTCCAATCTTTGATTTCTGTGATGCCCACCAAATAAGTGATCAATTTTAAGACTGTGGATCAGTGGGGGAGTCATTTAACACATTGGTACATATTCCTTCACGACGTGTTCTCTAGTGAGTAATGCCAAGTCGCGAAAAGTTTCATCTAAAGATATGCTATCCCGGGCAATGTACCACACCTAACTATTTGACTTTAGACCCATTCAAAGAAACTGCGGGATATTCCGCGACCTTAGCTTTTAACGGAGTCATCCCCTAAATGTGCATTACAATGCAACAGTTTCAAATTGTATGAAATCGTTCACCTTGACCGGGATCCGAATGTTCTCTGGGTCCCTCAATGACCAGTCAAGGTGAATAATTTTTACACTTAGAAAGAATTGTATTATTTGAATTAAGGTTGTCAGAGCATATTTAGATGCCATATAATGCATACAGGATACAACCTGCATAATGTTTTCGGGATTCCCTGTTACGCACTGACCATATTTGCAAAAAATTTGAGCCTTTCGTTCTATTTACTGAGACGATATTTAGGAACCAGCTAAAAAAAATTAAATTTTGTTAACAGCCTTCTCAGTGAAGCATTCATATGAGCAATAACAAATAATAAGTCGGCCCGTTTGATTAGAATTGGGCAATTTATTGTTTCAATTTTTCGGGGATAGCTTCCAGTTCGCGTCTTTCCTCGGTATATATTGGGCAATAAAGGACTCTTGTGTGTTGACCTGTACTCCTCCATCATGCATTCACATGTCACCTCCCATTTTCCCTATTTCCTTGAGGTATGATCTAAACTCCCAGTATTCTGTTAAAATTTGCGTAATTCCTTTGTAAGTTTTAATGTTGGTCTTCATTATTTCCTTCACGCTAGGTAGAAATTGTCTGGCTAATTTCCCCTTTTCTAATGGTTTCCATTCCCGTTCCCATTTCTCCAGGAAATGCGTTCTTATAACCTTCCTGTTCCTGCTCCATTGCTCAGCTGGAGACGATTCCTACATTAGCCTTCTGTTACATCTCAACATATTTTATCTTTAAATATGGAAATATTTTATACCTCTGGAAGGTTTTTGTCCGTATTGACCACTGTAATAACGGGCTGGTTTGTGGCAGTGAATTCTTGGGTTCGTTGTCACGCGACGTTATTTGACATTCCTTAAAAAGTCACACACTCACGAATGCACATATAGGTTTATATACATCCATAGCACTATGATACCTAACTCACGTCTATCACTCACTTAGCAATTAATTGCGATGGGTATTAAAGCACGGAATTGGAGAAAAAGGATGATTACACGCTGTTGTTTTTGTACACAAAACGATATCTTTTAAGTATCGAAAACCTGTCCACTCTAATTATCAGTAATCCATGGCTAATATTCAAATAGAGATTTAGCATATTTTAAGCTCAAGAAAATTTTCACATCTAATCCCAGGACCGATTTGAAAATATTTGATGTACATCAGTACTTGAACATACCTTGTACAAAGAATGATGAATCTAAAATGCATACAAGTATACTGAGTTGCAAAAGAAGAAGAAGGTACTTCGGAAGAGAGGGCGAAGAAAGAAGGTCACGAAGGATATTTACAACAAAAGGAGGGAAAATTATTGGGCACAAACTGAGGCGCATTAGCTCTGTGAAGACCGCAACATCAGAGAGAAAGATTACAGAGGAAGTCCAAGGAACCACGTGAAGCAAGTGAAAGTTTGGTTTGGTGCTGGGAGCTGTTAGAGAATGAAGTGGTTAGCAGATAACAAAATGAAGATTGGAAACCTATTATTACCCAAATGACGGATTCAAATGATAGAAAATATTTTCTGCGAAAGTTAGTCGGACAATAAATAAATATTTTTAAAAGTTTACGTTCCGCACTTTAGAGATTTGACACATAATTTTCGTTGAGTGAGGAAAAATTGTTTTAGTTTATAAGGAATTTCGGCCATATTGAACTTGAATGCGCGATTAATTATTTGATGAATTCAATTTAAATGAAATGAATACTCAAAGACAACGTATGCCATCTACGAAGTAACTTTATTCCTTCAACAGAAAGGTGATTGAAAATAATGGAAGGTAATATTAGGCTGAATCAGGAAATGTAATTTACCTGGGGGGTTTTTAAATAGCTCAGAGAAATAGGATAAATCCAATCAATAATTCAGGTCAAATATTATCACACATGCCAACAAAGATATGTTAGCAGTCTATTTAAGAAAAAGAAAGATACGGTACCAGTTGAGTTGAGCTGACTCTGAGCTACACGGTTGAGTAACTAACCAGAAAACAGGGTTAGATATAAGGGTTTCTGGTAACCATTAGCTTCACCCAATGCGTGCGATATTTCGAGTACCTTATCATTTTGGGAAACCACAGGCGGAACAGAGAAAGAATTTGACACCCCTTATTACCTGAAGCGACAACTGCGCTCGCCGTTGTCCTTAGTAGAAGGTTGAGAATACTACTACCAATCAAAAACAGGTTTTACGCTGATAAGAGTTTTTTTTAATGCAATTATGTGCATGGATACAAGAATGTCAAGAATGATAATACAAAAAACACTTCACAAACACCTCACAAAAAGTCAAGCCCTTAACAGGTCTTCATCGATTTCGAATACTCGTATAACAAAACTATGCATCGTTTGACAGAAAAATAACCATTCTGTTCGTTAATCAAGCATACGATGTTGCAAAACGCAGGTTAAAGTTTAGAGGTTAAGTTACTAATTGGTGAAGTCTTATTACCTGGTGCCACCATGATCAATGTTCCTCGCATATCCTTCACTATACTTTATCGCCAACCAGCGAAGAAGCACAAGGCATGGTGGGCGAGGAGACAATTGTTGGTAGAAATCCAAAGGAAGTAGCAAAGGTGGATGCTGAGCATTTTGATAGGCTAAGGAACATTGAGGGCTAACCATGTAAGAGGAGAATAGGCGGGATAACGTTAGTCAAAAGAGGTTGGAAGGGGAGATGAATAGGCATGTCGGACGGGATGATGGGAACTAATATGTATGCGGGAATGTAGAAGGGTTTATTGCATATTGGGGTGTCAGGCTTTCTTGTTAGAGGAGGCTGGGAAATGCAGCGGTGGCTGCAGGTCTCCCTGTTCACCCAATTCAAACCTTAAACGGTATTTTTTTAGTACCCTGCGAACCACCCCTAGGGTGTGTGACAGGGCTTAGACTACCAATGTAAAATTTCTGGTATGATTTATATGGTAAAAGTAAATAAACGTTAACATTGGATGACAAAAATTATAAATGTTGAAACAGTTGACCTATGTAAAGAAAGTTTTGGACCAAAACAGTCAAATTACAACGGGCATAAGAAGAAGAATTGATATAGACCAAGAGGTCTCAAAAAGGAGGAGTGAATTGATGACACGGACGTTACACAAGAATATCGGTGGAGATTTAAATATTCCATCAATTGGTTAAAGCACGTTTAATTTTACAATAGGGGGCAGAGACAAATATATCTGCGAGTCGATATTAAATTCTTTTACGTTGAACTCCTTGCATCGACTTGTCACTTCACCAACGAGGGGTGATAATAGTCTTGATATGTTAGCAACGAATATACCCGAATAAGTTTAACTATAGAAACTAATAAAGGAATTAGTGACCACAGAGCAGTAAGTGCGAAGTTCTGCCTATATGGGGTTCGAAATGAAAAGCCTAAAAGAAAAAATTACTTGTTTTCAGAAAGGGACTATAATAGTTTAAAATACGTACTACAGAGTCGATTTCCAAATTTTAAGAAAGTAAGCAATCACCGAAATACTGAGGATACGTGGAATCACTTCCTTGACATCACACGCTCGGCAGTAAACAAGCTCATTCCCAATAAATGTATAAAAGATGACGCGGAACCTAGATGGCATAACGCGGATATTAGAAAAGTATTGCGACGTCAAAGGCTATGTCACGCCAAGATTAAAATTGTTAGGGATGATATCTCTAGTGACAAAAGGAATGAGAACACTTATGATTATTGGAGATCTAGGGCAAATGCCGAGGAGAAATTTTGGAAAGTGTTAAGCCAAATCAAAAGGAAAATATTGTAGGACAATTTGAATGAGACTCCGAAACCCTTTTTTTTGTACGTCAGAGAAGTTTAGGGAAATAAGTCAACCGTTAATTCATTGAAAAATGACACTGGCGAAAGAATAACCATCAGTTTGGAAAAGGCAAACTTATTAAACTCCTTTCAAAGCGTCGTAACGAATACTATATATCACCAAATGCCTTCGATAGCTTACCAAATCGTGCCGGTCGACCGATGCCCTAAATTGAAATGTCATGCAATGGAATAGAACGTTTGCTGGAAAATATTAACCCTAACAAACCCTTCGGGCCCGATCAACTAAGTACCCGCTCGTATATAGTATTTGAAGAACTAGCGTCGGAAATTGCACCGTGTCTAGAAATCATATTTAAGAAATTTCCGGTCGATTACAAGGTTCTCAGTGATTGGAAAACGGTTAACGTAGCACCAACAATTAAAAACTGTGACAAGGAGGACCTGAGCAATTATAAACCTATTTCCCTGACATCCATATCATGCAAGGTCATGGAACATATAGTTGCTAGTTCGATCGCCCGTCACCTCGATAGTCAGTAGCCATTAATGAAAAATCAGCACGGTTTCCAAAAGGGGCAAATCCTGTGAGACTAAACTTGCGCTTTTTGTTCATGATATCCTTAGTTTGGGAGAGAGCAATGTTTTGCTGGCCGCGGTTTTTCTAGATTAGAAAAAATTCCGACAAAATACTTCATAGTAAACTATACACAAAGCTGGAAGTATTTGGCATAGATAAAAATATCCCGGTTGTAATAAAGACTTTTTTAATGGTCCGGTACAAAGAGCAGTCATAGATGGAATTAGTTCTAATACAGCAGAAGTTGCTTCGGGTGTTCCCCCAGGGAAGTGTTATTGGATCTCTTTTATTCCTTCTTTACGTTAACGGCATTAACTCCGAGCCACTTGTAAGATACATTTATTTACCGCGTTTATTTATGCCAAATAAACCTGGAGCTATACTATGCTGGACCTAAATGCTATACAACACTGGTGGGACACATGGTAATTAGAATTAAACTAAAAAAGTGCGTAGCGATCAGTTTTTGGAAAAAAAATGCCCACCCATACGCTTACCGCATCGGGAACACCGAAATTCAATGTGTGCACTCGATCAAATAATTAGGCGTTACCCTTACTCACGATCTCTCTTTGGTAGACATATACGGGGAGTATGTAGATATGGTAACAAAAATGAGGATTTATTGGAAGAGTACCGGGTAAATGTGATGAAAAGTTTAAAGAGAAATGTTACCATTCGCTGGTTAGGCCTCATTAATTTAGAATATGCTTCAAGGATATGGGATCCTCACGAAGTCGGATTGATTGCCCAATCGGATTGCAAGCAGCGTAGCGAAACCAGATTTTTTTAAACGTTGTTATGATAAATTGAGTAGCGTATGAAAATTAATAGAGAAGCTAGACTGACAATCACTCACGGAGCGAAGATTAAATCACAGATTAAATTTCTTGCATGAATTGGAACGATGTCTCTTTAGCAATGATCTTGAAATGTATTATTACCCCTATCGTACAACGGCAGGCAAGATCATGTCTATAAATTTAGAGTGATAAAGTATGAAACAGATAAACAGAACCGCCATTTTTTTCTCGAACAAAAAGGGATCAGAGCAACGTTGCCCGACCGCGTTAGGGAAAAAATATTTGAGTCCAAATTAGTCTGGTGTGTATTCACCCTCTGCCGCACATCCTTGCGGTTGGTTGCAGAGAACTGAAAAATACGAAATACTAAATACAAGGATGCAAAGAAAAGACTTCAAAACTTTGATACGAAGAATGGTTTTTACGGCGCGGAAACATGGTGATTTGAGCAAATCGAATGACGTAGACTGAAGACTTTTGAAACATGTGTTTGTACGAGTAGAATGATAAAAAAGGTGAAATGGAATGAAAGTTAAGCAAATGAAGAAGTGCTTTCCCTTGAGGGGAGAGGATTTTTGGGAGAATGCGAAGTGGACAAGAAGGGTAGATGCAAAGCATTTTGACCGGCGATAGAATGGTAGAGGCCATGACAGAGGGGAGAAAGTTATTCAAACTGGTTAGGGAGGGGTAAAGAGTACGGAATGAATGGAGGTCAAATGCATGCGAAATTATAGAAGGCTTTGTTGCAGTATCGGATGTGAGGTTCAATCCTGTTGGGCGAGGCTAAGAAGTGTAGCGGTGGTTAGTCTTCATCAAAATAATTTTATCGCAGTCACCGATAAAAATCCGGTTCGCGTAATCATTTAAATTCAGGCTGCCACTTCGTGCGCAGAATCGGAGGTGATTTTTTTTTTATCGTCGACTAGAGATTTTGACCGCGAGAGTGATGTTGACGTATAGCCGTGGATTCGGGGAAGATTTCATGATGGTTTCGAAGGGTTAGTTTGAGCGATGAATCCTGATTTCCGAGACGGGAATCTCATTTAATACTTCCGGTATTCAACGTGGGGGGGCGGGGTAGGATGGAAAAGTGGGGAAAATTCTAAGCGACGTGGAGTGAGGCGAAAAGGATGGTTTGGGGGGGAAGGGGGAAATAAGGATAAATTATAAAATGCGACGGCAGGAGAGACGAGTGTGGGAGGAAAACTTATGGGAAATAGGGATGGGTAAGACTGGACTTGAAGACATGCTCAAGTAAAAAACCGGGTACGAAGAACGGGTTTGGAGTTAACAGATGTGCGTACCGTTTGAAAGCCATGATAAAATGCGGTATTCACTGCAATCACGAAATAAAGTTAAATTTTTCAAGTACTTGTTTCTTCCACTGCGAAATCAACTATTTCACCATAAATGTAATAGTAAGTACCGAAGAGCCAAAAACCTGATTGTCGAAAAACCAAGAATATCGTAAATTCACTTGGATTCACTTAATTACAGCTTTCAGATTTACTGGTATAGTATTCCCATAAGAAAAATTGCATCCCTCTCAGCATGCGTCATAGTTATTTTTGAAACAGAGGCAGGAATTCAGCGGTCAAAAACACCTATGCAGATGAGTGAACCTGTACGTGTGAGGTCCTCTTAGATACTGATAGCGTTTTTCTGAACTCACCTGTTCATTCTATCGAAGATTCAAGGCTCGATGTCTGCCATGACATGTTTCAAGAAATTTTTTCCAGGCCATCTTTTGGAAAGCGATTCTTCCTTCTCTGTACACCTTTTATTAAGTTGTTCGGTGAATCATAATCAACGACTAGACATATATTTCTCACTCCGAAAGTCACAAAGATCTTGTGTCGCAGGGGATATTAGGTCACCAGCACACAGTAACTAGAAGTTGTGACTATTTACATTCCTTTCAATATCCTGATATTCGGCTAATTCGACTTTTAACACGCAATTTTTACCCCTGTTCAAAAATCGCGAGAGAGGGTAAGGATTCCTTATATCAGCGTATTTGGAAGTAAATTTCCTTCCACATTTTGCTACTGACTGCTGATACTGCATTTAACTAATATTGTAGAAGTGTTCAAAGAGCTTTCCTCACGTTAGATCTGATGATGGAGTGAATGCTACATATTTGACATGATACAGTAGGTAGGTCTATGCTTATCAATTTTGTAGTCATCGGTCAATCTAGTATTACTTAGTCTCAGTACTAATTTTATCTGAAAAAAAGCTTTCCTTATTGAGTCCATGTATGGCAAAAATATTTATTGAAAATTGTTTGCTAGAATTCCAGATGGGGTCTCGCTTGAAATGAAGAGGAGTTGAATGTAAATCATAATAATATCAATTAAAAACAATGGAAAATATCCATGTAAGAAATTCTGATGGCACAATCACCATGTGTAAGTTAAAGGACAATAACTCGCTTGTCATGCACTTAGTGCCCACACACTACCCCGACCCTCTCTAATGATATGTATATGTACAACCACTAACATGGTTTCATAATCTGCAACTATAACCACAGAAATTGAAAATTGAAATAAACACAGGAACAAGTGATGCCATTGCCACCAACCCCGCTACTTCACAATTCAATACAAGATCAGCATCACGAACAAGTTTTAGGCTTCCGTATTCGTCACCTTCACATTCCACCTCAACGAATTTTATATGACGTTCAATAATATACTTATATAGCGGTACCATTTTCGCAAATTCCAAATTGCAATAAAGCGTGATCTTGAGCAATACTGTTTCCCACTGTTTCCGAGCTATGAACGCGAATAAACCCAGGGTGCAATTTTAAGATGTTATGGACATCCAATCAAAGCATTGCAAATTATCAAAATGTAATTGCGATAACAGTGATGGTGATTAATCAGGCAATGTTAAGTTTTGTTTCAAAGGGTTGACATAGCAACGGTAGCAATTGAAGCGATAGAAGAAGCGCGAAAAACTTGAGGAATTTAGAACATTTGGAAGAATTATCAGCGAGTAATCTAAACTGAAAGTTAGGGTATATATTCACTCTTGCTTACTGAATTTAGCATATATGGCTGAACTTAAATAAGTTTAGTTCTGATTGAAAATTTCTAGGTTCTGCAGAATAGAAATTATAATTCGGGAATAAGTAGGAAAGAAAATTCTTTTCTATCTTACTCAATATAAATTTATTTTCAACCGGTTTCGATTAAGAATATCATCATCTGACAATTTCGCAAAATTTTAGCCTCGTGCACAGAGACAAGAAATTAGCTGCAATCTCCTCTCAAATCCAACCTCCCTCCCCCTCTTCGCTAACGACCCCACTCGTAACATCCTCTCCCTACATCCTCACCTCCATCGCTGTATAACCATGCGAAACTGGCAATCCTGCTGTATGTGCACAATTTTTACTAAATAAAATAAATAAATAAAATAAAATAAAATGCCACGAAAATTCTCTGCATCGACCTTTATTATTTGCATGGGGTTTATTCCAGCAATCCTCTCTCCTACCCTTTCTCCATGGATAATACTCCTTTGTTGGCTCTCCTTTCCGTCAATTTTTATTCTTTTCCACATCCGCATATCCCAAAGGCCGATTATTCTCCAATCTATCATCTTGTTTTAGGTTTAGTTTCATTCAACACGCTACGAGCCATCACCTATCAGGTGTATGGTAGGGCGTGATCACATACCAGATTATCCTAAATCCAAAACACCTTTCCCTCATAACGAAGTCGAGCAAACATTGTCTTTCTTTTTCCAAAAATTCAACGCAACCCACTTTTTTAAGTTTAATTCTAATTGCCATGTGTCGTAACAGTGTTACATAGTATTAGAGCATCTGCTAAAGCTGTTCATCCTAAGGATAACGGATAACTCTGTAAACCACTGCATCGTCGGCACTGTCATCATTTCACTATTAACTAAGTTATGTTGCTAGCGTACATAACGAATAAAAGTGGTCCAATAACATTTCCCTGGTGGACACCTGAAGTGACGTTACTGTATTAGAGCGAACACCATCTATGGCCAAGTTTCGGAGTCGTAAAAGAACGTTCATTTCGTCCAACAATTTTATCCTTTTCTTCCCCCACTTCCGTCTCAGGCAATATTCCAGGTATTTATTAAAAAAGGGTGTTATCAGAGTGGAATAAAAATTGAATTTTTTCCAAGCATAATTTGGTTTCAAGCTTAAAAGTTAAAACGAACGAAAAAATACTAATGGGCACGGTAAAGGTGGAAGAACGGGGTTGTCGTGTGAAAACCAGAGGAGGCAAGAAAAGTTGATGCGATGCATTTTGATATAAGGATGATACGTGCATCAAGTCAATTTGTTAAATAATTTTTTTTCTCTTGAGACGCTAAATGCAAGCCGACAGGAAGACGGGAGGCGCCAACGAAGGCGCCATAAGACCTTGGATGAGGTTAATTCAGCGGGGCACTCGTCGATTCACCGTGACGTCAAAGACCTTGTCAGATGCTGGCAGCCCCCGCAGGCATCAGTTTCGTTGCCATCGTGTTTCAAGGCACATCATCGGTGAAGGTCGACTCAGACTGAATTAATAAAAGCGTCGTGTAAGAACTTTAGAAGCGCAACTGAATTTGTAGTTGAGAGTACGCACGAGTTGGAACGGATCGGTTCGCATTGGGTCTCGGGAGTTAAACTTACATTGCGAAAGATGAGTTCGTGTCTTTTAAAAGTCGTTCCGTTGACCAATTACGTGAGGCAACGTGTTATTATACCCTCTAATCACCTCAGACCGAAGCTCGTATCATAGCAAGTGGCCAGCAAATAGTGTAGTCGCGTAAACAGTCTGAGCAATAAAAAAATGGGCTTAAACAGAAGCGAAAGATTGATACATAGATTTGGTTTAGAGGAAATACATTTTACAGCATGACGCATTCACATTTTGAAGGCAATTTTGTGATAACGGAGGAACCTCCTTAATGCTATTCCGCATCGTGCTCCTTTGGTCGATGTAAGAGAAGAGAAATGCTCTCGGTTGGGATGAACTTTGTAGAAAATATAAGTCACTGTGAATGACACAGGAATCGGAGCTTACCTTAAGCCTAATTGTGAGTTGAGTTCTTAAATAAGATTCTTAAGATTGCTCGCAGCCAATCAAAACCCACATGGCCAACGCGGACCGCTAACTGAAAGGGGTTGACCGCCATGTGTCTTCGTTTTTTGAGAGCGATATGAATGAAATATCGAGCTGGTTATTGTATGTCGATGTGACCATGATCAATGTGTAGAAATACCGAAAAATTACGACGATATCGGACATTGCTTCAAGTAATGTTGACCACATATTGTATATATATTATATATATTGTTTTTTCATAATTACAAGGAATATGGAAAGGAAAGATGTCACTAAAGGATAACTACACTTGCAGACAAAATAAACTTAAAATCATATTAGCAGAGTTTTATGGATATCGTTATTGAAAAGTAATCGAGATGCATTTTCTATATCGCAGTATAGAAAATACGGAATATAAATTTATATAGACAGCGTGGGTCAGATCGTATTCAGATGTCGTAAATATCATAATATCTCTTCTATCGTACATGTCGTCATGTGACAAATCTCGTTAATATCAAAGATATCTTCATATAAATAAATCGACGTTTGTTATCGACCGTGGATATGTTGTTTCCTTAAAATTGTCCTTATCGGTCTGGTTGATATAAAACAATATCGGCATGACCACCATATATCGACATATCGCACGACCCTATTACAAATCAGTTCTGCAATCGGTTTGCCTCCCATTGTTATAAAACAGGCATGCAGATTGTTCGCCGCAAGCTGGGAGGTACATCACTGGGGAAAGTATCATTAAATTAACTTCAAAAAGAGATTTTGATAAAATTATTCGCGTGGAATATTATTGTACAAAGTAAAATACAAAAAATTAGGCAACACTAGAAATAATTCCAATTTGACGCAACTCTTAAAGGAAATGTCTCAAGAACTATAGATAAATAATTTGTTCGCACCAAATAGAGAGTGGCGCCATTATTTTACCGAAAGAAAAGAAATAAAAAGATGCAGCACATTTATAAAGGCATGGTGAGATTCCATGGTAACTTCATTCCAAAATAAAACGTCGAAAAGAATTAGGTGCTGTGTTAATCAATAACAGTATGTTGAGAGTGACGTCATGGTTTCGCATGGTATTATGTCATGTGAGGTAGTGACGTCATGGTTTTCCTCAAATGATGCAGAGATTAGGAAGAATGGAGAGACGAAACTTTTCAAGGATTGCAAGGGATGAATTTTAAAATGGTGATTTGTTGGTTGCGAAACCTTTTACGACTGTCATAAACTGAAGCTAGAATAAATAATCGTTTTGAATATACTACGCTACTTATCTAATTTTCTCTCCATTAAATTACCTTTTCGTGTGTAAATACATAAGTGACATAAAAAATTTTAGCTTACTCACGGATATCCATAATTCTCAAGTAGTCGCAGCTAACTGCATTGAGTTGAAAGTATTATTTAACAAATAAATTTTGAATAAATATTTAATAGGCAAAGGTGGCCTTGATGCAAGCGAGGATTTTATGATACTTAATCCATATACTCTGAGTCAATTCAATGGAGTATTCTGATCACTTAATTACGATGCAAAAAAAGAACCGTTTGAATTCCACGGTCAAATTTATTACCACAACCCCTCTACCTCTCTCCACGTAAAAAATACAAGTTCCTTCAAAACACTTTCATTTCGCTATTTGTATTGCTTTTCCACTGAGATCAAACTTAAAGCAGTCACCTGAAATTAAAATACCTATTTCCTAAATCTTTGAGATGACATTTCGCCACACCAAGGCATAAATTTACGAGACGCTTACGATGATGCATGGACATTCCGGGTAACGGCTATTTTCTTCCGCGGATCAATGGTGAGGAAAACGTTTGTCATAATTTGACCGACGGACTTCGGTCGTTCCTTGGTGAATATTTGGCAAGATGAACCTACCCTACTACCTCTACCTACCTTACTATCCATTTGCACCAAAAAAACCCTTAATGCGCAATCCAGTTTGAACAAAAAAATGTCCCCGGAAAAAGACAGTTCAGCATACAACAGCATACCTCTGATAGTTGGCACTGAGACATTGACGTTTCGATGTTAGTGACATGTCTCCCTGAGACAATGATATCTTTAAATAAAAGAGAATATCTGGCAAAAATCTCTGAGACATGTCACTTAATTGTCTCCCTGAGACTGTTCTTCTTCTGATACACTTCTAAACAACTTTCAATTAGATGTATATCCAAAGAAGATCAAAATTGAGACACTTACAAAAATATTAATTGTAGTAAAACAAAACAGTTTCTGGCGTCACTTAGTGGAAATTCTTCAAATTGAAATTAAATTTAAAACACTTCGCTTTTCCACATAAAAAGCTTTTATTTACGGCCTAGGTTTCGTAATGGTACATCAGAACCTGATGATGTTATACCATAACGAAACCCAGGTCGTAAATAAAAGTTTTTTATGTGGAAAAGCGAAGAAAATTTTTTAAAATTTAATTACGATATTAATTGTAGTTTATCTCCCGATGTTCAGGAAAGTTGTCAAATTAACTTTACCATACTGTACAAAAAAATACATTCACTACATCACATATATTACATTCACTATTTCATTAGATTAAAATAAATTACATGACAAAGTACCCTACAAGGCTCTGCTGGGGTATTTCCCAGGGGGTGATTACACACCAGACTACTTTTGCCCCAGAATACTTTCCCCTCCTAGCGCGTAACTTAGCCTTCACTCTGTGAATCATTGCCAACCTAAATCCTCTTATAATTTTGATATGCTATTCAATTTGTAGTAACAACGTTTTACAACTCTGCCTCCTCTACGCTGCACGCAATCTAATTCAACAATCTATTGAACTTCATATTTATACATAAATCCAACGAACTTAACAATTACTTAAGATTAGACATACAAATACTGGTCGAATGAAAAATACTGGCATTGAATTGAGAAATTTGTGAATTTCAATGCCTTAGGAAGGATAGTTCGACCCCTAATAAACCAAATCATTGCTTTGTACTTGTAAATCAGGAGTAAAAATTTTGTACGAATTTGGATATAAATTCATCGGCAAATATGCAGCACCATACAGAAAATATGAATCAAAACAAAATGATGATCAACACCGATAAAGTAAAATATGATCGGAATACATCAGGGTTTAGAGCAATGCATTTAAGAGAATTGAGAGCTGAGTTTGCTAAGATAATCTGCCACCAAACGGAAAAGATCAAAAAAACATTATGAAGAGAAGAACAAGGCAAGATGAGAACTTATTTATAATATATATATATATATATATATATATATATATATATCATGGAAGCCACTGCCAGGGTGTGTGGTAGGAGGTGAATGCACACCAGAATAATTTTACCCGAGCATGACCCAACCGCGGTCGAACAATGTTATTATGATCCCATATCGTCCGTCTACCGTAGTACGATGGGGGTAATGATTCATTTTCAAGATCACTGCTAGAGAAACCTCCTTCCACTTTATTCAAAAGATTCAATCTGTAATTTAACCTTCGCTCCGTGAGTGATTCCCAACCTAGTTGCTCTAATATTTTGGATACGCCACTAAGTTTATCATCACAACGTTTTACAAATCTAGCTCCTCTACGCTGCACGCAATCCAATTCGGCAATTTCCAACTACGTGAGGACCACATATGCTTGCAGCATATTCTAAATGAGGCCTAACCAACGACAGATAACATTTCTCTTTGACCTTTTCATCATATTTACCAAGTACTCCTCCAATAAATCCTAATTTTTTGTGAGCTTGTCCACATATTCTCCGTATGTATTTCCCCCAGGAGATATCGTGAGTGAGGGTAACGCCTAGGTATTTAATTCAGTCCAGACATTCTATTTCGGAGTTCCCAATGCAATGTCCTCAACTTGAAAAGGAGGTTGAAAAAAAAGGGTCGACAAGAGAAATTCTACGTAAACTTTCCTGAATATACTTCTCACCATATTTGGGGGAGAAAGGGATTAACCTATCATTTTCCGCACCGTCAGAAGGATAAGCCGACGTGAGTGAAAATATGAGAGGGAAAAAACACGCTGGAATGCATCCGATATCACCCAAGGGAGCGAAAGGATTTAACGTGCATGATTGCGGTAATCTTTGTGGTTCACGAAACATACGTTCGTTCGGTCCCAAATATAAAAAAAACTAATCGATTACTTCGATGCATATACGTCGTGTTTTTCGAATCGCGATTAATAAAATTTAATAACTGTAAGCGAGAGTATACGTTTGAATTTTTATTTAAAGTTTAGTGCACACGACAGTGGAAAGAATGAAAAAAAATTATTTCTACCGAAATACTTGTTTCCAAGACCTCGGACACTTTTGGCCGACAGAGGTTTTGGATTGCTACCAGTATAATGACCAAAAAAAGGATAAAAACAGGATCCGGAATTCCAAATTTTATGCAAAATATTTTTCTTGAAAAGTAATAGAGATTGAGAAAATAATAGAGAACTAAATTGCCTTCACAAATGAATATAAACGCCAGGTGTGACATTTGATTAAGGCCAAACACTATTTTCCTTTGGTCAATCTTGAATGAAATTTTCAATACAATTAAATTTTTACCACTTATTTCTTTCTTTTTAACATGATGAACTCATTTCACCTCAATTCACCTTTTCTTCTGCTGAAATTATCGGTTACCATTCCCTGTAAAATATACGTAGGTATGAAAAAGTTGGCTGAAAATTAAATTTTATAGCTCTAACGAGATTTACACTCATTTCCACCCAGTTATAACAAACAAATAAATCTATATCTTAATTTAAAAAACAACAGTTCATACGAAAATTCTCTAGCTCCTAAATTGTGATCGAATTAAAAAAATTAAATTAGGAGCAATAACAGAAAGTCTCTAATCGAATAACTAGAATTTTCAAATCAAGAGTATGTCTTAACGAAAATATAAGATTTAATATTAATTTACACGCAAAATATTATTGAATGAATTATTTTGCTAATTTTTCATTGAACAATTGAATGTTTGCATTCCTGAAAGCAAACAAGAGAATGTTGATCATGATATAAGCAATACTTCGTCGGACAAATTGAAGGATTATACCCGACCATAAGGATATACCTGTATAGTCCATATGGCTATATCGACAAGATCATTCGTGTCAGCATATCTATAATATCGTTTATATCGCCATGTGGTCAATAGTAACCGATCTCATCACGTTAAAAATTTCGTACGCATAGTCATATTGAAACTATCACCTGTATGGTCTTATAAAAATATCGTCATGCAGACGGTAGAGCATCGTCAACTTAAAAAAATCGTCACATTGACATATTGATTCCATGCGCAAAAAATATCGATATGAAGTCGTATCGCACAAGATTTTGAGATGCACACTACGAAATACATTTATTCAGAACATCCCCGCATCCGGGCAATCTGTTGAGGGAGATGCGGGTGGGCAGAGTAGGAGGAGCAGGAGGGAAGGTTTTAGGAAGCTCCATCCGATGGTGGTGGTGAATGGATATGTAGGTGCGGAATAAAATGAGAGCGAAGAGGAAGGGAAGGATGTCTGTCCGGGGGAGGGGAAGCCAGGGGGACTGGTTTGGAGGCAGCAGAAGCCCGCCCGGCCCTAGCACGTACGCATTCGGTCGCCGTGCATCAGGACCGCCGTGCGTACGTACGTGGGACGACAGTGAGAGGCAGGCGGATCGATCAGGTCTGTTTTGAGGCGAGGGTAAGCTTAAAGTATCAGGGTCGGCAACTGCCGAGCTGTTTGCGTTTATTCATCATTCATGCTAGGAGAGTTGTTTGGTAAATTACATACAGGATCCGTTCCGTTAGTTGCGACACGTCCTATGGGTCAAGTCGTAAATGCGTTTCATCCGATTTATCAGGCAAGTCCACACATGTTGAGTACTCATTGCAATTAGTCTCATCGAGGGGAATTCGCCGTAAATTAGTACTGCTAGTGCTATTAAGGGACAGTAATGAGAAGATAAGGATAAAATGGAGTTAGCGAAAAAGAATTTACAAGAAGAATAGTATTGGCGACAGGTACACTTAGTATAGGTGCGAAGAAAATATGTGTAAAAACATTAATATAGAGTGAAGAACGGAGGCATTCGATTCGTGATTTTTGGAGGAGAATGAACAGATAGAGTTGGGCAGAGAGCGAGATAAAAGCCGAGGTTATAAATAGGATGGGGTAATGGAGGAAGTTACTATGGGGAAGTTGTCCGAAAGAAGCAGAAAAGCTGGCGAAGGAAAACTATTGAAATATAGCGAGGGGGTATGCTGCTGATAAGGCCGTTATGTAGAAGGGAGAACACTTGCGTGAAAGTTTGTCCGAAACCAAACTATCAGAGATTATTTAGCCTTTAAACAAAACGGAATGGAGTAAGATTAAGGAGTGATCCGCACTGGCAAGCTATTCTTAATACTACTCAGTGATCCGGAAAAAGAACCACCGATAGTATCAAAACGAAGGTCAGTTGCATAGGTGAGGGAAGAGTTCAACGCATGCAATACCCTATACGATCTGTAAAATTCACACATCAGGATAATAAGTGCAATTCCTTTCCCTGCGACAACCTATGGGTTCCCAGGAAAAGCTGGTACCCGAAAAATCACACAGCTTGGGTGAATCCGAGGGTGCCCAAAGATATCACTTGGAATGGGTCCTGGAAACTCCGGTCCATAGCCCAGCGCTCTATGCTCTGGACTACTACGCCCATATGCACGAGTATGATACTCAAAGTCTAAAATTAGAAAATGACAATGTGCCTTTTCTTCTAAATTAAAATTATGTAAAATGCCTGCATAGGTGTCAAAAATAACTTAAGTGCTCCCATTTTATTCTTTGATTCAACGTTTAATGAAGGAGTTTTTCAGCTTATTCATTTTCTGAATTCTAAATATTTCATTTAGCAGCAGTGACTTTTGAGGGAGTCATCCACTTATATGCATTACCATGCAATAATTTCAGAGTGTAAAAATAATTTGCCTTGACCGGGACACCTTTCTCATGACTAAATCTTTTGTAAGAATGCGATGCCTAGTATTTTTCTGAATATTGCACTCATGCTAATATCCTAACACTTGGAGGTCAATCAGACTTGAGCATGCGTCTCACTTTTTTCACATTTTCATCACCTTGTGTTGTTGATGGGTGTCAAAGGCATTTCTCATCATCAACCTCCTCGTTACCCTCCCAGAACATCCTGTGCTAGCGGAAACCATTACTTGGGGCATTTCTTCATCTACATAAGCATCCTTAATCATGTTAATGAGCTCCGAATCAGAATTTCAGAGTTAAACGAAACATTTTATTGCATACTATTCCTCCTTGGAGAGTAGCATCTTCATTTTCTGACGCAACCCTCGCAGTTGAGTTCAGTCTAACACTAATCCACAGACTGTAACGGCCCACGGACAACTGACGCGGTTTGTGCTGCTTTCCCAGGAACTGAATACCTTCTCTCTCAAGAGGAAATGAGTTCCTTCTCTCCCAAGAGGAAAAACTTAACTTAGTGTAATTATATATATAGGTTTGGTGGGTGAAAAAGCTACCTAACGCCATCTCCTGACCAAAGAATTGGGGAATTCGGTTCCATAAACCAAATTTCAGTGTAACTTACGTTTCCTCTATAGCTATGACGTGCCTGTGTCTACCGAGGTTATGTTTTCTCAAGCGACCAAGGCTTCGGCCAACGGCATTTGGAGAGCGCCAATCCTGGACTCTCTCGGAAATCAATGCTCCGACTGTGTTTCTTTTCGAGCGGTAGTTGATCGCCTAGTTCTTCTAGAAGCGTGAGGTGTGACTCTTGACTTTCTTCCACGTGGAAGGCCTTCCTTTCGTATTGTGTACTGCTTCGAGACTACCCTTAACTCCCGGTGTAGATCTTAGGCTCCTTTTTGTTTGCAATTGATGGGTTCGTGTAGCGTGGAGGGAGCGTACATGAGTGTTTTTTTCCTTTGAAGTGCTCGTTCTTTTGGGCTTTCCTTTTTCATGCAAGCATGCTGAATTTGACTTTTTTAATGGCTGTGCGCCACTTAGACACGCTTGTCTTGCATGCTGACGAGAAGGCGAACCTTCCTACCCCGTTGGAGGTCCACCCTTTCACTTTGGAGTTGCTGGGACCCGATGAGATAGTTGCGATCCAATTTGGATACAATCGCCATATGATAATCTTGAAGTTGGTAACCGAAGCTGCAATGACAAGGATTTCAGATCATGATCCACGGAAACTACCGTTTCCTATTTTGAGTGACCAGAGGAAGAAATTAACTATTGACGAGACTTCCGGCAGACTAACGCTAGGGTTCTTCGTCTCCCCATGGAGACCCCGTTGGAAGACATGACAAGTGAGCTCCAAAGTTTTGGCAAAATCCATCGCTCGTGAAAGAACAGATGGGAGGAGAGAAGATGGCGCGTGTGCTAACTGGCACCAGGGTGGCGCGGATGACAGTCGAGAGAAATATCGCCCCGTACTTCCACATCGGCGGCAACCGGGCAATCATCTTTGTGGGTCAGCGCCCCACATGCGCCCGCTGCAACCAAGAAGGCCACGGGCCCAAGACCTACCCTCGGAGCCAGGGAGGAAAGAGCTATGTGGAGGCAATGACGATGGCCTCCAACTCTAACATTGCCGTGGAGATGGACGAGCCCGAGGTGGATGAGGAGAAGAGGACGCGGTCGCTGCTACTTATCAAGGGTGTGGCCCCGATGGCTCCCGTTGGTCCCCCGTATAATCCTCCACTTGGAGAGAAATGCCAGTGGGAGCGAAAATCATCAACATAAGAAAGTAATCCCGAAAAATATGAGAAGAGACGAGCCCAAGCTCCTGGAATCGGATACCGATCTACGAGTAGATCACGTACCTACCACCTCGCCTAGCCTCACACGACCTTCGGCCCCCGTCTACGTTACCCCGTCAAATGAGGAGGGATCATCTTTCGCCCCCCCTTCCCCCACCCACGTCATCGACACCCTCGCCTCGCAATCCTTGCTTCACGGGCTTCAAACACCCCGAGAATCTCAGGTGACGGGTGAGGAAGATGCACTCTGTAACATTCTGGAGCGAATGATATAATTTATATCATAGCTCAAGTGGTTAGAGCATCGACCCGGAAAGTCGAAATATCCGTGGTTCAAGTGCCGGTCAAGGAAATATTTTTACGCTGGTGATCTGCTTGATTCCGCCCTTCGCAATTCTCTTGTGTTCGTCTTTTATACGTGGTCCTATCCCTTTTCCTTATGTCTGTTATATTTTCTCGTACATATATATGTATATATATAGGTGTATATATATACATACACTCATATATATATATATATACTACCTTGATCAAAAATTTCCCGGAATTTATTCAGAAAATTAAAAATACAAGTTTATTCATCTAAATCTATATTGTCCCCTTCAAAGTAATCCCCATCGACTGCAACACAATTATGCCAGCGCTTGATCCAATCCTCGAAACATTTTTTATATTCGGTTTTCGGTATGTCCATCAGTGCTTCCTGCGATTTTTCCATTACTTCCTCTCGGCTGCTAAAACGCGTTCCCCGTAATGGTTTTTTAACTCGATTGAACAGAAAGAAGTCACAGGGAGCCAAATCAGGTGAATTCGGTGGCTGTTGGATGGTATTTGTTGCATTTTTCGTCAAAAAATTACGAATAATGATAGCACTGTGCGACGGTGCGTTATCATGGTGCAAAATCCACGAGTTTTCTGCCCACATTTCTGGTCTCTTTCGGCGAATTGCTTCACGCAAACGTCTCATAACGCCCAAATAATACTCTTTGTTTACTGTCTGGCCTTCTGGCAAAAATTCATGATGCACTACACCGTTGTAATCCATGAAAACCGTCAGCATTGCCTTCTTTTTTGACTGAAAACGACGTGGTTTTTTTGGTCTCGGCTCATTTGGTGAACGCCATTCACTTGCCTGATGTCTGGATTGCGTGTCGTACTCATAAACCCACGTCTCGTCTCCAGTAATGATCCTTTTGATGAATGTGGGATCGGATTCAGCCTCGCAAATCATGTCTTTTGCGACGTCAACACGGTCTCTTTTTTGCATGAAATTGAGGTCTTTTGGCACCAACTTTGCTGCTACACGACGGAAACCCAAATCATTAACCACAATGTCTTGGGCGGATCCATAGGCAATGTTCAAGTCCTCCGCTATTTCTCTGATGGTTAATTTGCGGTTATTGACCAACATTTCTTTTACTTTATCAATTTTTTCACCGACTTTCGATGTCGATGGTCTGCCACTGCGTTCATCATCTTCGATTGACTCACGACCACTTCTGAACCGCTCGTGCCACTGGTAAACGACCGTTTTTTTAGAGAATCGTTGCCGAAACACTTTTCCAACATTTCCAACGTCCGTGCGCCACTAAATCCGTTTTTTACGCAAAATTTAATACAAGTTCGTTGTTGCAAATTTAAATCCATTTCTGAAATTGTAAAAAATCGCCAACACACACAGAGATAGATGTACTCTTGGCTACGTAACTTTTGCAAATGTCAAGTTATGACACTAAGATTTAAAGGGAATATCAACAAAAGATGTACCAATTTAACAAAAAAAACAGAACTCAAATCGGAACGATGGGAGCGCCACACGGTGGTTATTCCGGGAACGTTTTGATCAAGGTAGTATATACACACACACACACACACATATATATATACATATATATATATATACATACATATATATATATATATATATATATATATATATATATATATATATATATATGTGTGTGTGTGTGTGTGTGTGTGTGTGTGTGTGTATACACCTATATATATACATATATATGTACGAGAATATATACACGCACGAATATATAATAAAGAATATATATGTATTTATATATATACATGCACGGACATATGTGCTTGTATAAATAGCTTGTTAATAAAAATTTCCCAGCGTACCTTATCCACGTCTTAAGTCATTAGAGATATTTTCCCTTAAAGTGCGTGAGATTCAGACAACCGCATCAACCCCTCCACTACAAGTCCCAAAAATTTGCAACGCATGGATATCTCCTCGCCATCACGTCTGCGAACCACAACCGCCAACCATTCTTTTCGGAAAAATTTCGCGAATGCTACTCGCAAGAGAGAGGGGTGCGGGGAAGAAATATAAAAAAATATGCGTGCACGGGTAAGTTCCTCCATTCAATGAGGTCGTCGTACAAATCCTCCCTTCCGACCGCAAGTGGTGTGGTGTTGGCGGGTGCTGGCGCACCTTCCTCCTAACCCCCCCCCCTCCGACGGCCCCTCACTTTTCCCGTCCGCTCAGACAACATGGCCGAGGCCCGAACGAGAGGCGGGACTCCCTTTCTCTGGAGGAAAAAAAGGAGGGTGGTTGAGAGGGGTAAGAGAAAAAAATCATCGTCCGGGAGGAGGAGGGTGTGGAAGGAACAAGGGGAGGAAGATGCAGGGTTGGTGGAGTGGAAGAGGAGGGGATGAGGGAATGAGAGCGAAGTTCTTGTGAAGAATGAGTTGCACGGAGTGCTCTGTCGTGACGGGGGTCGGGGGTGGAATAGTCGGGAGGGGAGGTGGAGGAGGGGCGGCGGTGATTCGGGGCTTTTTTCCATTGTGTGTGTCCCTCGGTGTGGGGTGAGTACGTGTGTGCGCGTGAGCGAAGGATATGAGGGTGGTTAAAAAAGGGAAAAGGGGATTAAAGTGGAGGGGTTGATGCGGGACACGAGATGATGGGGGAAGGGTTTGGCGGGCGGGGGGAGGGAAAGATTCGTGGAGTGAAAAAATGAAAGCATGAGAGATACCGTAAAATGGGAGAAGGGGAGGGGGGGGGGGCTCTGGACACGAATTAAAGATGGGAGGGTCTGAGAAGTAATTGGTGCGCAGTGGTAGCCTAGTGATTAGATCCTCCTTATATCAGAACGTAAGGTTTTTTATTACTCACATAGTACCCTGTAAGCTACCGCTGGGATGTTCGGCAGGGGGTGATCACAGACCACAATACTCTGGACTCAAAACACTTTTCCCTCCTTGTGCGGTCGAACAACATTATTCTGATCCCTTGCCATTGGTGCGAAAAAATTACATCTTAAATTTATCTATTCCTACACTTAATCTTTACAATTCTATCAACATGATCTTTCCTACCGTATTATTATGGAGTTAATGATACATTTTCAACATCATTACTAAAGAGTTGAAACCTGTTCAAATTGGTAAAGGGTTCAGATCAGTCTGATTCCTATCTGGACAATCTTAAAGCAAAACTTCAACCTCTGCGAAAGTCGTGGTACCAAGTCCCCGTTTATCACTGATACAGGTCTGTTTACAATTTGTCCTAATTTCTACCTGTACACGAGACCTCACAAGTTGCCGCAAGCGTGGGTGTAGCGGGGGGAGTAAGGGCACCAGCCATACATGCAGAATATAAAGTAAATACATGAATATGAATACATATTAGATCATAGTCAACTCCCGCACACATAAATGCCTTCCCACAGCATTCAATAACTGTTCCATTTTGCGTTTGTTCAGTCTGTATCCATTCAAAATCTCCCTTGAAGAGCTATGCAAATCGGAACTACTAAACGTATGAAGCATGAACAGAGTATTACGTATTTTAAGAGCTGAACAACAGTTACTCTACCTACTATGGGAAAGAAATATAAAACGCATGATTATTCATTTCAAAGTACATTCATAACCTTTACGTTCAAGTTCTCAGCCTCTGCTAACATTAGTTCGTCTAAAAAGTTTTTAGAAAAAAAACTTACTTGAATCAATATTTTAATTACACATATCTCTGCAGTACCACAACAGGCGAACGAAGAGTACTCACTGGAAACATCCTGTCTGGCTCCAGCAATAGAGTTACCTACCTATACCTCCAGTGCCACTTAAATGTCTCCGGGATTGCTCTCCGCCGCAACCTTCGTTGCTGGACACATTTACGGAGCAGATATTACATCCATCCACCTTACAAGGTGGAAATTCCCTAGCACCATCCACTCTCATCTCTACGTGTCGGGAGGGAAGGGCGCTCGCATGGGGGAATCGAGCTTGCGGGAGTCGAGGGCCCTGGTGGCGTCACTCACTTGTCGCGCCAATTTGATATATAGCTCATTCCGATGCCCGCCTTTGCTCTCGTCTCTCGCCGTTATTCATCAATGACGCCTGATCCTTATGGCATTAAAATTTTATGCACGTCGGAACCGATGAATGAACGTTCAGAGATTTCGGACCTATTTCGAATACCAAACGGATATATCAGAAATCACACTCGGGGGGTATCTAACAACGTCTTCAATTCAACGCATTTTACACGTGCCTATTTGAAAGAGGTTTTAGACGGTCTCTTACGAATATTTACTTGAATGAATGTTGAATGATTTTCCTCTTTCATTGGTAATTCCTGCCCGCCTTCTTACTGTGTAATAAGGAGCATCCTACTCGCTTTATTTTTCTGCCCCAAAACATACCCAAAGTTCTACCTTCCAATTCGACCTTCCTAGCATTTATCTTCTTTCACGACATCCCAATATACCTCTTAATACCTCCTCCAACCGTTTTCTCTCCCTTATACGAGTTTCTCCCTTAGCAACTTCCTCTCCTATCTCGCCATATTCACTTTTATTTTTTCACATTTTAAATCTTTTTTACCGTTTTCGGATTTCCTTCAGTGGCTTCCGCTCTCATCTCATATCTTGTTTAAAACCTCAGCGTTTGCCTCACTCTCTATCCAACTTATTTTATATATTCTCCACCACACCAATCAATATCTCAAACTTCACCAATCTGCTCTCATCCTCTTATTGCCGCAAGGATATGCTCTCACTTCCTTTAAGGCACTAAGCTGTATTTTAAAGTATCCATTCATCTTTTTTTCACATCTTTACTCAGTTAATTGGCCATCATGCTAATATCCCTTTCAATAAAGCAGTTTTTATCCTAATGTCTGTGTGTCATTTTCCCATTTCCTCTAAAACACTAACCATTTTCCTGAAATAACCTGTACTAGTTCATTTCCAACCACTTCAATGTTTGACTAAGCTTTTCTACTTTTCAAGAATCTCATTTACGTTGTTTTACTTGAGGCATCCTCATCCCATACCTCTCGCATTGCTCCTGTGAATCAATCAATAATAACCACAATAATTTCTCTACTGTTGTCTTCATTTATAGTTATGGCCCAAGGTAGAAAATAAAAACTCAGCTAGGTAGGGGGGTCGAACCCGCGACCTCTTGATTAGCAGGCAACTAAATAATCCCAACGCAATCCCAGTGGAATTATTTGTTTTTGGAAATTACCTTAATAAATTTCCAGCTCTTTCGTGAGGACTGATATGTTTTTAAGACTAATTTTATGCAATATATTTATAGCATATATTGTGTTAGTTGATTATCACAAGTAATGACCGTTGTTTTCTTCTCAAATAATCAAAGGAACCTTGGCAACGGTGAGTCTAATTTCAAAATATGTCTTCAATTTCGTTCTATTACATGAATTATACATCCACGTCATAGATAATTTCGTTTATCAGTTCCATTATAAAATTGGATGATGAAGTATTTATTTTTACTGAATGCGCAAAAAGCGAACGAGAAAGGCCTACAGTTTCACGAAGTCAAGTCTTTATGACCTATATATGTACATGTACATACATGGAGTAATTATCATGTTCAATTGCGACTCTAATCATTATTGTGTTTCATTATTTTCATGTCATGCCCAGTAATTATGTAGCAACACGAAAACAAAAGTAAACCTTCAGTCAAAAAGAGAGATGGAAAGGAAACAAACTATGCAAATTTCACTTGAATAAAGTGAAAGTATTCAAGTGAAATTTGCATAGTTTGTTTCCTTTCCATCATGGATAAATTTCACAGGGTTAACCCTAATACCGTTCGGTTTGCAAAAAGAGAGAGTTTCTCATTTTAGTTTTAATGTGAATTTAAGGTGGCATTTAAGAGGGTTATTATTCATTTTTCAGTTCGCTGTTTGCCAACCCTTACTAAGTGGTTACGCGAATCCCAGGGGAAGATTAAACTGAATACACGAAGGAAGGAGAGATGAATTCGATGCTCATCCAATTGTGCCACAATGCGTCATCAATCATCCCTATGTCCGCGGAAAATTTCTTCAAGCGCATGTCATTTGTCGTGGACCAAAAAAAAGATTGGCGTCATACGCGCACGATCATTGTTATCGTGAACATCTTTCAGCCATCTTGTCTAATTGCAATTTGATTTTCAAGCAAAGGTTTACCTAAATTTATTTCAATATAACGACCACCCTAAAGATGTCACAGCATATTTATCATATCCAGTTCTACCATTTAGGATGTTGTTCTTTGGCTTACATGACATATCTTCTTCATTTCCCTCTGAACTTGAGAGTTTTATTTCCAAATTTTAAATACATTAAACCTTTATTCGGTACGAATTAATCCCTGAATATTATAAATACTTCAATTTAGCACCCCTAAATGGACACTGGAAGATTAATTTACTGCATTTTCCTCTTTGGTTTTCCCGTAAATCGTTTCGAACATTTTTCAACATGGGCTCTTACGTACGATTCTAACGTCTTCGTTAAATAACAGTGTTTACAATATGTAGAGACGGCCGAGTTATTTCAAACAACTAACATTAGTAAGATGTAAATATTTAAAATTCCAAAATTTTCGAAATTCTTGCCGTAAAAGGGAATATGACGCCTTTACTCAAATACGTTTGTCACTAATTAAATCGATTTTCAGTTGAATGTTAACTCCACCTGTTGTTTATGAGATGCGAGAGAGGTATTGTGTAATTTTTATTAATAGAGGGAAAATAAACACGTTTTAGCATTATACTTTAGGAATAAATGATGAAATTTATCTTGGATTTGATTTGTAGCAATAATGAATATTGTTTTATTCAAAGCTCTTAAAGCTTTCTTAGCGACGATTAGTCAAGAATCGCAATGTGCCAAAACGTTTATGGGATTTTATAATTGTCTTTCCACATAATAAGTAATTAGAAAATCCGTGTTATTAAAAGTACACTTTGCGACTACTGGCATTGATAAATAAATCAAATTTAATTTAGCGCATTAAAAGTCAATGGAAATTGTATCAGTACATTCCCTATTAATTCTCATAATCCAGCCCGAGCCTTCAAATCATTCTTCACATCATGATTCCATCGCCTTTTATTTAAGTGTGATACTCCGTTTTACACCCCCTTCGATATGGTCACGCAATCTTAATTTTGATGTCATTATTTGTGATACTCGCCTCATCAGGCATTCATTCTCTTGGTTCGACCAAACCATCCATCTCCCAAGAAACTCACACACCTAAGGAAAAACGAATTATTTGAGATATTTCACCAATTTCCTCAAAGGTCTGTGTTAGCCATTGAAATTCGAAATACAGTTCATAATTTCTTCGTTAACTCTTCTATTAAATATTTACACTGCATTTGTACCTTTATGTGATTACTTAGTTTTTAGGTCGATGGAATTTAACTATTTTTCAGATACTTCATAATTCATGGAGCGGACAAATTGACCATTTTTTCCAATCGATCACATTTTTTTAAAAGATGGATATAGTCTCTATCTTACCAAAATTTGATCGAATGTTGAGAATCGGCCCTCGGATTTGATTTTGTTATGATAGTGTATCGTTTGAAATACGAACGAATACTAAATCCCCATGCGAGATATAAGATTGACACAGTAACAAGGTATTAAGGGACAGCTCCTTTCCCTGTCCAGCCTTTGCTTTTTCAGGAAGTTCTGGAATCGTTTTACCAACTTGTCTACCACACATTCACCCAAGCCTTAGAGAATTAAGACTTAAAATATTGCGCTAAAAAGTATAATCTGCTGACTGAATTTCACTTCATATTTCACAGAGAGGTAATACGCACCCATAGAAGCAACGCCATTAAGACGACCGGTGTAATTGATGAGTGCATTCAATAAACACAAGGCATATTAAACTTTACATTTCAATGATATCGTGAAAATAGCTTCAATCAGAGTGCAAGTTGTCCACCCATTTATCTACGCATGTCTTCACATTAATTAAACATGAAATTTGTAAGCGAAATTTCGCGTTGAAAAACTTATTTGGTTAATGCGCACATTTTGTTTTAGGGCACGATTAATCAAAACTTTCCACCCGAGTACCTTTTCCAAGGGATCTCAGCTGATACGATAATACACGAGCGCATTTGGGCTACAAGCTGGCAGTTCGTTCGAGTGTCTCTGGGAGGGAGGAAACAAAAGTCAGCCATGCCGTGCCATGAAGGGGTTGGCCCAGGCCCGAGCGGTCGCGTCACGCGCATGCATGCCGCGCGAGTGACATCGATTTCCCCGGGAGTAAAATAACATCAAGATGAGGGGGAGGGAGGGACCAACCGATGGGTGATTTGCGAAATGGGCACAATCCCAAACCCACTCTTCGAATAGTATCCTGTATATTTCCATGGTATGGATGTGATGGAAAATTTCAACTCTGCAGTCTTTGCATTAATTATATAGCCTCTGTCATATGTACACTTCCTTAACACGTATAGTAATGTTACTGAGGCTTTTTAAACATTTCTATCTTCTTCAGATTTCCTTTGACCTGGCTCCTCCTCGTTCTAGCCCTTCCTCTCATATACTAACCGATCTATTATTCTCTTATATGCATCCGTTGGGCAATTCGACTCATTCATTCATTCGTTCTCCCTCTCTCATCAAGACCAAACCAGCGAAGCAGACTTCTTATAACACTTGCCTAGGACCGGCGCATCGAATCAGAAGTTCTCTCAGAGCTCAAGAAATAGGCGGAAATGAATTAACATGTCAACGCTAAATAAATTGGTTTATCCGGTGGCAACATCTAATTCTACCAGAATATATCTGCATCTTATCACATTACCCCGCAAGCCACCGAAAGGGTGTGTGGTCGGGTGGGGGTGTAAGGGCATCAGCCATATATTCAGAAATATTAGGGCAATATAGGAAAACACTTGAGCACAAATATGTCAGCGTACGTCATGCATTAATTGACGTATTTGAACAAATACTTGAATTTTGATCTTTAAAATAATATATTCAGGAGATTTGTTCATATGTTATTACGTATGCTGGGAGTCGGGTGAGGGGAGTAAGTACTTGGATCTGTCTCTCCGGTGTCTCTCTCTCTCTTATTTTATCCCAGTGTGCTAATTGGCCTATATAATTTGGCGCCTTAATAATTTCCTCTGAGTGGAAGGAAAACTCAAGTGCCCTGTGCCCTAAATGTCTAAGGCTCACTTCAAGAATCAAGCGACTTCCAACCTAATACCCCAAACATTTCCCCTGGCGCTGACACTCTTCTCGTAGTAATTTTTAACAAACCTTTCCGATATCCTCTCAACTTTTTTTCTAATTCATCAATTAATCTTTTTTCCCATGAATAAATATGGTTTATGGGTAAACCACGATAAGGGCTTGTAGCAATATGTCCAAGGTTTGTATAAAATGTATCGGTAAAATTTTTTCCTGACGTGACTATACGTCGCACCAAGCAGGCTCAGTGGTGGAGGGTCTTTCAACACGCACCAATCGCATTCGTTGAGGCTAGGTGGTGTTTGTAGTGGACCCCAGTCGAGTGACTCGGTGGAAACGCAAAATGCAGCGAAAAATTGAACAGCGCTACGCCATCAAATTTTGTGTTAGACTGGGGAAATCGGGTAAGGAGATGTTGGACATGGTTCGCCGTATTTCAAGATGAAATCATGTCACAAACTGAAGTTTTCAAGGCGCACAAGCTCTTCAGAGATGGCCGAGAGAGTGTGGAGGACTAATCTCATGCTGGCCGGCCGTCGACATCAAGAACTGACAACAACGTGCAACGTGAGCGTAAAGATCTCAATTCAGACTGTCGGTTACGTGTGTACATGAATGCAGATCGTATTGGCATTATATATATATATATATATATATATATATATATATATATATATATATATATATATATATATATATATATTTATATTTTATACTGTGTGCCTGGTTTGTATTCTTCCTACGACACACCCATGTGGTCGCTTGCTGGGCACCATATAAATAGATAGGTAAGACACACTGCAGCTTAAGGTTACGCACAACCGTCAAATCGTTGCAGATAAGAAAAGAGTGATCGAAATTCAGGAAAATTAAAGATTTAACGGGCAATTAATTGTTGGCAATGTAAAGGCTAGTAAGTTTTTAGTTTAGCAAGTTGGCATAACGCCATATCTATTTTCTTGTAACTTGTAAAATTTGATTACATCATGATAATTATCGTTCAAGGTCGTATCTAGGATGTGGACAGTTTTATATAGGGTAGTTTAGCAACCGCAATTATGGTTTTGGGGATGAAGTGTGCGATATCGTGGTCACCGAAAACGAGTTGCGAGACGCCGGAAGAAGAAGTGCGACAACGAATATATTTCATTAGATTGAGTAATTGAGGGTTTTAATACAGATATCTAATAAGATTGAAATCCTGAGCGCAACTGTAACTTACCAGCAAAGAAGTAATCCAAATTACTGGCAACTATTGGCAAAACTATGTACGTTCGTTATAAATGTAACAGCCGATACGAAGTAAGATTGATCGAGGCAGTGGCGTCACAATGTCTGCATAATGCCCTTTGAGACCACTCACCAAACTCTTTGACTGTTCGGCTTTCATCCAAATATCTCACAACTCTACTAAACCATCGTGGTATATCCCTTTCATTCGTGCAAATTTTCACAGGTCTATGTAAGAAAACCCTTGTCTACCAGCCCCTCAACAACCTGCAATATGATTAATTCAATCTTCTTCTGCATATCCCCATGTTAAACCAATACGAATATTAATTAGCCATTGACAAAAAATATTCAAAGGCTCACTTACGAAGATTGGGGAAGTGATTCGTAACCACGGAGATAGATTCCTCACCCGGACCGCAATCAAAACCGCGATGCGATCAGGATAAGAAAAACAAAAGAGTGAAGGCGTGTACTTCTTAATTTTTTGGGTGCCGTCCAAAAATAAAACCGAGAGATGAAAAATAACAGAGCTAATCTCGATCCTCACATCATTTGTCGAGTGGCAATTCATACATACCAAATTTCCGGCTTAGGACTGAGGAGGAGGAGGCGGGAGAGGCGAGGAGAGGTTTTGGATTAAATAAACCCGGCGTGGAAGCAGAGAGACGTTGAATTACGCGGAGGGGAGGAAAGAGCTGCCACGTTCCCCCCCCCGCACTCCGGAGCGCGTAATGAAAGGAGCCTTGAGATGTCAGATCGCGAGTACCGCAAAAGATTAAAAAAAGAGAAGATAGATGGATTGAGAGAGGATGCGAAGCGGCGAGACAAACAAATCACCGAGAGGCCGTGAAAGGGGGAGTGATGAATAACATTTGTGGCCAATCGTCCGCGACTGAATGAAGCGGCGCAGCCCGACAATACTGTATAGCCCACGTGCTGACTGTGGAGGGTTGCCGCACTAGGTAAGGAGGAGGGAAAAAGGTGGGGCTTATCACTACATTTATAAATCCGTAATATAAGATGTTCTGAAGAATGAAAAAAATGGTAAATAATCTTATATTAGAGGTCGAATTACAAGAAATTTCACATGTTAACAATGAATTAAGACCCTGGCGTCCCACAAGGAAGCGTGTTCGGTCCTCATTTTTTACATTTTCATGCACATAAAAAACACAGCAATCCACAATTTGGTTGAGTTTCATTTAATCCATACGATGGAAATATTCCACCAAGAAAGCCTTAAAACAGTTTCAAGCATTAGTTTTCAAATATCCAGCAACGTTAGATTATTCACCAATGAGACCATCAACCTGCCGAGATGGACATATTGAATCAGACTTTGAGGCTCTTTCTAGTGATATATAAGTTTGATTTTACAGTATGGGAAGTCCAAATAAATTTGAAAAAATAAACTCTTAGAAAAAATTTGGGAAAAGGTAATCATACAGCATTAAATTTACAGAAAAGAAGGGGTAGATATAAAAAAAAGGCGGTTGGCCTAGTAAAATACCTGGGAATCGCCATAGCATCTGACCTAACTGTATCAAAACAGTTCAGGAACATCTAGGGGCCACATTTTAAAAACATTATTTAATCGAACAAATGTAAGGAAACAATCCAAAGACAATTAAAGAAGCGGTGTTATTTCTCATTGGTTAGATCTCACCTTTTCTAGGCGTCGAGTATTTAGACCTTTTGATAAATACAAATCAATTTATTTTAACGCTTCTGCGGAGAGAGTAGCTTAAGGCCCGCAAAACACAGACTAGATCGCAAATAGAGGGGAAATAGACCGATATAAGTTATTTTTTCCTTCAAATAATTTTTGACCACAGCAATCAGAGTCATCGTATACGAAAATTCTAGCTACACAAAAATACAATTGTTCATATGGTCAATGATCATTTATCAATGAGTAGTCATACTAATGGTTGTTGACCTAACAGGTCATTCGGCAGGTCAAGGTAACCGGGCATTCTTCAAGGTAATATACAGGTGAAATGATCATTTACTCCGGAAATTTCAGCCGAGTGACCACAGTGCACGATAAAATGTTCTTACTTTCCTTATCATTGGAATTCATTCATCACTAATGGAGTAATACTAATTCAGTTGACGCGATGGAATTAAGAAACCTTTTACAACTTCGTGGCAAGCCTGAGCTAAGGTGTCTGTCTGGTAGGGAGTGCATCTACAATATTCCACTATCTTAAATTTAAATCAAAATGGTCGGGGACAAATGGAGCGGTGGCCCACGCCAAAATACGAATGCTTTTCATGCATTCACAACTCAATTAGTTCTTCAAACCTGCAAGGCAATTAGTTATCTCCATTGAAGTCTATGCAAAAAATAGCAAGCTGCCTCAGAGGCGAGTGGCAGGGGATGCCAAAAGAATACCAGAAATGTAAAATGCAGAAAGAATAGTTCAAAAGGGATTTGTCATTATTTTCCTCCCGAGGTATTGCGGTGACGGTTTGACCCATGGAAAATAAATTCTTTGAATTCACTATTTCGACAGCTGTCGAAACGACTGCGTATTAAAACCCTACCAGACAAAACATCCGTGCTTACCTGCGATTTCCTCTCGTCTCAAAAACATCACTCAATTGATGAGTGGGTAAAAGCCGACTTTATTTGGATAAATTTTGAAGTTATCTGACTTCGAATAATTTCATCAATAAAGATCTGTGAGCCATATCCACATTCCTCCCGCCTGAAGCTACGTGTACCATATGGTTTGCCTTGTAAGTGCTGTTCTCTTTGTAATTACTTCGCTAATGGGTTCTTTAAGTTGTAATTTTGCCCTAATTACTAGTTAAAGATATGGGATATTTCAGGGTATGTATTATCTTAAGTTGGGATAGTGGGTAATCTGGTCAAATTTCGTCAATGCAATCAATATGCTCATGATTGTAGTGGACTACTGAACATCAGTGGTTCACCTTATGGACCCTGATTATTCCTATTGCTGGGGGGAATTAGATTAAAATGCGTGCATGTTATTCAAGTAGAATACGTTGTCAATACTTGACGTACAAGTTGATCATTATTAGACCATATTTTGATCAATATCATACACGTGCCTTTGTGAAGAAAAAGGATTAGTATAGCGAAGTTCAAAAATATTTTACAGATCTTCGTCACTATTTTCTAATTGCTAATCTGATAAACTTCATTCTCCTAACAGTTTGAGTAATTGCCAATGATTACTCATGATGTGAACCCACATCAATGTCGAGTGAAGCAGATTAAGTTCTCGGCTCCATCTATGGATGACATTATTAACCGAATGAATGGTCTAATCGCACCTTTCCCTGTGAACAGGGCTAATAACGGGTTCCCTCCCTGTATGGATTAAATTCCATACCCTCTCCCACGTCTTAAGGTAAAATATGGTGTGAAGGAAACAGAAGTATAAAGGAAGAAGCCGTATAGAACAATCAGAAAAAAACCTAATGTGTTTTGTATACCTTAATTCATATTGAATTTGTTACCATGAGGTAAGATGCATTTTAATAAATATTCCTTCATTCCATACCAATAAAAATACAAATAACTACAAATGCTTCCACAGTTTTGTTCATTGTGTCAGCATGCATTCAGTAATATATTTTTAAGACCGAATGGAACTACATCTTATACAATTATTTACTGCAAATATTATTTAGTGAGCAATTTGTTTAAATACATTATTCAGTTCAATACTGTATTATTTTTCATGAAGAGTCAATGAAGGACTAATATGTAAACAAAATAATATAAAAATATTCCTGGCCAACAATAAGCAAACATAAGTTTCACAACGCAGATTGGTAATACAATAATTACAAATGATTGACACTATTCATTTGTTACTCAGACGACTGTTGCTTTTGTCGATATCCTATTGGTGTGGTTTCGGTGCATTCGGTTTCCTTTTTTTAATATTAATCCGGGGGCCCAGGTAGGCCAGGGGAGGGAGGGTTGGGCTACTGACCGGATGCGACTCCCGGACACCCTCAGCTTTACCAGAGCTCCGTGATTTTTCGAGTTCTAGATCTGCCTAGGAAATCGTAGGGGGCATAGTTAAAAGCCCACTTATTATCGTGATGTGGAAGTTTCTCCGAACTAATAAGTTAACCATATCTTTCGCTGCCGAAAGCATTTTTGAGTAATATTGTCAGAGTTCATTTAAATATTCTGATAATATTTCCTTTAATTTTATTCCTCCATAGGTTACCATGAAAAGTTGGTTATTTTCAATTGCGAATATTTGGAAAATGAATAAAATAGGTTTTTCAACAAGCCAAATAATAGGCAATAGTTCCAAATACTTTTATAGCAAGTTTGGGAAGACTGATCAAATCAATACCTCCCTGTGAACAGATATAATTTAGAATTGAAGATCTCACCCAAAAAAAACAAAGGGACAATTACTTAGACCAAATTAATAGACCTTTGACGAAAGGGACAAATAAAAGCTTAGAGGGAAGAGCTGCTATCATGCAAAGTAACGAATAAGCTTAAGAAAAGGGAAGACTAAAGAAATTATCCTCAATGTTCAACGCATCTACTCCTTCTCCACATGAATCATAACGCTAAAAGTGGATTACCACCAAGTTTATTATAGACGATGGCTAGAATACATTTAGCTTATGATATTTCACCCCTAAATATATACGAGTAAATATATCGTACAATCCAAATTTTATATATATATATATATATATATATATATATATATATATATATATATATATATATATATATATATATATACTATATATCGGAATGATTTTAGGAAAGAGGGCTAGAATTAAAAATCAGAAAATGTATAACCTCGAAATTTAGAATGAATCTTAAGATAAATAAGACATAAATAATAAAAAAGATTGTTATCTAGTTGGGGATATTAGATCAGGACATTGGTGTTACTCTAGCAACAATCCTTACAAGCGGTACACAACATCAAAAGAATATGCGCTTCAGTCTTAACGAAGCTGAGTTAAAGTAGATAAGTAGGACGAAAATGCGATGAAAAAGTAATAGAGAGAGAGAGTGATGTACCTTCGCTTTAATTTGTACTTTAGGCATAGGCGGCAAGTCATTGGGTTGCTTGGGAGAGAACGCGAATTAAGGAATTGGAAAACGTCAGAGAAAATCCGCCATTTTGTTTAAAATAGCTGCGATAAGGGAGCAAGCGTGACAGATACCCTGGAGGAATTCGGTTGAGAGCATGCGAAACTTATGGAAACTTACAGGGCGCCTGAATTTTTACTTGCAACACCAGAGGAATTACGAGCTCGTAATACGGCGCCAGGTTATGTCCCAAATGATATTCGTGGCATCGACAGCCGGAATAAATTTAGAAAGAGATAAACATCTTTCCAGGATTATATATATATATATATATATATATATATATATATATATATATATACATGTATGTATGTATGTGTGTGTATGTGTTCATATATGAGTTGTGTGACCTGTTGGTGACTTTCAATATTACAGAGCAGGCCAATGGCGGCGCCAGATTTCCCTCTCTGCCATAATTTTCCCCAGAAACAAACAAACAAATCCTGTCTCTACGAAATTTACCCATCGATCCTTAACGGTAAAAATGACCTCAGCTGCTGCTCGCCTCACCTAGATAGCTACTAATACCTACCGCTGGATGCTCTTATGGGTTCCAGGGAGGTGAATTTTTCGTCGTCACCTGGCAGCCTCCGAAACGGACTGATCGCTTACAAAAAGGGACAACAGAAAGAAAGCTGGGTTGGGGGTGGAAGAGGAGGGTTGGTAGGTAACCAGAAACCACTCGGAGCAGTCCGTTTAGCAAAAGGTCGAATCGATCAGCTGACTGCTCTCTCCAGGGAGTTTTAATGTTTTCACGCGACCCGCTGTATTCCTCTCCCCACACATGTAGAAAGCTGCTGCTTTTCCGATGGCGAACGGGAGGTGAAGCACAATGGCGGCGAGAATTCACCGGAAGGGAGCTGTTGTCATTCTTATTTTGGAGGGATCCCGAGGAAACACCTTTCCTCGCGAACCCAGCCGGAGATTGGTGCCACCAGGTAGGCGAGTTCCTTTCCCTTCGTAACCCGCCATCCTCCAGACTCGAACAGCTGTTTCCTTCCTTTGAAAGACCCAACCGTTAAGTTTATTTTAGCATACAGACACGTGTTTATACACACATACATTGCATTTATTCGTATGTGTGTGTGTATATATATATATATATATATATATATATATTTATATGATTGCGTCGAAGTAACACACTGTTAGTAATTTCAGTCTTACTTACCTTAGAGAAGGCCGAAAGCTCGAACAACCTACAATACGAGAGTCCTTTTCAGTGTTTTCTATTTAATTTTTGTTCTACTTTGCCGTCCAAATGTTGCATTGCCCTTTTGAGTCTGTTTCTATCCCATATATATGTGTGTATATATATATATATATATATATATATATATATATATATATATATATATATATATATATAGCGGTAGTACAGGGGGTTGAGCGTTTCAATAACTGACCGGAGGGTCCCGGGTTCGATTCTCGGGCAAGGCACTCTAGGCACCTGCAGGTCTACCCAAGCTATGTGATTTTTCGGGTACCTGGTCTTCCTGGGAAAGGGCACAGGGAAAGGAACTGGTACATGTATATATGTATGTATATATACATATATACATATATATATGTATATATACATATATACATATATATATATATATATATATATATATATCCGCGACCGTCGGGTGATGTGTTCGCAATGAATGACGTATTACGTATCTCGAGTCCGTTGTTCGAATTCGCAGTAGAACTGTAGCTGCATACAAATAAATGAAATTGCACAGGAACACTAAATCGATGATTCATCTAAAAAATTTTTTTCTCTGCATGGGGAAACCAACGCACCACGCATAATTCATATCTGTCCAAGTGCCCCTAACAAAGCGATAGTTTCGAAATTTCCACACATTTCCTGAAAATACAAAACGATATAAAGCGCCTTGCTGAAAAGCTAGATATAACAAACCACGCGATAGCGAAATACGTTTCTTCGTTGTCTTTTTCATTAAATATTCGGAAACTACAAAATTTGCAGCTGTTATTACGAACGAACGCCCATAATTTACACGAAGCCACGTCTGACGCAATTAACTTCATTAAGAAACTGAATGAGACCAGTTAACTCTAATGGTTAACTCAGTTAAGTTAATATATATATATATATATATATATATATATATATATATATATATATATAATTGGGTAATCTATCGGTTAAGGTAGGTTTTGGATGGAAACAACCATCAATTAAATGGCTTTTCTATCCTAACAAAACACAACCCAACATTCTATTCTACTAGATGCCCCTCTTCATCACTGTAGAGTTCCTTTACCAATTTTTTTCAATTTATTAGAGGCGAAAGGAATTATAATCACACACAAGCATGATGAAGGTCAGTAAGCATTCATATAAATATGATTTTTTTTCCTGCCACCTCACTTTCTTCAACTTTCTTTCTGACATTATGTAATGTACTTGGGGTTGTTACCGATAAAGTACTCTTGTTTTCTCTCCATTTTCCGCAAAATATTTTTGAAATATTTTAAATATTTGGAATCATTCTCGTGTAAGTTGTGTTCATGTTCCAAGGTCTCCCAATTTTGTCTCAGAACATTGAGTAGAGGAGAAGATGTTGTTTAGCTTAAAATACGCAAGCAATTTGAAAATACAACAAATAAATGGCTGCATTATACACTGCATAGGGTTGGCATAGCTTCCGCTTGAGTGAGAGACGTTTTATTTGGTTTAAAATGGCGTAGTTTAGAGGGAAAGAAAAAAGGGGGTGTAATAATCAATATTCTCCACTTTCGGGGTTCAACGCCCATATCGAAATTCATCGGCAATAGAGTGAGAGACATGCGGTGTTGGTGTTCTTGAGATGTCTATTAAATGCGCCTTCGTGAATGCTACAGTTCAATGAAGGTCGAGAGTTATAACGTGGCAACGAACCCAAGAAGCCTAGGGCGCGGACCAGGCGGTTCTCACAGTAGGAGAAAAAGTGCCCATTCTAAAGGACCATGGAGACCATGGAATTATGAAATCGCTGCGATGAAATAAACGGCACGTCTACTGAAAAATCATGCTGAAAATAAACAAAATTTTTGACTTTTTGAAGTGAATAATTATAAAAACTAGAAGACTATAATTAGAAAAATGAAAATTAGACGATATAAAATAATAAAGGATTTCAAAAACCTGTGCTTACATACTTTTTTCTCTCTATTTCTTATTCTACGCCTCCTGCTTAAGGTAACATTTTCTCTTCCTACTTTGCCATTCTGCATGACCTGTCTTTTTTTGGTGAAGGTCTATCGTTTAAATATTTTGGGACATTTGTATTCCTTTTTTTGCATAGTAAATAACTGATTTTTTGGGTAAAATAACGCTCTCTTTGAACTGGGTCTCCCTCCAGCATATATATATATATATATATTATATATATATTATATATATATTATATATATATTATATATATATTATATATATATTATATATATATTATATATATATTATATATATATTATATATATATTATATATATATTATATATATATTATATATATATTATATATATAATATATATGTATGTACTCACACACACACACAAGTTTACAATTTATTTGATAGTTTTTTAGAAAATGTTTCCCTTCACCCTATCTCTCCCATATCCTCCCTTACCACTCACCCTTACCATCTGGTGCTGGCACCCCCTGCCACACAACATTTTGGTGGATCGCGGAGTATTTATATCAATATCGAAGGTGGAACTGTATTTTTACTGCTGAAATAATTTTGATATCTCTTCGTTTCCCTTATATTAATAGCAAATAATACTAATAAATAATCGATTTCCTCTGGCTATTGAATTTTTATAGATGCAATATATACTTAAGCTAGTACTTATCTAATAAATTCAGCTCATTACGATATAAAATTAACAGAAAATTAATTTGAGTGGGTGACTTAAGAGTTACCAAAAAATGTACACATCAACGAATGATGGTTCTATGCGTAGTGTACTAACCCAGTTTAATTACAATTACATGTATTCAACATTATTACATGGCCTAGTCATATCGTATACACATACTGTAAGTCCTATTTTTTCCAAAAAATCTTCGCAAGGTATTCGAAAACCCATTGAATTCATTGGTCGCAAAATGTATTCCAAGGGGCCATCACTTTACGGCCAGCGATAGTGCTCATAATAACAATAAAGGCCCAAGAACACGCCCCAGGTGTTAAAACCGAAAAGTTACGGGAAGAGGACTGCTAAAAGAAATGAAAATGGGTCAAACAGCATAAATACATTTCAACAAAGGCATGTCTCTTCGATTTGGGGTGATGGAAGCAAAATTATCAAAATGTAGGACATTCTTCGCTTTCGGCCTTAAAAATAAACTTGAGATCCTTATTGGGGTATTTGGATAACGCAGACTTCACCCACTTAAAATGAGGGCAGAGGTCAACAATGAACTTGGCACGGATAAAAGAATGGCTATGCGTGCTAGAGAGGAAGTCCAAAAAATTCGATCTAAAATTTACAATAAAATGAAAGAGCGACTTGAAATACAGGAGGAAAATCATTTAAATATACACCTACCCCTTTTTATCAATAAATTTGTATCGTTGATGAGAGCTCCATGACGTTTGCTCATAGAATGGCTCTTATCCATCTGATAAAAAGAGACGTTTCGGGCGTGATATGGTGGAATATCATGATTAATAAAAATTTGGCCATTTTCCACAAAATAAAATTTAATGAGATCGGTATCAATGTAACTACATTATCGTCAGGTGACCTGACGATGATGCAGACATCGAAATCACCTGACGATGATGTAATTATATTGAAACTGGTCGCGGAAATTTTATTTTGCGGAAAATTGCCGATTTTTTATTGATTTGTCCATCTAATTCGGCAGTAAAAATTAAATTCCAAAACGAATAAATAGGTGCTAAATATCTTTAGGACGTTGATTTGAATTTTTCGCCTGACATTTCGCCGTCCAACGAATTTCTTTGTCACAGGTAATGACAGGAAATCAAACTTTATTTACGCTATTGTGACTATGAACTTACTTCAGGTACTCTTGATAAAATGAATTTTGAATAAGACATTCTTCCTCGGGAAACATTCTGAGTTCTTAAACCTTGGTTTTGTCTAAAATTGAAATACATACGTCTTTGTCAAAGTCTCTTGGTCCTCCAGATTACTTCATTCGTGATCGCGCTCATTCTAGTTTCTAGAGCAACTCATTTGGCATATCGTGCTTGGCACTGGGCGTCAGAAAGCGCTCTGAAGAAAAATTTCCCCAAAATACTTCGCCCATGTTATCTCCAAACTGAATCGTGAATGGCGAAACCGCCGACGTCGATGGGGAGTATTACATTGTTGAATTCGTTCCGATACCAGGGACTCTTGCGATGGGTTTCGAGGCGATTTCTGTAAGAGGTACGTCGTAATAGGCAATGTGCTTTCTCTTTCGGGTTCGTTTGTTCCGGGACCGCGATGTTTTCTGAATCAAGCGATAAGAACGGAAGTCGGGCGTTGTGCGAAAGATTACTCCCATGCCGGAACTTTGTAAAAGCAGGTCAAGGATATGTCCACACGAGTAATGCCGAAAAGCTAGAATTCTGGCAAATAATGCGTTTGTGAATTAAGATAGGTGGTAACAGAAAAGGTATTGCATGCAAGGACATTGCTTCGAAATGACTTCTTTTTACGTGCAATCATAAGTTGTGGCAGGTGTACATATTCCCACCGAATTTTACTTTCAGTGTCCTCTAACTGACATCAATTATAGGATGTCAGTATTTGAAATCAGGATGGTCAGTATATCCTACGAACGCGGTACTAGGTCTCGGCTGGACCCTTTCACCCACGATCCAACCGTCCTGACGAATTTCTTGCTTTATACTATCTATCCGGAATCCGGTGTTTTTACGCTTCAATTCAAGGAAGTATTTATTAGTTGTAATGCCAGATACCGTCAATAGTTCTGACGAGAAAACGGCCGTGGCATTAGAGGCAACGTTAAATATTAAACTTTAACAGCTCCAATTAAGGAAAATGGAAATATAGGAAAGGGATTGAATTCGTAAGAGGACGATAGGGAATGGTACTGCTGTTTGTCGACGCTGCGCAATAAACTGTTGAATTAAGTCATTCGGTGGTTGTATAAGTAGTTTCCGAACTGTTTCCGAATTGTAAATTTTGAGATACATGTACTATATTCAAATGCTCGTGCGGCTTCGTTGTTCCACTGTGCATTTCATCGGCATATCCCGAAGACTGGTTTCCTACGCAAGTGCAATAAAAGCCAGCGCAATCATCGGTAGCCTCCAGAAACAAGCCTTGCTCTCCTTAGATTGTTAGTTTAACTCAAGAATCGGATGGAAAATATGTATCGTGCTTAGTTCTCTTTTCAGTAATTAAAATGGAATTCAACTCATTGAATGCCCTTCATTATTTCAAAATGTATGGTGTTAAATATCCTCAATTAATTACTTATGTCAGTATTGAAACAAGTATCGTGGGAATCGGCCATAGTTACCTGGCGAGGAAGTCAATGAGCTGAGACTTATTGCTTTAGTTATGACATTTCGTTGAGATATATTTCTACACACACAAACACACACACATATATAAAAAAACCATAAACACAGTTGGAGAATATATATGTATATGTGTATATATATTTGCATATTATATATATGTATATATATATATGGGCTATATATATATATATATATAGTATATATAGCCCAAGCTGAAGTGATTTTTCGGATACCAAATTCGAATTACGTGTATATACATACACATAAATCGAATTTGGAGAATACATATATATTCTCCATGTATATACACATAATTCGAATTTGGTACGCGAAAAATCACTTCAGCTTGGGTGGAGCTGCAAGTGCCCAAAGTGCCTTGCCCGGGAATCGAACCCGGGACCCTCCGGTCAGCAGCCCAACGCTCTACCCACTGGACTACCGCGACCGACATATATATATATATATGTATATATATGTATATATATACATATATATATATATATATATATATATATATATATATATATATATATATATATATATATATATATGTATGTATATATATGTATATATATATATGTATATATATGTATGTATATATATATTTATATATATATATATATATATATATATATATATATATATATATATATATATATATATATATATATAGTTTTCCCACTGTAAGAAGATGAATATCCACTCATTTCAAGCCTGGAACAATTAAATATATATTAGGTTCACGTGCAACCTAATGTAATATACTAAATGAATATCTATCATAAATTTATTTTCTCTCCGTGATGATTCGAATTAAGTGAAAATCAAAAATACGAGCACTCCGTTAAAATAAATTTCACTCTTTGAATAATTTCTGTTACATTTGAAACTTGTTTGAGTTCTGGCTGGAACGTTGTTCATAAAGCGTGGAACATTAAAAAATAATGAACGTAATTGCAGGGTAGTGCAAATAAATTAGCTTAGAATTGATGATTTTCTTCTTGAGCTCTTTCAATTCTGTGGCTGGGGGGCGTGCATTTTGACATTTATTCTTTTTTGAGTTTCATCCGATTCATTCGGAATGGATGCATCTCTGAAGAAGTGTTTTATCAAATAATTTTATGAACATATGTAACTGAGAGACATGCTCGCTGTTTTTATATCCTTTTCCTAAGCTTCAAATCTAGACACACTCAAATTTGACGTGACCTCGAGCTAGAGTAATTTCAAACGCATTTCATTAGCCTGAATTGGGTCTCATTCCAATATAATTATGACTTTTCACGTCACAGTAGGAAGGAAAACTAAAAATTTTGGTTGTTGGCTAAGCTAAAATTCTTTTTTTCTCCTCTAAATATGATGTACCAGGAATTCACCCCTGAATAAATAGTTGTTTCCTGTAACCAGATTAATTTTTACACCAGGCAAAGGGGCTTAAGGACAAGAGGAGACAGTCTTTATTAAACCGCCTGGTCTAAAAAACGCGTAGGATTATTTCATCCCTTCTTCTTTTAGAATTTTCATTAGATTATCTCATGTCCTTCGTAGAGATTTTTTATTTATTCACTCCCGTCGTTCCATCTTTTACATTTTCGAGTAGCGCAGATCAAATCCCATTTTCAATGATTTCTATATTCTCTTTTTCAAAGCTGCCAAGTTTTAAGTAATAGGTTAAAGTATTCCTTTGTCAAAACCGACTACATATTTTATGGAAGGTATTTTTTCGTCAGTCAAATGAATATATAAAGAGAGAATATCTTAAAAAAACAGAAAAAGAATCCTGAAGATAATGTAAGAGTGGAGATCCGATCGAAACGTTGGCAATGCTAGCCATTCAGCACTAGGATTCTGGTTACTTAGAACTATCAAGTTAAGTCACGGACTGCCGTGCAGCTGAGGGACAAATTTAATAAAGCCAATCTATTTTAGGTCGTCTTTGCCAATCGTCCTTGTCGTCTTTGCCAATCTATTTTAGGAATCAGCTGGTCCATAATATTTTACATCACTTTCGACGATTTTTTCTCCTTAGACTAATTGGCCAGTGGCTACGAGAAAAGGAGATCCCTGATTGTGGACATCCGACATATCCTTAAGGGAAGGGAAGAGAGAAGGCATTCAGGACATTCCACCAAACTTTACAACCCGTTCTCGCCCTCTACCCTTCCCCCTAATCCCTCATCCCTCTTTACCCTCTCCAACAAGCACCCTTAGTTGAGCAATGAGCACCAACTAGGGAGCCCGCTCCTAAACTCCAGTTCTTCCCAAAGTTTTCCCGCAGGTGACCCTTAAAGATTACAGGTACTCCAATCACACGTGACTTTATATATATATATATATATATATATATATATATATATATATATATATATATATATATATACTACCTTGATCAAAAATTTCCCGGAATTTATTCAGAAAATTAAAAATACAAGTTTATTCATCTAAATCTATATTGTCCCCTTCAAAGTAATCCCCATCGACTGCAACACACTTATGCCAGCGCTTGATCCAATCCTCGAAACATTTTTTATATTCGGTTTTCGGTAGGTCCATCAGTGCTTCCTGCGATTTTTCCATTACTTCCTCTCGGCTGCTAAAACGCGTTCCCCGTAATGGTTTTTTAACTCGATTGAACAGAAAGAAGTCACAGGGAGCCAAATCAGGTGAATTCGGTGGCTGTTGGATGGTATTTGTTGCATTTTTCGTCAAAAAATTACGAATAATGATAGCACTCTGCGACGGTGCGTTATCATGGTGCAAAATCCACGAGTTTTCTGCCCACATTTCTGGTCTCTTTCGGCGAATTGCTTCACGCAAACGTCTCATAACGCCCAAATAATACTCTTTGTTTACTGTCTGGCCTTCTGGCAAAAATTCATGATGCACTACACAGTTGTAATCCATGAAAACCGTCAGCATTGCCTTCTTTTTTGACTGAAAACGACGTGGTTTTTTTGGTCTCAGCTCATTTGGTGAACGCCATTCACTTGCCTGATGTCTGGATTGCGTGTCGTACTCATAAACCCACGTCTCGTCTCCAGTAATGATCCTTTTGATGAATGTGGGATCGGATTCAGCCTCGCAAATCATGTCTTTTGCGACGTCAACACGGTCTCTTTTTTGCATGAAATTGAGGTCTTTTGGCATGCTACACGACGGAAACCCAAATCATTAACCACAATGTCTTGGGCGGATCCATAGGCAATGTTCAAGTCCTCCGCTATTTCTCTGATGGTTAATTTGCGGTTATTGACCAACATTTCTTTTACTTTATCAATTTTTTCACCGACTTTCGATGTCGATGGTCTGCCACTGCGTTCATCATCTTCGATTGACTCACGACCACTTCTGAACCGCTCGTGCCACTGGTAAACGACCGTTTTTTTTAGAGAATCGTTGCCGAAACACTTTTCCAACATTTCCAACGTCCGTGCGCCACTAAATCCGTTTTTTACGCAAAATTTAATACAAGTTCGTTGTTGCAAATTTAAATCCATTTCTGAAATTGTAAAAAATCGCCAACACACACAGAGATAGATGTACTCTTGGCTACGTAACTTTTGCAAATGTCAAGTTATGACACTAAGATTTAAAGGGAATATCAACAACAGATGTACCAATTTAACAAAAAAAACAGAACTCAAATCGGAACGATGGGAGCGCCACACGGTGGTTATTCCGGGAACCTTTTGATCAAGGTAGTATAAATATATATATATATATATATATATATATATATATATATATATATATATGCAGTAGAATCATCGCATAAAATATAAGTCATTGGTTTCGTTACGTCGAATGATACACCACAGATGAAAGAGAAGATGGAATCCTAGTAATACCAAAGAATGTTAGAACAATTATGTTTCTGCTTATAGTGCTCTTATATGCCGTTAAACAGATTTTTTTTGTAAAAAGAGGAATAAACTAGCTGATAAAATGGCATGAAGCTACTATGTATTAACATTAAGATTTCATACTCTTTGAACTATGCTAGTATGTTACTACTACGAATGTAAAACATGTTCCCGTTCAACACGACATCGGGTAACAAGACATCTCTTGCCGTAACAGAATCAGAAAATATACATTTTAAAATAAGGAATGGTTATGACATAGATACCTTACCAAAATCTGTTATGAAAACGCCAATAGAATGCATCCAAATTTTGCAATACATCTATTGTGACCGATAAAAAAATATAGGTTATAAATATAACATCAGGGAGATATATTATATATTGCACTAACGTTAAAAGTAATACCGCGATGTCAAGGGACAGAGAAGCTATTTAACATTTTTGATCGCTCTACACCCATTTTCATTTCACATATTTCGTTTAAACTAAAAAAATCATACAATATCCTTTATAATTACGTCAATCTCTCACTGTTTTCATTGTCATAGAGGAGTGAGATAAGTAGCATCCGTCTATTCGGTTAGGTTCTCGGCATTGTCGCTCCTCAACAATGCCGAGGTTTCGACGCCACAACCTCCCATGATATTCCGATTGTCGAGTGCGCCAACATTGTGATTCGACGAGGTCGCGATTTAAAAACGTCTTTAAAAACGTACCTGATGATGCCGCAAGTCGGTGAAACGCGTCGTGCCGTATAATAAAATCTGTGGAAAAGTACGAGTCTTTCTTTCTATTTCAATAATGGATAAAAACGTCTTTATTGTCGGGAGTGGACAGAAACGAGTCCCGAAGTGAATTAGCCCCAGACGTGCTCGAGGACGGACGCAACCGTGGAAATAAACACGAGGGGAAGGAGAGGGTTAGAGAACATGGCGTGCGCGCGCATGAAATTGCACAATGGGGGACTTATTGCGCGAATCATTCGCTTGGTCGAGTAAAAGGAACGCTGTGTGCCCCTCCTTTGTTTTAAATTGTGCGTGTGCAATAAGGCGCGTGCCGGGTGGGATTCATTCCAACCGACGATTGCTATCTTCGACGAAAAGATCGCTATCGTCTTGTTCTTCGACCCCTCCATTCAGTAATGACGGGCGGGGGTGGGAGTGGGGGAGGGGCTACTTTGTGCACCACCCTGCCCTTCTCTAAGGATCGTTGCTCAACGGTTGGATGGAAGGCCTCGAATCTAAAGCATTAAAAGACAATGCCGGAGAGCTCGCCGTGATCCAAGGGCGCTGGAAAAATCGAGGTCTTTAGAATAAATCCAAACTCAGGCCATCCCAATGTCGTGGAAGTAAAAAAAAAGAAAGAAAGGGAAGAAAAACACAAAAAGCAAGGAAAATATATATTTTTACAAATAATGATTAAGAGATCTAACGACAAAACTGAACCTGGAAGAGTTAAATTTAGACTTTGGTGTACCAAACACTTCTACCAACCTACCTGTTAAGTTTGCTTATCGCAAGAGATATTATTACGAGGTAAAATATAAACTTTGAAATTGAAATTTGAAAAAAAAACATAAAATTGTTCTAGGTGATTTGCAGCTTGTTCATCGGGCGCAGCTCTTTTCGTTTGAGGAGAGCGTTCCTTGGAATCCAACTTGCGAACTATGGAGAGTTGCCAAACTGTCTACATACTTGATGTTTAAACCCCTTGAAATAATAAATCAATGAAAGTGAACGAAACGAAGTTATTAATATTCGAAGTTGTCCCTTCAATACTTTCCTTAAAATCACCAAAGCAGTTTCTATTCAAGTGATACGCTACGTGTCGTTAAAAATTCGGTAAAAAATTATGCAAAATGATCGATTTTAACAAGAATACATTACTCTAAAAAAGCTCCAAGTTTTTTTCCTTCCACGATAAAGTAATTTAATCACTTCACACATAGACGCCGCAACAAATGATTTTTCTGGGTCAGAGGTTTTCTCAATCCCTCGAAATGCCACAGTAGAAATGTATAAGCAGAATTATCTCGCTAGAAACGCGTTTTATTTTATAGTTTAAAACAAAGATATAATCTATCAAAAATTATTTTAAACAAACAAACTTTTACTCTGAAGGGGGACAAAAATAACTTTATACTTAAGCCTACAATCGTCTGAATTTAGTTCGTTCACTTTGATGGTCCTCCCTTACACGCAGAAATTTAGACCGCAGAACTTTAACGCACTAGGTGTTTTAAACTTCTGCGATCTGATAGTTTTTTATGATGAACTAAGAATAATAAAAGTTTCAAACTTCTCTTTATTTTCATCATAGTCCCCTTGTAGGCAGGAGCATTTTCCTCAACGTCAATGCCATGATTCCATGGCTACTGAGAACGCTTCTAGTTCGGTTGCCCACTGAAAAAACCGGCTTGTCCGTGGTGGACATTTCCTAGGTTTGTTGCCAAGCTGCGACAATCGGGCTAGTTTGAACTGTAGTAGCAGTTTTTAGGGAAGACGACCGACAGATGAGATCATTTGCGCCAATAGGGATAGACAAGAAAGGATTAAGGGTGGAGAGAAGTCTGGCGTTAGTTAGTCCACTCTTAAGGAAAGGTGCCTATGAGTCCGCAGCCTAACGTCCCATCCGACGGACGGCGTGCTCACTCAAAAGACTCTCCACAAAGCACCTCAAGTAGGGTTCGGGATACCACTTAAAAATATCTGCCGCCTCCAGGATTCGAACCCTAGCCCTCTGGGTGGGAATTCAGCGCGTTAACTATCGCCTATCCCGATCCCTTGTTTGAACTGTCACGCGCCCTCGGACACAATACTTTACACACATCCATAACATCGCATGTTACTCTGACTCAATTAACGACGTATTTCAATTTAGGTGTTCAACTACGCATTTAGAGAAACTTAAATGATCACACTGATGTTCTTGCACATAAAATAAGTCATTTTTAAGAACCAAAAACACTTCTAGCCTTAACGTTAACCCATTAACATCCACTACACTATGAGGTGCTCCTATTTATGCATTGTTTTTTATAAAGGGGGTCCAGTTATTTAAAGTTTAAACATAACTTCCTGTCTACACCCATATCTGGGAAAAATTTGTATACCTTAAGACTTGGGCATACCCCGTCGGTGGTTTCCCAGAATGGGAATATCACAAACAATCGTCCTCCCAAAACACATCACCTAAATCCATACGGGGTGTTCATGGAAGATGATACATTTATACGAGGGTCATCCGGAATGTAGTACCCGTTCGTGAAATAAAGACACAAAAGTAAATATTAACAAACATAAAAAATTTTATTTGAAAGAGGATACTTTAAACTACTTCTCAACATAATCTCCAAGCAAATTAAGGCATTTGTCATAACGTGTGACAAGTTTCTGTATTCCTGCTGCATAGTCCTTCGCCGCCAGCTCATTGAGATACGCGAGGGACCCATCTTGCACAAATTTTTGCATAATGCAGATGGTGTTTAACAATTTCATGAACAATTGTTCGAGAAACATTGGGAAAATGCTCACAGATGTCATCAATTGTGACGCGCCGATCGTTCCTCACGAATTCGTCAACTGAGCTCACCAGTTGGTCTGTAATGACAGACGGTCTCTCCGAACGCTCATCGTCGTGTGTGTTCCCCCTCCCCATGTTGAAGTTGCGACACCACCGCCGAACAGACGACTCGTCCATTACATTGTCTCCATACACCTCCTTTAATTGGCGATGAATATCACATGGGCGAACGTTTCTTGCATTGAGGAATTTAATCACTGCCCTCACTTCACAACTGGCGGCGTTCTCAATTTTTTTAAACATTGTAAACAATCACAGAAACAACACAGGCAATGCTAGCGTCACGCAACTTGGCTCAGAGAAGGCAGACAAGCCACTGAAGCTATCTGACCTTGTCCAGCGGCTACTCGCGTCGTCAGCACTTCATGCGGCACGAACGGGTACTACTTTCCGGATGACCCTCGTACATGCATGTACATAGCCACGAAAACAAGAGTACAACATAGCCAAACAATCGGTAACCAAGCACTGAGTTCTAATGTGACACCGGGTCTAAGACTTAAGACGGGCCTAGAAAGGTATAGGATATTTGAGCGAATTGATTATTGAGGATTATTTCATTTTGATACCCGAGTTATTACCATAGCCACAAGTTATATTCTCTAATCACACCGTTTATGTAAATAAGATAAATTGATCCCTAACGAAAATAAATCCGGATCCGAACGGACTCCGATCCCTAACGAAAATTAATATAATTTTTAGACGATGGCACTCTTTGTAATAGAATCAGTACTATAGTTGAATACCCTAGGAACTGCGTTTGACGGGCCTAATATAATTCTGAAATCGCTATCGCGATCTCATCACGTACACTCGAATCCTAAATTACAACCCACTGCAGGAGGACGCCCACGTTGACTGGATTCGGCTATCTATGTAATCCAATGTTTATTTTATTACTTAAGTTGACGATGAGACATGACTGGGTTTTGAACCTATGACCCTCACGTCCATAGCTCAGCGCTCCGACCACTGTAAATTTTGTCCTTCCCCTCTCGGAAAAAAATAGCACATTATAGTAATTAAAAAATCAATTCATCTTCATAGTTCCTGATGTCCCAAAAAGATCAACTTTTTCTTAATAATTCACTTTATTAACAATAAAACAAATCTTCGAAAGTTTTTGGTGTAGCCTTGGTCAAGCCCAGCGATAACACTTTGAAAAGCCTCACATGTCTTGCAATTCACATTAAGAAGTTGTATACTCGAGGTGAGGAATTACAGTATTAAGACCGTTCTATCATTGTACTTTAGTATTAAGTCTTGTTGCTAAAGTCAAAAGAATGGCGCAAATCCTGAAAACGGCAGATTGTTTACGCTGATTGGCTCAAACAGAGACTAGTTATTAGTCTCCAGTCTCAAGAGGTGCAATTAAATCATCTTCTGACAGGTTTTAAGATAAGATTCGAGACTTTCTTCTCACAGCCGTGAAACAACGGAAGTTTTGGAACTTAGGACATGAGAATCGAGATTGAAGACGGCCTATTTTAGAAACGACCATCAACCCATTCCAAATAACGGACACATAATGGATTAGTTTAAGACTTTATAGAGAAAATCAACTCCGAAATGCTTTTCAATGAAAACTCGGAATATATGGCATGATGTTCTGAGCCACTCATCAGGACCGAAACTGAATACCTGGAAAAAGATGGCGCGATAATGATAGTGATCTGGTCCGGAAGAACTTGGCGTGCATCAGATGACGGCAGGAGTGCTGCTCATCGCTTGAGGCGCACTCCAATAACCAGGGACTTTTCAATTAGTTCCCCAATGGATATGAGGGGTGTCCAACCCAAGATCCGCTTTAAAATTTGCTTCAATTAGACGAGGAAAAAAATAATGAGAAAAGCAGAGAATCGGTACATATTTCTCAACGGAGATGCCACGTATAAGTAAGGACAAATACAGGGATCGTCCGGAAAATAAGTGTACTGATTTTTTCCCGCCGCTCCAGGCGCGCCCAGCACCGCTCTGACGGGCTGCGATTGGAGGGGGGTATGTTGGCAAGCGACGCTGAAAAAGGCAGTCGGCTCTGAGCTGTGGTGTAGTGAGGAGCTCTGTTAACGCGAACCTCCACGCTCGACCCACCTCACGGAACGCGATGCCGAAGTTTTTGGAGCAGCGTTATTCCATCAAATTTGCGGTAAAGCTTGGGAAATCGTCTACCGAAACTGTCGGTATGATTAACCAGGCTTACGGGGAGTCAGCCATGTCCAGAAACATGATCTTTCGGTGGCACAAGATGTTCGTGGAGGGCAGAGAAGAGGTCGACGACGAACCACGGCCTGGACGCCCATCAACGACACTCAGCGACGTAAATGTGCGAAAAGTTCGCGATGTACTGAACTCTGATCGTCGTCTTAGTGTTCGGATGATAGCAGAGCAGTGTAATGTGCCAAAAACAATAGTGCACGAGATTATTAGGGAGCAATTACAGATCAAAAACATCTGGCGGCTGCATCACGACAATGCGCCGTCTCACACCGCGCTTGTCGTGTCGGACTTCTTGGCCAAGCACGGCGTGGCAACGCTGCCGCACCCGCCCTACAGCCCGGACTTGGCGCCACCGGACTTCTTTCTGTTCCCGAAGATAAAGAGGAGTTTGAAAGGAACGCGATACTGGACTTTGGACGCCGTCAAAGAGGCCGTGACGACGTGTCTTCGAGAGGTTCCCGATGATGCCTTCGCGGGAGCGTTCCAGGAATGGGAACGCCGCTGGAACAAGTGTATCGACTCACAAGGGTCCTATTTTGAGGAATATTAGCTTAAGATATGTAAAAGTGTAATACATTTTTTTTCCTGAGCTCAGTACACTTATTTTCCGGACGAACCCTGTATATGGAAGTCTTGGGAGAAAATATATATAGTATTTAACAAATTGGTCAATACTTTTCACGAAAAGGCAAAAGATCTGACATAAAATGTATAATTGGAGTCCACAGAAAAACGATAAGACCAGGTATAAGACTTTCAAAACGACAGACCTATCAAGTATGCTTGTCCCACACATTACAATTACAGATCAGGACCCGGATATTGAAATTTGAGAAATTGACAGTATCATGGATTAATAGGAATGCAATCCTTATATGTAATCATACCCTCTCTATCTGGCTCATTATTATTCTTTCCATTAGTTCTTCTAGCTGGAGATATTAAGTTAATGACTATAAGTGGGTCATCTATCAATGATGTCAGTCAACTATGTCTTCCACTACTAGCCCTCGTGGTAACTTGTAGTGTAAGATGTAGATGTAATCTGTGAATTATTTCTTCTAACGATATTTAAGAACATACATGTAGTTATCATTGAACCACCGCGCTAGACATATATTTGGGGGGTTGAGTGTTTTGTGGTGCATGTTCATGTGGTAGTGATGTTTCACATTTTTGCTTGTTGTATCCTGGCTTGCGTGTTGTAGGATGGCTTTCGTTCTGCATCCTGGGGTGCAGTTTTTAGTTGTTTTGCGGTATATGTGTTTGCATGAGTGTTGGATGAGGGGATTTTTGCATGAGTGTGTGCGCTGCTGTGGGTGTAATTTTCCATGTTGTTCTTTTGCATATGGTATTTTTCCTTTTTACGGTTGGTGACCTAACACCCCCCGCCACACGCCCTTGCGGCGGCTTGCGGGGTATTATGTAGATGTAGATATGTACATTACATATTTATGCGAAGATGACGATGCAAAGTTGTTCAAAACGTTGAGAATACGGATATGAAGGCGACTGGAGGAGGAGGGGGGTTGCAATGGCGAGCGTGCGGGGCTGATATTAGGTTTCGCATGGATCTTTTCCGCGCGAGAGATCACGTGATTTCTCGCTTTTCGCGGAGCGCGGTGGTAGTCGCTAATTAACGGATGGTTCCGTGAAAGGGAGATCCCGCCTCGCATAAAAGGCTATTAATTAATTATTGCGTCACTGCGCGCGGCGTGTTGCGATTGTTGGACGGGGAAGCCGATTACGTGGAAAGTGAGAATGGAAGGAGAGAGAAGGGTAAGAGAGAAATGGAGGGGGAGAGATTGCACGACGGCTGCATGTTATGAGTTTCGGTTGGTAATGGCATCGGGATATCGAAAAAAACTAGGATTATCGCCAAAGGTTCTGGTCCTGAAATGCCAGTTCTTAGTCCTTATGCCCTAGGTATCAATTCCTAAAACTTTTCGTAATGCTATAAAATTTTATTATTTTGGTAACGGATCCTAGTTACCGAGAAAAAAGGATTCTTGGCCTAGGTGCCTATACTCGGGAATATAGCTTTGGAACTCTCACCTAAGAACTGGTAACAAGGATACGTAACTTATATGATGATACCGCAGAACAGTAAACTAGAATGGTGACGTCTTTCGGGCGTTCATCCGTGTCAGCGTGTCTTTTGGTGCCAACAGCTTCTCCGGCCATTCTGCTGATATTTTCAGCTGATAATACTTTTAGTAGGACGCTTATGAACTAAAGATAGAGTCAGAATGGCTGGAGAAACTGTTTTGACCAAGAAAATTCCTGACTCAGAGAAACCTGTGAAAGCCGTTATCATTGTGGATAAAAGCGCGGAAGCCTCAGATTCAGTTTCGGCAGTCAACTAGATTTTTTACTCCTAAGTACAAATCCTAGGATCATTTTAGAGTATCAATGAACAACAGGGAATGGTACCTGTACATATGTACCAACAAATAACTACTGTCCCTTCCTAATGTACCTTGGAAATATCATTGAGATACCTTGGCGAGATCATTTAAATAAAATTAGAGACATTCAGCCTAGAACAGATGTATTTAAGGTATCAATTTTCCCACAAACAGTAATGGTTTGGAATGACGTTGTCTGACCGCGTTAGAAGGGAAGGGGTATTTTGTGTCAAAGGTCGTCTGGTGTGTAAATACTCCCCTGTCACATACCCTTGCAGAGACTTGCAGGGTATCATGTATGTATGTATGCATTTCAGTAACTATGATCCTTGTTCTATATGCACCAGCATCCAGCTACTGGTACCTATGGTTCTTGCCACAAGCACCGGTACTGAGGTACGGGGACGTAATTTTCTTGCCCAACGCACCAATCCCTGGTTTGATTGGGTGATGGCGCCCTACCGATAATCGTCTTTCCCCGGGTCGGGGCGAGGGAGGGAGGGAGGCAGTAAAAGCGAACATTGGGTGGGGGAGAGAGCACGGACGGCGGAGAGCAGTGATGGGGAGGGAGAGGAATGATTGCAGCGGGGATTGAACACGAGGATTAAGGTCTACACAATCCCCCACCCATCATCGACCACGGGTCCGTACCTTGGTTGATATACCCCCCAGAATCACTTTCTAAAAAAACGTAAACGAATTATCTCTCGCCACTTTCAAACTAAGGGACATTATCCATGTGCACATGCATCTATCCTCACAGACCATGCATGCATGAAGGAGTGAGCGAGGGAGGAAGTGTTTAAAACCCCATAAAACCTGCTGAGCTGTGACGGAGCCCTTTCGCTCTTTCGACATTGAGAATACGAAATGAATATTACCTATGTCCCGATTTCGATACATTTAAACCAGGAGTGCGTTGGACGTCGAAACTGCCCAATATTCTGATTTAAGAGGAGGTATGGTACTTTTTAATTAGTACTAAAAAATAATTATGATAAAAAATTAATTTTTGTTTGTTTTTCCGAAGACCTTTCTACAAAATCACCAACCAGAGTAACACATTTTCCGCAGAATTTTTTGACTTTTCGAAAACCGTCATTTTAGAACTTAACAGACTACGTCGAAAACCCTTGTAATACCTCTTGAATGACGTCATTTGTGTTTCCAAATCTCCGACCTCGCAATGGTTTTTTGAGCTCTAGGAATAAGCACAAGTTGCTTGAGGCGAGATCAGGATGATAGGGCGGATATGGCAAAATTTCAAAGCCGCATCGCTTTGATTTCTAAACTAAAACTTCAAGATGAGTGAGCAGGTACATTGCTGACAAGAAGACGGATGCTTTTGGTGACCATAACGTCCTATTACTATTTCAGAGCACGACGCAATTTGTTCAGCAGTGTGCGATAATAGGCAATGATCCCGACTCTTCCCCAGGTCGTCTTTTAAGTTGAACCCGACGTGCTGACACCTATGACATGCGCAGTTCTTTGCGAATGATTTTTCATACACTGCCGTAGCTAATATCAGTCTCATTCATCTCATTTGGATGGTTAATAGGATAAAGTCCTGGCTTTCTTCACTGTGGCAGCGTTGTCCGTGAGTGATGGTCTTCCATTTCTTAGATCACACATGGGAAATGTGACGAGTTTGGAAATTCCTTTTCCACCTCTCAACAGTGTCATATGGCGGGCTATCATTTCCATAAACAGCCATCATGTTGTCTTGGATCAGCCGGGCACTGTAACCTTCCAAATGAAAGAACGTAATTACACTTCGAGCCTCCTTATTCTGCATTCTGCGAGTTATTTCAATCTACTGCTTCCTGAAACAAAACAATTCAACATTATCCATGCCTTCCAGGAAGTGTTCCCCGACTGGCAGGGGCGCTGGCATCAGTGTCTCGGTGCACAATGGTGCTATTTTGAAGAATTTTAGTAAAATGGACTTTGACCTAAAATGAATTTTTTCCCGGATTTGTTATCTTAATTTTTGGGACAAACCCTGTCCACATAGAACACATCTTTCATACAACGTCAAGCTTGGCTGGATTATAAAAGGATTTTTATAGGATATACGTAGAAGGCCCGTGCAGTAATAACCCTGTATTAACGTATTACGTTAATTCTTTCGACAACAATCAATCCCCGACAGCAGGAACTCTATAAATATTGTTTTTCGGGCATTGAGACACAATTGTATTTATTTTAGACGCCATCTTGAACTGTTAATCAAAACAATATAAAATTTTACAACCATGTTTCTTTCAATGTCATAAGAGCTAGGTGAATTTTCGATTGCTGAGAGGTCTATTTAGTAGACAAATAAACGCAACAGACATTACATCAACCTCCGGTTCAATTTCTCTTTTTATTTTGGGGACAGTCGACGGTTCACACAGGATTGGTCTTCCCGCGAGATCGTCCATCAAATGCAGCCTTACTTTAACCATATTAAGAATTTACATACCCTCTTTAAAGAGCTTTGGAACTCCTTTGGGTCTCAATTCCTAAATTTTCTGAGGTGAGATGCCTCGGCGATATTTTAAGAACATATGGGGACAGTCAAATTGTAGGCAGATAGACCCTAAGGACATTAAAGCCCAGCATAGAACATGATACTCTTTATTCCGCTTCATATATTAATGGAAGCTTTTCCGGCAACCGCGGGGTATATAGTTTACTACAAGCTCGTTATTCGCAATTCCATTAGTAAGAGTCAAATAATTTTTTTCTCAACCAATTCCGGATGAAATACCATTAATAAACACTCTTACTCGATTGAGATAAGTATTCAGGTGTTGTCGAAGATCACATATGCAAAAATAACCATCACCATGGCTACAATTGACAATCGGAGCCAGTAACTGACCAGAGAATCTTACTTTCAGGAAAAATGCACATAAAATTTAATATATTTGCAGTGAGGCCACAATGCCAGAAATTTAATCACTTGTTGCATGCTTACAGTACAATATATTATTCGAATTATTGTTGTATGTCATTTAGAGATAGTTAAATGCAAAAAATTAATCTCGTTCTACAATTCTGTATTTAGAATCAACAATCACTGAAGAAAATTCAACTGATCGTGTCTCTCTTGTAAATCACACTGAAAATCTAACGGCTGCTATGGATCGATTGCAAAACATTGTATAGATTCAATAGGGTTGGGTTCGCGTAATGCGTGGTTACTATTCCGACTTCGTCGGCAAAATCGTTTAACTAGTCTAGTTTCATTTGCGGTAAACCTCTCAGTTGTGCATTTCAGTCACGTAGGAAGGTGAAGCGAAAGGTGGCTGAAGCGAAAAGTGTTCATTTCGAAACATTCTGTGAATTTTTTTGCAAAGGAATTCCCTTCGACAGAGTGATGAAAATCGATTATACAAAAAAAGAACTGGCGACCATTTCTCCTTTTGTCCCTTTGGCGGCTGCGATACGTAGTGGGACATGGAGCGTTCTTCAAAACCGAGCAACGTGTCTGTCTGTGCGTTCGCTCAAAGGATAAAAACCTGAACTTAAAAGAGTAGCCGGAGCACGCACGGCGTTTTTAATTTTACAGAATTCGAAAACCAATAATCCGTCAGGAAGTCTTGTGTTTTCAGAGGGTGCCTATGTCGAGTCTGCGGGGGAAAACACAAAACGCGATGAGAGTCTATGCCTACGTAGACGTCGTGACTAATATTTAAAAAGGTCTCTTCATGGCCTTAAAATGACAAAATAATAAAGTCTTATGTTAGTCTATGTAAAGTTTAGATGAATTTACTTAAAAAATTGTCTGGTCCCAAATTTACGATAAATTTGAATATGAATGAAGGGCTTATATTAATTCTCTGAGTTAACACAATTGAGCATGACGCAAATTTATGGTATATTCTGCACAGAGTACGAGTATTTAAATGAAAAATAGACTAAAGAACAAATCAAAATTAAGCAACTTACTCTAATGAAAGATACATTTATAATTGAAAACTAAAGAATTAATTGAAAGTATAAACAATCGCCAGATAATACATTGTGTGTGTGTTATGTGTGTATATATATATATATATATATATATATATATATATATATATATATATATATACATATACATATACATATACTCGTACATATATATACATAAATATATATATCGATGATGTTGAAGCACTCGTAAGAGCAATATAACATTTGGACGGCAAAATAGAACACATGAAATAGATAACACTTAAAAGGACACTCACATTGTAGACTGAGCTTTCGGCCTTCTTCAAGTAATTTCAGAAGGCCTTTTAAGCGTTATCTATTTTCAGTGCAACAATTTCAGAGAGTAAAAATCATTCGCCTTGACTGGGATTCGAACCCAAATCCCTCAATATCCGGTCGAGTGCTTTAGCCACTTAAGCTACCGAGGCGTCCTCTTAAACTCTGAAATTTTGGGGCTTTTAAAGGAACAAGATGTTGTGACGAAATACCGTACATACAATGTCACAGGAATTTGATGTTTCGACGGCACCACCATCATCATCAGATGATGTGATTCTAAATTACATGATCGCATTATTTCTCTTGACGATTACGAATTTTATCATTTGCCATCATAACAAAAACAATAATTATAGTGAAAATAACTAGGGCCTATAAACATATCTTTGAATCAATAACATCGAAAATTTATTTTACTCATTTAACTGACGGCTGGTGATCTAGAATCCCTCGCCACAGACCTCCTGAGACGCTCACGAGGTACGGCGTAGATACTAATAATATTATGGATGAATAACTACAAAAAATCCGCCAGAGAGAAAATATATTTTTCTTTTTTTTTCATTTTTAGTAGACTAGTGCTCTATCTGTAACATTTAAGTATCTTATTTTTCTTTTTGCTGCAAGTAACTCGTCCCTTATGCGTAGAGGAGTATTTAACCCGTAGATACCGCAGTGCATGCTCCTGTAATTATCAATTTCCATGATTTGATTTATGGTACATAATATTTGCACTAAAAAATTAGTAAAAATGCTTATTTTTTTAAGATTCTCGCTAGGTGAAGAATCACTCCCTGCCACACACCTTAGCGGTGGGCTAGGGCACACCTTGTCAATGTAGATGGAAGCTACCTCTAGGGAATTTGAAAGACGCTGTTAGGTCACCGTTCTTTAGAATAATCGGTAAATACTGTCGGCCGTAATTATTTTATCTTAGGAGGTTCTGGTACGTGATGTTCATTGCTCTTCTGGTCTCCAAATTTGCGAGTGAGAAAGGGTTTCTTTCAACGGTCAATTACCCTCAAATTCTCGCTATAGCCTAGATTACCGATGTAAATCTCTGCTAATATTATTTTCCCCGCATCAGGGTTACATTCATAATATTTGCATTAACCCAGCAAATTAGCTTCAACATTTAAGTAATTTTCGTGTCTCCAGGTACTCCAAAGCCCAAGTTTTCATGAATAACGTGACTCTTTCTGTTTGTTCAGGATTTCCCACGATACTGGCAGCCTTCTTTCGTATCTTGTAGTAAGGTGATGTTAGCATGCCCTCCATTTCCTTTGGAAATGTGCTTTTGTTGCATCTGCCGCTAAGGTTGGCTGGTGGTTTTCCATTGACCTTGCGAGCGACGAATCGTCTCTTATTATGCGATGTCCTTAAGATTAAGGAGGAAGGCATTATGCGTGTTCACTGTCGTGAACGGGGTTTCATGCATTCATCTTTTCGTTCGTCTTCTTTTCTGGTGATTAAATTCACATTTCCTCTGAACCCAAAACTGCTGAGATCGAGGACGCATGAGAAGAAGGACACTTGCTTAATTAACCTGGCATAGTGACAACAGATAAATATCATTTTTTTCCGACCGTTCTCGGTAAATAAATAATAAAAAATCCACTTATTGGGGAATTTTCCATGTTAGAATCATTTATACAAAATTCTAACATGGAAAAATCAAACCTCACGTGGGTAATCAAACCTGACGTCAAAAATAGTCTTATTAAAATCCAAAATTAAAATATAGTGAAATGTTTCCATCACCACTCATTTAACTACGTTGCTCTTTCCTTTTCGAGCTCTTATTCGAAATTTTGTTTACAACCTTAAAATACGACTGCACATACACTGTGGGATGTAATTTATCTGAATTCAGTTGCTGATGAAATTCCCAATTCCAAGAGTCTGAACAAAATACTGTTGTGTGATGTGATGGTTGGATATTGCCCAGGAAAGGTTTTGGAGGAAAAATTCGATAAGCAATTTATGATATCTATAGTCAGGTTTGGGATGGACACAGACTGAACACGACTTCAAATACTTTCATCCTCCCTTCATTCTCTCCAATATAACTATGCTATTCCTACTACTGCCTCGATTACCTGACAATCTCTAATAGTGAGACCCTTAGAATGGTATAGTTATGTTTTTTTCTTGTAAGAACGATTAATTTATTATGGCACTAAAAAGTTTGATATATTTGACCCCTACGATAAAACAAGAGAGAAGAACACCTTGAAAGGCTTGTTCTTCTCTCGCACAACACGTAATCACAACCAGCGTGAATCCAAATGCACAAATATATTTAATCAAAGATTCAAGAATAATAATAATTTCATCAAATCCAGAAAATAATTGCATGACGCATCAGAGAATGTATGTATATTTGCCAAAAATTTCATATATTAGCAATACATAAATTTAAATCCAATCTTGAACTAACATTTCTTCTCCCATAGCTGGTACCCTTACAACCCCCGCCACTCGTATTTGCGCTGGTTAGCTTACTATTGCGTAGATGTAGATAAAAGCTTCAGTGGTCATCGAAATGTGGTAATCCCTTCCTCAGTATCAACTTCTTACTTTGTGGGAAAGGAAATTATAGGTACAGCACCAATGTCGAATGAATAAGTGACCGCTGTAAGGAGGATTAGGGCGAGGCGCGAATCCTATCCGCAAACGGAGAGAAATGAAATTAAAAAAACGGTTGTTTCGAAGGGGAGCGACCGAATGACTGTCAGACTGGCCTCGGCGACATTCAAATCCGCTGTGACCCAAAGGCGATCGAAGAAAAACGTTAAACTCGCCTCGTCGCCGAAGCGGAAACGATTGATTCTCTCTCATCCAGCGAAACGGGCACGAGAAGAAATAAGTCACCAGTAATGACGCAATCGAAGTTTTCTGGTAAGAGATAGCTAGGAAGAGAGAGGGAGAGAGAAGGGGGGAGGGAGCAAAGGAAATAATGAAAGTTGTTTATTTTTCTTTCCTGAATCCGAAACACGATCCTCCTTTTGTCGTTTGACAAGAGAATGGTGACTAACTGGATCGCTATCGCTTTTTCAATTCGTCGAAGTTTTGAGAGCAAGCCCTGCATGGCAGCGGAGAACGGGAGGTAAGTCTGCATTCACTGAATTAATGGAAAATTGTGGCGATTAAAAAAAGCATCGCCAACTTTTTTTTCGCCTCCAATTCGTCGTCCCATTGACACAGTTTTTTTACGACGTGACCTGGCTTCCAGCAAGCTCTGAGCTCTTTCCTGACCTGACTCAACTGCCCCGATTACTTCGCGTTTATCCACTTTTAAAATCTGCAAAATCTTTTTCCGCGACTATTTTCCGTTCCCACATTCGTTGCCATTAAATTGACGTATGAATTTGTTACACATAATTTTGTTAGTGGGTGCGTGATATATGCACGAAAAATGTTCACAAATGTGAATATAAGTAAAGTCATGGGCTTTATGATGACATACATAACTGACAAAAGAAACAGTATAGTCACGATTTTGTTTCTTTAATATTCCGTTGGCATAATCACCACTGCCAACGGTAGGAAGAAGATGCATATATATATATATATATATATATATATATATATATATATATATGTATATATGAGTGCATGTGAATTAAAGTTACCAGCGAATTAAAGTGTTTTTAATCCTGAGATTGTTTCTTACGGCGGCCCTCCCTTACTTTCTATTCATTATTAATACTCTTACCCCCTAGTAGCTTACCTAATATATGTCTTTAATTTTCCTATTTCCTTGTATCTCTGTCTTCCTCACGGGATCTTCCCTTCAATTTTCCCATTTGTTATATTTCTAACTAATCCATCGTGTCTCCACGTGCGTCCAATCCGTCTCAGTCTTTTTGCCGCTAAGTTCTCTCCATATGATCTTTCCCTCCTCTGATCTAATATATATATATATATATATATATATATATATATATATATATATATATATATATATATATATATATATATATATATATATATATATATATATATATATATAATATATATATATACCATAGAAATAGATATAAGGAAAAGGGATAGGAACATATAAAGGACGAACACATTAGAGACGGGGAAGGCGGAATCAGGCCAATCGCGAGTGTAAAAATATTTCAAGTGGAAAGATCCGGAGTTCAAGTCCCGGTCTAGGAAATTATGACGAATGAGCCGACTCCCCACCGTACCCCTTAAATTTTATTTATAACGTTAATCTCCCTTTCTTTCATTGCTTGTTCTTAAAAGGAGAGCTTCACCCTGAAGACCACTTAAATTAGTTTAAATAGTGAAACTTAGTCATGAAAAGATATAGACTAAAGGAGTTTGTGAAACTGACGAACGGTGAGCATTTCGGAAGTCCGGTGGCAGTCGCTTCGTCAACAGAAGAATATTTCAAATTCCAACCGTGTATATAATATATATATATATATATATATATATATATATATATTAATATATATATATATATATATATATATGTACATATATATATATACGGTTGGAATATATATATATACATACATACATATATATATATATATATATATATATATATATATATATAGACATATACAGACATATATATATATACACATACATACATATGTACACACTAATAAGTTGGATGACACAATCGCAACCAAATCATAAATCAAAAACGCACAACACACATAAATGTGAGAAAGTCTCCCGGAATTTTTCGGTGGTGTAACCTAGCCTCATTCCTTCCACTGTAGAAAGTGACCGCGCCAAAGTATATATTAATTTCACTGTGAGCTCAAATATCGTATACCTTCTGCAAAACCCCTGAAATGTGAAACTTCTAGGCCCTCCCCTTCATCCGCATTAACAACCAAATAACATCTTCCTCGTAGTTTCCGATTCCGGTAACCCACCTCCACAAACTTAAATTTAAGCTATTTTGCCGTTTTCCAACCTTCACCTTTCAATCTTCATGTTCCTACCTCCTACTTCGTCGAATTTAAAGATCAAAAATACGAATTAACAATAATCTAGTTTAATGAACGCAATCTACCCGCCCGGGAAAAACAATCATCATCAAACAACATTGTCTCATGCATCCAAAAACATTGGTCAAATTCTTAATTAGATAATTAATGTTTCCTTACATCGCGATTAAATCTCTCTACTACCCGTTTCATCGTAGCCTCTCCCCTCCTTCCCTTCCACTCCATCACCTTTTAACCTTCACTAACCTCCACTTCCTCTCTCTATGAAAGCACCTGGCCCCGAAACCTCCTACAGTCTATGAAATGTGTTACGTGGTTTTTCGTGTACCCTGTCTACCTTAGAAAACCATAGGTGGCACAAGGAGAGTAGCTGCCCGACCCTATCAATGTGTGGATTTCATGATCCGTTGAGATTAAGACTAGGTGAGCTCTACCCTCACCTATCAAACCAACCTTCGGGTTTGGCAACAGTGGTGGTGGCGATATAATAGTTAGTATGTAGCTGAGCTCTCCTACTCCCTCGAGTGCTATGTTCAGTTCGTACTAGTCAATACTAGGCAGACGGATAAACGCTAGTGGGCGATGATACTTAACAAAAATAATCTTGTTAAAACAAATATAAAAGAAAACTCATTAAAAGAAACAACAAAACACCAAAAACAGAACATGGGTATCATACGTTTCGACAGTCTTACTGCCCAGACTATTCTTACTATTCGACAATTGGGGAAGGCAGAAAAAAACACCGCCAAAACGGATAACATTCATTATCATGGCTTCAATACTTGTCATCCGATGTATTTGTGTAATTATACATGCACTCAGTACACTTTATTTTTCACAGGAAGGCTGTCTGGACAGACAAAACGCTAAGACCTAAGTTATCAATGACCATTTTTACTTCCTGTTCTGTACTTCTTGTTACCACTATTTAGTTGTATAGGTGCTATTCTTTGATGATGACAATCATTTGTCCGTTCTCTTACAAATAATGGTGTGTAAGCTTCTAAAGCTACTTTCATTTTAATTTTTAAAAAGTTACAGTTATCTTTATTAAGAATGTACACTCATGAATTTGTTTTTGGGACAAAAAACTCGTTTGGCATAATATTAGTGAAAGTAAGCGTCCAGATTTCCTCATTGCGCGCTGGAGTTAATAGACCATCGACGCGAGTAGGTCATACGATAAAAATCTAATGAGAACGGGAACAGGTGCCTCAACTTCTCAATAAGGTTGGTCGGCGGTGAGTCAGCTCGTGGAAGACGGCAGACTCCTTTAAGATTCCAGACCACTCGGGGTGTTAAGAAAGGCAAACTGTTCACCACTTTATGACGCATAAATTGTTAATACCTTGATTAAATACCTATCGATGGAGCAGCCAGGTCAATGCCAATGTGGAAATCGCGCATTTAATTTCCCTAAACAGAATTGAAGTAATTCGAATTAGAAAAAATGGCGCACGAAAGGATAGAAATAAATTCAAAACCATCGGTAAACCCAAACATAGAGAAATGGGATTTTTCAATTGAAATGCCTTAATGCAGAACAAAAGGAAATGTATGTCAGCTTAACTAGCTTAAAATGCATAAATAGTCAACATGTTCAAAGAAAGCTAAACAGGTTTGAAAACACTGGATATGGCAGTTAAGCGTATTAAGCAACTTCGAGAAGGCTACGTATGGTGCAAAGGCATTAATATCCTCGGACTACTCTAAAAATATTCTTTTGCAATTGAATTCATTATGACACGATTCTCTAGATAAAGATCCTGCATAAAACGGAAAAGTATCCTTAACAGGCATATGGAACCAAAGGCATACGACCTCCAAATTCAAGCCAAGTGACTGGAACTTTCATAGATAAAACTTATACCTCTGAGGAGATACGTACCTACGTCTTACTAGAGCAATATGCCAAGATATTAAATGTTGAGAAACTACTTATGCCCTAGATAATAGATGCATTCAAAAAGACGATAATATTTGGAAAGTTACGAAATAATCAACTATGGGATCCTAAGCATAGTATTCCTTTTTAATTGTGTAACTGTGATAAAGAAGAGAACGCTGGGTGGGTTAGGCGGAATATACAAATAATAATAAAAAGCATTTGGAACAGAATGAAGAGAGGTAATAAAGTATGCAGAATGGTGAATGTTTGTATAATGCATAATGGTGTTTAGTGCCCCTTAAAGAGTCTACGAATTTGACACTCTGTTCATCTAAAACCTTCCTTAATAATTTACTATATTCCGCAAAATAATTGTGCGTTTAGTGCATGTAATACACACACAAAAACACACCCATACACACGGGCGCACACGCGCACATACGCACACGCGCACATTCGCACACGCGCACATACGCACACACGCACATAATTTTGTTAGTTTGCAAACGTATTTTCTTTGACGGGTGGTGTCCTAAAACCCACGATCACACTCTCTTGCGGCGGCTTGCGGGGTATTCTGTATCTATCTACATCTACACAATACCCCGCAAGCAAGGGCCTGTGGGGGCAAGTGGGGGCCTGTAATATGTCCTTAACCTTATGATGAGTAACCTGCCTCAAATTTACGCAGTAAACTAAACCTGTATTTAAGCCAACAATCAACTAGTGACTCCCATCCTAATTCTTCCAATTGTGCCGTGACACTGCTACCTTGTTCGTAACAACTTTCCACAAGCCTAGCTACTTGCACTCGATCTACGAGTAGTTCCAAAATTAAGTCTACTTCATAAGGATCCCATACACTTACAGCATACTCAAGGTGGAGCATAACTAGCGTGAAATAACAAAGCTCCTTGACCATTTCATTACAATTCTTATATATTATTTTCTTCAATTCTTACATAGAATTCTTTTTATGAATCCTAACTTTTTATTAGCTACGCCGAAAATTTCACGAATGTAAATCCTTAGGCTTCCGCGCGACATAATATCAAAGCCAAAGGACAAAATCCCCGATCTCATGCACGAAGGTGTATATGAGATAAAGTGCACGTGTGGGAAGTCATATATCGGTCAAACAGGGAGGTCCATCAGATGCAGGACCAAGGAGCACCAAAGAGCCACTGATAAGAAACAATTCCGACTTTCGGCAATCGCCGAACATGCGTGGTCGGAACCGGGACACTCTATAAAGTTCGACCAGACTAGAGTGCTGGCAAGAGAAAGGCGATATTTTCCGCGACTCATCAGAGAAGCGGTGGAAATAATAAAAAATCCATATAATTTCAACCGTGAGGACGGCTACACCCTGACCTCCACTTGGAAAAGGGTGATTCCCACTCGCCGTCAAGAAAGAGCCAATCAGAGAGCTCCTGGCCAGCCAGCGTCTCCTATATATAGCGGCCAAAACGCAACGCACATCACTTCGACCTGAAGACGCCTCCAGGACTGGGGGCGAAACAGTTGTCATCCGACTAACCTACGCGACGGTAATTCCCGGAAACCAGCATGGATTCATTTCACGAATGTGTTTTCCCTATTGTGTATTGTGTAGATGTATGAGGTAGACGATAACCCGTGGTAACTATATATTTCCCGAATGGCATCATTTTAGGCGAATTACCAGAACTTGATATATATATATATATATATATACATATATATATATATATATATATATATATATATATATATATATATATATATATATAACAAAATATCAGTTCGAAATAAAAATAGGGTGGATTTTGAATAATTAATTTTTTAAATATTTCTAACGTAATTTGGTCAGTAATACCTTTCAATGTTGATACTGATCCTAAACATTTCCCTTATTTATTTTTCCTAAATTGTTCTTATCTTAATGTGGATTCAATCTATTGAACTTTACGTGATATTTATACATTTCTTGTACTTAAAATAACACTCCCAACTCATTATTATCGGACATATTCTGGGCAGGGAAACCCATCGTCTTTATTAGCAGGTGTATATCAAGATTATGTATTTCATAGCCTGTATATTTAAAAGCTATTTTCTTACGTTTACATTATGATGTACATGTATTGTATACCTGCGCCGAACGAGGATCTTTTAGTTCATTTTTGGCTCATTTAGCAGCGAATGCAACCACTGCTCATGATATTAAATTACACTTAATGGCACCACCAGTCATTTGAATTGATTTTCACATGAAATGACATCGTTCCCGGCTGAAATGATGACTAAGTTGATTTCGGGATTAAACCTTAATCTAATATTACGAAGCACAGTTCAAAGTTTAATCGTAAACTTCCTTTTGGTGTCGAGGAAAACTTTGGGAAGGGAAATTAGGCAAAATCCGGTCAAAGTTGGAAAACATTGTCGTGAAACCGGCTAGTTAGTTTGGAAGATTGGGAGTGGGGACCAACTCGACACTCAGTACGTGTAAAGAGGTTCTTAGGGGAAGGGGGGGGGGTTGCGCTTCAATTCCCTGGTGACCCCATAGTTTTCTTTTCCATCCAATTTTCACTGTAGCCCTACAACTTAGGCAGAAAAATGATTAATGTGTCTTATAAAAGAGGTAGATAGGTTGATACCAGCATTCATTGGAATATTATTGAAAAATGATTGGTCAAGGAGGTCTTTACTCTGATGCAATAAATTTAACCATTGTCCATTCAAAACACAAGCGTACTTAACCAAAAATTGGTCCCAAGGAACATCACAAGTAAAACAAAGGAAATATGGAGCAAACGAATAGGTTAAACAATGCAAAACTCTATTCGTCTAAACTTTACAACCAAGGATATGCTTTTGTCTGGAATCAGAGCTACTTATAATGCTAAGTGGATCTAGAGATTAGTATTTATTACTCGCATGCGCAGTCACTAAATTGTCGAAATATACCTACCCATTAACAGAAGCGTTGCTCATTGATTGACAACCATTGTGACTGTTTATAAATTTAACAAATGGGTATGCAGTTGTTTCAAAACGGATGAAGAAATCTTAAATCAGAGCAAAACAAGTTATTGAAGATTTCTCTTTTCCGAGAAGGTCAGCTTATGTTACAATAGCCAGCACCGGAAGACACTTCATGAGTTTCACTATGCTACTATACGACCATTTGTTCTTGGCCTCTTACGCAAAATTCCGCATAATCAACCCTTAAAATTACTCAATATTAATGAAGAATTTTTACATTTTAATGAGTATGAGCTTCGATGTAAGTGAAAAGGAATGAGAGAAAGTGTTACGAAATACAGGTCATTTTTTAAGGCAGATATTTTGTAGTTATTCAGTAGTCTACTCTTTACGGTAGGTTTAGGAGGAAATGGACAGAATACGCCTACATTTCTTAGCAGGCGTCAATGAAGACACTCCCAGATGTCCCAAACTTGAGTAAACCCTTATTCAATTCCGCATTATTTCTCTATTCATTCAGTCCAACGTCCTTATACTTAATGTATTAAAATAAAATACGATAAGAAATTATAAACGGGCTATGATGAGAAAAAATATTTAAACCCGCGCTGCTCATCGGTAGGAGAAATTATGATAGTTTGATTTGATAGACAACCTGTAGACTGTAGACTGATTGGTAATGCCATGATAAAAGGGAATATAATGGATCACACTATAAGTTTACGATTTTCCTTGAGAAAGAAACTCTGAGGATTGTTAATATATTTTATAGCCACTACAAAAATATGATTATTTCATTTCGACCATTATTTGTCGTTCGTCTCATGCTCAGAGATGAGTTTGAGCATCCATAGGTAAACAGTCATATAAACGTAATATACGATGGTGCTTTCAGGTCATGAGATCACATAATATTTTTCTCATATACGTTTACATCAGAAAGGATAAATGCCCACTATTTCTCAACGTAATCTCATTCGAGATGAGTGCAATTTAAGTACTTCATCGCCATGATTTCATGGCCACAAAGATGCCCTCTGTTGGGGTCCCTTTTTTCCCCTGGAAAAACTGGCTGGTCGGTTTCCGAGGTTTCTTAGGTTCGTTGCCATACTTGACGGTCCTGCCACCACATGAAGGTTGTAGTCCATGGGAGAGTTTATACACACACACGCATATATAAATATATAAATAAATAAATAAATATATATATATATATATATATATATATATATATATATATATATATATATATATATATATATATATATATATATATATATACTAGCTGAATACCCGGCTTTGCACGGGTTAGAGAGAAACAATAATATAAATATACTACATAAATAAAAACAACAAAATATAAAGTACAATAATACAATACTTCATACAAATTTAAGAATCTTTTTTATTTAACACCTGTTTATAAACTACATTTTTTGTTTCATATCCAGGAGAAAGAATATATAAATTTTTAGGCGAGCCTACTCTGGAGCAAGCAACATAAAATTGCCCGTGGCTAAAACATGGCGAACTTAGATCAACACCACAAAACTTTAAAGACTGTCCCTGTGATTTATTAATGGTAATTGAAAAAGCTAGCCGGACTGGAAACTGTAATCTTTTAAAGTTGAAGGGAAGATCAGTTGGGATTAGAGGTATCCGTGGAATAAAAATTATTTCACCTTTTCCTTTTCCAGTTAAAATGACTGCCTGGATTATATTTTTCATTAATTTTGTCACACACAATCGTGTCCCATTGCAGAGTTTTGGTGGATCTAAATTTCGCAATAAAATGATTGGAGATCCTACTTTAAGTATAAGGCGATGTTGTGGCAATCCAGCTGGATCAAATGAATTTAGGAATTCCGTTGGATAATTGACGGCTTCGTCAGCATCCACTACGGGATCAACCGATTTATATTCAATCACGTCTCCTGGCAGCATGGCTAGTATCTCCTTGTTAATTTCATTAACATCATCGTTCTTAGGAGCAAGAATGGCTCTTTCTCGCAACCATTCTAAATTTTTATAATTTTGATTAACGTTAGGATAGACTGCTTGTATCATATCGCGGACAGTTTTCACCGATACACATAAATCTGATGACAATTTTATCATACCAGATGCTTCAATAACTAATCTATCTTCTCCAATCTCCAAAAGTTTATTTGCAAAATTTTGAGCATTCCCATCTCTTAAAAGGATTCGCATGTTTTGTTTAAGGCTAATTTCTTGGACATGATTCCATAGAACAGAATGTTTTAAACAGGCATAAATTTCATCGGCTGGAGTCGATTTTGGAATGACAGGCAGAGTTTGACGGAAGTCTCCACACAGGAGTACCAGAGCTCCTCCCATTAAACTGCAGTTTCCTCTAAGATCTTGAAGTGTTGCGTTGAGGGCCTCAAGAGATTTTTAATGAGCCATCGTACACTCATCCCATACTATCAATTTACATTCTATAAGAACTTGTGCCTGGCCGCTTGTTTTATTTATATGACATGTGGGATTTTCTTGTCGGGAAATATTAAGTGGCAACTTAAGGGCAGAGTGGGCTGTTCTTCCTCCTTCCATTAATGTCACTGCAATACCTGAAGATGCAACGGCTGGAGCAATTTCTCCATGAACCCTGATTTCAGCGAGAACTAAATTACAATGCAACAATTTCAGAGCGTAAAAATCATTCGCCTTGACTGGGACACGAACCCAGATCCCTCAATATCCGGTCGAGTGCTTTAGCCACTTAAGCTACCGAGGCGTCCTCTTAAACTCTGAAATTTTGGGGCTTTTAAAGGAACTAGATGTTATGACGAAATACCGTACATACAATGTTAATTAAAAATGTTTTTCCCGTGCCACTGCAGCATCAAGAAAAATGATACATCCTTCTTGTTTATCTACTTGATCCATTATTGTTTCGTACGCGAATTTCTGATCTTCATTAAGAAGTGGCTTTTTATCCGCAATGTATGCTTCTAAGTCTAAGACATTGTAGCTAGTTTCACGTATATAATCTGGATAAAATACACCCTGTTGATCTTGTACAGGTGCAAAAAGACCGAGTTCCACTAGTCTTGTTAACCATGGTGATACACTTTTCCTCCAAAATAATCAAAGTTTTATTAAAAATGTCGGAGTTAAACGTAATATCCAATGTAGGATTTTCACTTCGAACTTTAGCCAGTATATCCTCACTCATTGATTCTTTATATTTTTCCCATAATGTTTTTGGGTTAGATGGATTACAGGAGGTTATTATGATGGCAAACAAAATTCGGATTTGTCCTGGAAGAGAAATCAAACTGGCCTCTCGCAATGAGTGATCCCAGTGTTGATCTCCTTCTAGCAAACCCTAAATTCTGGCAAGCTTCTCTGAATGTCTCACATATTTCTCCGTTTACCGTTCTTAATTCTGCAAATGAGCGAGGTCCTCTAATGGTATGTAGAAGCATTCTTAAAAAATAACATTCGGCGTTGTTAGGATGGACTGTGTAGACTCGGCCCAATGCGTCACATGAATAAATATTATTCTCAGGATCAAAGTTGCCCATTTTTCTTCTACAAAAGACTTTCCTTGATTTATTCCACGTATAATATCTCGGCAATTCTGAATACAATAGTGTTCTTGCAAAAGTATCCTGCTGGCATAGTTGCAAAAATGCTGTTTCTATGTCAGCAAAAAAGTAAACAAATTACATACATACAAACAAACACTCTCCTTTATATATATAGATGTAGCATATAGACCACCCTGGGGTGGTGCTCCGGGCCAGAAAGTTGGTGACGGTGAACGACGTGGGGCAAAACTTTCGGCACAAGCTTCGCGCAGACCTTGAGCATTTCAAGATCCTCCGTCACTACCCCCAGTACTTACTGCAAATGTGCAAATACGAGTACACACAAAAACTAATAGTTTTTTATGACTGACTGGATCCTTAGTATACCCCGCTATATAGCCTTGCGGCGACTAGAGGGTGATTTAATAATTGTAGACATGCTCGCCGATTTTATTATTCATTCTATTGACGTATATTTTCACTTTAAAACGCATTATTTCTCAAAATTATTTTTTAGCATCTAATGGCAGTTTAAGATTTTTTTCATCATTCGAACGTACGAAAACCCTTAAGATCAGTCGTAATCCTATCACTTCATTCTCAATTCATTAATTTTGAGAAATTATCGAGGAATTAAGTTACTTCATCGTCGGTCACAAGGAAGGTACAAATACAGATTTGGCAATTATAAAAGATATAATTTTTTTTACGGATTGGGCATCTTTATGCTCACGCCTAGCAAGGAATAATCCCGTGCCACAAAACATGGTATACAACATAAAGAGCACTTAACTATTATCCCCGAAGGACCAAGTCTGCCTCAAACAATCGCCGATCACGGCCAGGTGACGGATATGTAATGAAAGCGATGTGAATTTCAGACGGCCATTTCATCGCTGCTCGAACAATTGCTCAAGCGTATGGCTTGTCGTGGCGACACTCGCTTTTGGTTCGCAAAGACAGTGGGCACGCTGGGGATATAGGTTGCCCTCAATGCATGCTGCGGAATCCTGAAGGGCCTCGCGAACCGCAGCGGGTTGAGAAACAACGCTCGCGCAGATGGGTGTCAATTAAATGTGTCTCTAACTGCCACACTCGGGTTACGAGTCAAACGGGAGTTATATGCACCTATATATTTGTACTTACATTTATAGGCAGAACAATATCTGGGCTGTGTTTAGGAGAAGAATGGTGGGATTAGTATGAACAGAAGATGAATCTTTGTATTAGGCAAAGGAGTTTCCGCAATAAAGAAGAGAGTGATGACAGGGATGTTGAGGAAGAATGTTAAGAAAAGGCTCGTCAAAACTTTGATATGGAGCGTGGTTTTATCCGTCGCGGAAACACGGTCGTTAAAGCAAGATTATAGGCGTGTATTATTGGAGGCTTTTGAAATGTAGGCGTGGAGAAGAATGGAAAACGTGGAATGGACAGAAAGGAAAGCAAACGATGACGTGATGGTAATATTGGGGGATAGAGGGAGAGGAGATAGTTGGGTATGTCGGAGATATTGGCTGGGATGGAGAGAAAGAGAGAGAGAGAGAGAGAAATGATGTGGAACTGAGAAAGAATTAATGGTAGTATCGGATGTTAGGTTGTGTACTGTGAGGTTTGACCAAGAAATTTAGAGGCTAGCAGCCCGTTTCTATCCCAAACCCCAGCGCAAAGGATTTAACATATATTATATTAGTACCATGGCAATAATTCACAGTTCATCTAAATCTACTAGAATTAAGGAGGGCTAAAATAAGCGTAAGATGAAATAATCACAACAAACTAGGCTAAAACGGTAGACCACCAAGCAATAGTTTATTATTGCTTGATGCAATAATAAACTATTGCTTGGTGATCTACCATATTATTATATATGTATGTATGTAAGTATATATATATATATATTATATATATATTATATATATATTATATATATATGTATATATATATATTATATATATATACATATACATACATACATATATATATATATATATATATATATATATATATATATATATATATATATATATATATATATATATTAAATATCACTAACCAGAGCACATAAGTATTTACATGGATAGATTTTAGGACTATTTACGAGGGCATGCATAGATGAATGTTTATTCATAAACGCTTTTATGAGCTTTAAACGCTTTAACCCAACACCCCTGCGGTGGTATTTCGAAAATTCATTGATTTAGATGTATATGCGAGATATTAAATAATGGTGGCACGGTTTAAAATAATATATCTTCGCCATCATCAGATTTATACAATATTAAGAAAATCAAAATACACCCTGTTCAATTAGAGTAAAATTTGAATCATTGCACAGCCTTTCAATTCGTTATTTATCGTTTTGAGCGCTCATTCCGGATGGTGAGGTCACTGTATTTTTTTCGTTGGTTGCCGAAATAAGCACGCATCCGCATGTGACGCGGGCAACGGTATGCAAGAGGTCTCAGGGGGAGAATTTGAAGATTTTCCAGATTTTCCCACCGCCACCTACTACCTCCTTATAACCGAGAAAATGAGAGTTTTTTATCTATGGTCCTCCCCCTTTACCTTCTCTCCCTCACTCTTTCCTCTCCCCTTACGTCCCCACTCCCCTTCCGCCTTGCTCTCGACACAGAGAGAGACCGGCGGACAATGAGGGCAAGTGGCGTATTGAACCAGTTCCCTTGACCCGCGAGCGGGGTGGTGAGAAATGGAGGGGAAGAGAGAGAGAGATAAGGAACGCGATGGGAGTCGAAGAAAGCTGGAATGGGGTGAGTAACTGAGAGGGTGGAGGGGAAGGGAGGTAGTGGTGTGTTTGGGGGAGGGGGGGGTTTAAGGGAGAGGGCGAAGGGGAGGCTGGGGGAGAAAGGGAGAGAAAGGGAGGGGTAAAGGGGAGGAGAGAGCATTTCCTGTCCGCTCCAACTCAGGTAGATATCTACAAACATGCATATACCAGACGGAGATGGTTAAGTAATGGCGAAAATATCCAGGAACATACAAATAAGATTTATCCTCAACTCACTTCATGGCTGGCATCCTCAAGTCCCAAACCTCGCCCTTTAAGGCCGGGTGGTGGAGCGTCGTGTAAATAAATATTTAGATCTAATTAATTCGTGTATTGTACGTCCTGCCTGAGTGGACCGCTACCTGATAGTTGGTGACTGCGTTGCATGTTATCCCGCCCTCTTTTAATGGGTTTCCAAACCATCTTCTAAGAGTAGTCAATGGAGTCCTTCCAAATACTCTTTCGGTGGGTAAAGGGGTGCCATGTTTATGGGAGAGGAGTGGAATGGAAATAGAAGGACTGGCGACCTTACACCCATTGCCACACGCCCTTGCGACGGCTTGAGGGGTACCGAATAGATGTAGAGAAACATAAGTTGTATTCTAAACGTCTAAATATGCGCCCTTGGAGGACCCTTCGGCCATCTTGCTAAGGGTGTCCCGAACGCCAAAGGGTCCGAACGAAGGGGACTACAGCGCGAATAATGCTAGGGATGCACAAACTTCACGTTGCGCTCGGGGCCATCTTGAATTGGAAAATTATTGGATTACCTTGAAAATGTCGCATGAAATAATTAAAATTTTTGTACTCCTAGCAAAGAAAATTAACTTTGAAATGAAAAAAAACCATGAAACAAAATTTAAACTGCATTTTTTTAAGAACTGCTATTATATTTTACTTCAAAAAAATTTATTTTAAAAATAAATGACAATAATTTGCAAATCATGGCCTTTAAATAGACAAAATTAATTATTTAACTACTACCTATATTATTTTGGAATAATCATACCCAGCCATGCAGTGAAAATATATATTTTGACGGCCGAAAATCGTTTATTCAACTACTTCATAATAACTATGAATGAAACATGACATGTTTCCTTTTTATATCCGTGACCAAAACATTGAGATTCGTTCTTTTATTTTTAGTCAAGAGTTTTGCCAAAAGCTGGCTCCAGCGTAGACCTTAGGGACTTAGGTATCCCATTTTTAAGGACACAAATTTACAAATGTGAGCCCTACGCCCTTCTTTTGGAACACGGCTATGACCTCATTGGGTGTATTTGAAGGTCTTTATGCAAACCGCTTCGATGAGGTGTGACCCACCGCTGTTACCAGTTTCTTACCATTCGGGCATATTGAAACTCGTTTAAAATGAAAGCAGATTGAAATATTTAGGCAAATTTTTGAGTCACGTATGCATGGAAAGGAAACTTGTATCCAGATGGATTGATGATTGTCAATTTTATACATTTTAATCGTATTTTCTAGTTAATATTTCTTTTTTTCATTTTCTACTTTCATTTTTTCATCCTCGCTGGATTTTTTTGGTGGGGCGTGGTAGTCCACTGGATAGAACGACGGTATACTCATCACAAGACCCTGATTCCATTCCCGGTGAATAATTTGGGTAGCTTAAGTCTTTCACACAAGCTGTGTGATTTTTAGGGAACCATATTATGCAGGAAAGCCATAAGAGACACATGGAAAGCAAATGTCCCACCTATTCTAATATGTGAATATCATATTACGTTGGGCTTAATACGAGGAGAGTTCTACACTCACCTGGCAAACCAATCTCCGGGTTGATTACTTTACTTTTATACTGTTTTTCATACATTTTTGTTCATTTTATAAAATACGATTTGTTATTTTTTGTTAGTTTTTGTTCGCTCACTTCATATTGACAAATGCGACTGGTTTAACCGCTTCAAACTCAGAGGGTTCCGGCTCGATAACCGGAAGTGGCTGAATATTTCAGTTGCATTCCGATTCCAACTTTAGATATGTTTGAAGATTACTTCATGTGCAGTACTACATCCGTCAAATGTAACGCTATATTATGCAATCCTGTGGCGCCTTACATTATGAAGAGTAGACTTGTGAAAGTAAGGCCAAATTTGACCGAAGGTTTATCACCACACTTTCCAATTTTCCTAAAAGTCATATCCCCGCCAAATTACCCTCCTACCCCTAATGGCGCCATTGGCTACAACTACACTTAAGAGAGCAACATGTTGAATGAAGGTACGATCAAGAAGCAAGGTCTGAATACTTTTAGAAATATTTATTATATTAATGATTAGGGAAGATAGCGAACGGAGTCGTGGGTGATTGATATACTCGTATAGAGTTATATGTATATATATATATATATATATATATATATATATATATATATATATATATATACTCATATATACAGAAACATATATAAGGAAAAGGGATAGGAACACGTATAAAGGACGAACACAATAGAGGTGGGGAAGGCGGAATCGAACGGATCACAAGAGTAAAAATATATCCTCAACCGGGACTCGAACACCGGATCTTTCCACTTGCCGGGCGGATGCTCTTAACCACTTGAGCTATCGAGGATATGTAATTTACCCTGAGATCCGTGGGTCTTATATGTCGCCAAGCGCCCCGATTCTTTAGCCAAGAGATGGCGTCAGGGGGCTGTTTCACCCACCAAAGGAGAAATAGACAATACACAAGAGGAAAGGTGAGTGGTTAGAATTCATACAACATCATACAGGAAAAGAACAGTGCGTTTCGTGGCACGCATAGCCAGAAGAAAGAGATGAGCCACATTGGCCAAATACACATTCAAACACGAAATCCCGCCAAACGGCGAATAAATACTCATATATACAGAAACATATATAAGGAAAAGGGATAGGAACACGTATAAATTACATATCCTCGATAGCTCAAGTGGTTAAGAGCATCCGCCCGGCAAGTGGAAAGATCCGGTGTTCGAGTCCCGGTTGAGGAAATATTTTTACTCTTGTGATCCGTTCGATTCCGCCTTCCCCACCTCTATTGTGTTCGTCCTTTATACGTGTTCCTATCCCTTTTCCTTATATATGTTTCTGTATATATGAGTATTTATTCGCCGTTTGGCGGGATTTCGTGTTTGAATGTGTATATATATATATATATATATATATATATATATATATATATATATATATATATATACTTTTTTTAGTTAAATAATAAAAGTGAGTGAGTTGTTTGATTACCCCAGATTTCCATCAGAGTGATCTTCGATATTCGTTCCGATCGATAGGGAAAACTGCCCCCGCCCAAGATGGTCGCTTTTCTCACTCCGAATGATGGTGTGAAAGCTCCTCGCAATGAATCCGGTTTTTCATGCCTTGATCGCAAGCCCAGGGATTTTACCTTCGATTTTGAACATCGATCGCGACCGAAATTTGCGGATTCATCGATGTGTACAAAATGATATTGATTTCCTTGACATAAGTACGCAGGAGGGTTTTTCGATATGAGAACGCTATATTTTTCTCGTAGGATTTATCGATAATTTTTTTTACTATCGACTTTTGCATCATCCTTTCAACTTAGCTCGTATTTACAATGATAATATCAAATTAATCTGAGATGCAGAAAACCTTTGAAGAAATTTTAAATTAAGATTTTTTTCTGAATTTTGATCACCCATTTCACTCTAATTAATCAACGAGTAAATTTTAGCAAACGTATTCTGAGCTTCATACTCACGTTTTTAAACCAAAGGCTTTACCACTTAAATCTGATTGGGCAATATTTCTGCGACGCATTCATTCCGATTGTCACGTTCATTTCCAACGATAATTTATAATACGATTGTCGGGTTTATTCTGTTTGAAAAGATATTTTTGTGTTTCAAGGAGCATCAAATGGAGTTTCCAAGTTGAATAATATCTCTAATTGTCGCTTATTAATCAATGCATAAGCTTTAAAGGATAAATAGTAGGCCTCTATGTATTGCCAACATTTATGACCACGTGGGGAATTTTAAATCTGCTAAAATTGTACATAGTAGTTAATTTTTCATCTTTTGGGTATGAATACTTTTTAAAATACAAATATAATTTACGTGAAAATTTTCTATTGCGTGGGATTACTTATGTAGAAAGGAATTTAATAATGTGAAAAAATATCTTCACGGACATTTCAGAGGAAGGTCAACCAGATTGATATTGTACAGAAATCGATTTCCTGGAGAGGAACCGTCACAGAACTACTGATGTGATAATCATTCTAGGGATTATTCACCTTAATTATGGAAAAAATATCCTAAACACATACCCGAGTACGTGGTGTTCGGGACCCAGCGGGACGTGAGGCTCCATCCTGAAAATATATAAGTAAAATTTCAATCCAATTTCACAAAATCGAGAGCAAAGAATTCCCTTGTAAAATGTAGTATTACTTTTTCATTCTGCCTTTCTCAAAAGAAGGAAGGATACTATGATTGAAATTTAAATCCAATTTAATCTCATGTTATATATGTATATCGATAAATAAAAAAAATAAATAAATATATATACATATATATATATATATATATATATATATATATATATATATATATATATATATATATATATATATACACATATTATATATACATATATATCACTCGGACAGCCAAATAGAACCCAAATAAAATAGTAACACTTAAAAGGTCTTACTAGGAGAAGGCCGAAAGCTCAAAGAATCAACAATGTGAGTGTCCTTATAAGTGTTACTATTTTATTTGTGTTCTATTGTGCCGTCTAAATATTATGCTGCTCGTGTGAGTGTTTCTATACCATCGATATATATATTTTTTTTTTTTTTTAAGTAATCTACCGGTTAAGGTAGGTTTTTGGACTGACACAACTACCAAACAAACACCTTATCACTCCCAACAAAACACAAAATCAATCATCCTACTCTATATCAGGTCCCTCTTCATCTCTGAGTACTTCCTTCCTCCCTTCATCCCGTCCAACAACCCTATCCTGTTCCTTCCCTTTCCTCTTTTGCCCAACATTCTACCCTCTATCACAGTCTTCAACATCCTACTGCCGGTCAACACCCCCTTCATCCACTTTTCCTGCCTCCATAGGATTGCTCCCAACAAACCCCTCTCTTCGCCCACCATACCAAGTACTTCCTCATTTGTTTTCTTCTCTGTCCATTTCACCTTCTCCATTCTTCTCCACACCCACATTTCAAAAGCCTCCAATCTACGTCTATCCTCCTGCTTCAATGACCACGTTTCCGCTCCGTACATAGCTACGCTCCATATCAAAGTTTTTACGAGTCTTTTCTTAACATCCTTACTCAAAGTCCCTGTCATCAACTCCCTCCTCCTTGTGAAAGCCTCTTTGCCTAGCGCAATTCTTCTCCTTACGTCCCTACTACTGTGACCGTGTTGGTCCAAAACACTACCGAGATACGTAAACTGTTCTACCTGCTCTAGTTTTTGCCCTCCTATTTTAATGTTAAGCTTGGCCTTTTTCTTTCTGGAAAATCGCATAACCTTTGTTTTATTAATATTGATTCTCATCCCATACCTGTCGCACTGAATTTCCAATTCACTCAGCAATGCCTGCAGCCCCTTGGCTGACTGACAAACTAAAGCTTGGTCATCAGCAAACCTAACTGATTTTACGAATTCCCCGCCCACTTTCATTCCTACCTCGAGTTCTTCCCATGCCTCTTTGATCATTTCTTCTGCGTACAGGTTGAACAGCAACGGTGATAATGGGCAACCCTGCCTTACACCCCTTCCTAACACTGCCCATCCTGACTCCCCGTTTCCCACGCGGACCTGACGCAACTCTGAGACATGTACAGGTTGCGGATTAGCCTCCTTTCCCTCCAATCTATTCCTATTTTCTGCAATATACGCATTAGTTTTTCCCAATTTACTCTATCAAACGCTTTTTCGAAATCTACGAAACAGGCAAATACCTCCTGGTTGTGTTCTATATTCCTCTCGATTAATAATCTCATTACTGCAATGGCATCACGCGTACCTCTCCCCTTCCTAAACTCAAACTGATCATCCCCTAAGTAATCATTTGCCCTACTCTCTATCCTTTTGTTTATGATCCTGAGAACAACTTTAGCTGCGTGGGATATCAAACTAATTGTCCTATAGTCCTCACATGACGTGGCCTTTACCTTTTTCGGAATAGGAACTAAAACTGATCTCACAAAGTCTTCCGGCCAGATTCCCTCCTCATAAATACTACGGATCAGCCCATATAGCCTCTTCCTCCCACATTTTCCCAAGCATTTCAAAAGTTCCACGGGAATGTTATCTACCCCCACGGCCTTATTTAGTTTCATCTCCCTTAATGCCCTTTCTATCTCATTGTCTAGTATGCCTGGACCTAAGCTATCTTCCTCTACGTCATGTTCCTTTTCAATGTCTAACTTTGTTGGTCTAAGATCTTTACTATACAGTTCTTCTACATATTCCTTCCATCTCTCTTGGATCTTTCCTGCGTCAACTATTACCTTACCGGGCTTATCTCTAACTGCTATCGTTGATCTCCCTTTCTTACTTCCCGATAAAGATTTAACTATGCTGTAAAGCGCACCGATTTCCCCCTTCCTCTGCAGACTTTCCATATTCTCGCACTGCGTCTTCCACCATGCTTCCTTTGCTTTATTTGTTGCCCGCCTCAATTTATTGTTCAATTCTTTGTAATTCATTTTGCCTAATTCTGTATTTATATTCTTCCATTTTCGCCGCTCATCCATCTTTGTAATCATCTCATCCGTGATCCATGGTTTACGAGTCCTTTTAGCGTTAACGGTTCCAATAGTGTCTTTTGCGGCTTTAGACAACCCTTTTTTGATACATTCCCATTTTTCTTCAATAGTACTTAGCTCTTTACCGTCCTCCATGATTTTCTCTACCGCCTGTTTGTATTCCTTTCTTTTCAACCCATTTAATGCTTCTACATTCCATTTTCTAACTCGATATATATATATATATATATATATATATATATATATATATACATATATATATATATATATATATACACATATATATAATGTATAACACTTAGCACTAGTGGACACAGACAAAAATACAGAAACACACTACAAAGAGACTCACTGACTTTCGAATTTTCAGTGGTCGCAGTCACCTTCATCAAGGAAGAGAGGGATAGTACTGTATATATACTAGAACTATATATATATACATTTACATATAACATGATGTAATTATATATAGATTATAATTAGATAATAGAACCGTTAACGTTCTTTGTGACATAGTATGTCACTGTGTGATCTTTCCAAACCACATTCTGCATATTTTAAATATTTTGAAAAGCGTTCCTTGACATGGTAATCCAGTGAATTTTAATATTTTCTCTTAACTCTACGGATTTTCCCGATTAATTTGTTTAGTATTGATCCTTCCACTGCCATTTTTACTCTAGGGCAATGAATTTACAGGTAAAATTTGTGGTAAAAATTCAATTTTTTTAGAGCGATGACTGATGGAGGAGAGTCTCATGTGGTAATAGTTATAAATTTCAGTGTTATTGAAAGATAAGGGAAACAAAAAAACGCAAGAAATTTTTTGTTTACAGCCGTAGTTAAAATGAAATTTCACTCATGCTTGGCAGTAAAATTAAAGGTGTACAAAGACAAAACTATAAAAAACAAAAACAAGGTCGTTACAAGCCAGGTCCGTTGGTAGAACCGGATATCAAAACTCAAAAGAAAGCGAGCGTGTTACTCATGTGATGCAATGGCCACATCTGGAAAAGATTAAATAAATGTAAATTCACTGAACCCTTTCAAAAATGCGAAAGCAAATTCTATCACCACTTTCTCTACGGCAGAACTTTCTTGATGACCAGACCTCTTCATCAATACGAGCATCATTTCTTCCTGTGGCTTGGAAAAGTGTTATCTTTTCTGGTTTTCTGCTTCATCTCACTTTCAATAAAACTCTCTTTTCTTTATTTTCTGACATCTGTGAGGCATTTTCGGCAGCTTTTAGTGCCGCGTAACTTCTACTATTCATAAGCATTCAGGAACCAACTAAAAATTACTGATGAAACCTAACCTCACCAACCTCTATTAATGCGTCATGAACAGTGGTGTTGTAATTAAGAAATCCCTATCGGCCTAAATATCAATTCTCGTGGTGATTTATCCAAAACTGTTAACTTTCTTTGAGCTATCTCGAGTTTTCCAAGATTTTCCGCTTTTACAGGTCCCTGGGCAGCATGTACTTCATCTATAACGACCGGCAGAGAGCATGTGGACGTAAACGGTCTGCGTGTATTATCAACGGACACGGGAACTTGTAAATTGGCCTGTACCATTGAAAAAAAGACTCGCACCAGAAATTGGATCTCAAATTACCTAAATTTACAAGAGGCATGCTATGACATCATTATCAATGCTAAAATTTAATTTTCAATTAGGTCGGAGCATCAATATCCCTCCTAAACAGAAAGGATACTTCATACTAAAACTGTGAGCATTTAATCAATCAGGGGAGGGCCTGACTGGAGCCCGCCAATCCTCATGTAATAATAAAATTATCACTAGTTTAACATGCGTTTTTAATTAACTATTTAACTATGTTAAAAGTAAAACCCACTTAATTGTATTTGATCATTACTAACTTTTTATTAAACCCTCAAAATTGAATAAACAACCTACGCAAAAACTCATGTACAAAAATCTGTCCCATTCTTTTAAGTGAAAAAATAAAAGTTATAGATAGATAGACGAATAGTTACACTTGCCAAAAAAATAAGGTGGAAAAACCATGTTTGAAGTCCTCTTATTCTCTCCCTCAACCTATCTATCACTCGTAGCAACCTAGAATTACTCTTATAACGATCCTCTTTTGACTGACGAATTCACTTAAAATACACATAATTGTTTTATTAAGCGTTAGGACGAAAAAGTACCAGGACATTTAAGGAGTTAAGTTAAGAAATACTCGAAGCATTAAATGTTTAAACTCAACGTATTCATCTTTCAACATTATTACCACCTAAATATACTCGTGGCGCATATAAACGACACATTTCAATGGGAAATCCTTCATGTATCAAGTCGTGTACTTTATTCGATTTATTCTTACTCTCCGCAATGGGTATTTCTCTCCGGCTTTCTCTCCCACATGTGTGCTTCATTTCTCACTTTATATATATCTTTCCATTTGATCTTCAGCATCCGCCTCCAGCACCAGGCTGCGAATACTTCAACTCTTCCGTCTTCACCTGAGTATAATAGAAGGGAAAAGGATGTTTGTGGCACAGAAACCATTGAAAACGAGCATCACTCCTTTGTGATGTTACACCAACGCAGAATGATCTCGCGAGAGTCGAAAGTGAAAGTGAAAACATCGCTTACGTATCTCCAATCGAAGTTTCATTTTTCGATGCGAAATCCGCTTAACAAACGTGCCAAAATTTAAATCAGTCCTAAAGTATTATGTCTCCTAACACTAACCTTTCTCCTAACCCATTACTTAACGCATCGAGTCTACATTGTACACTAAGTATCTGGAATGTGTCGGCGAAAGTACCGATTCGGGCATTAAGAAAATGTCGAAGTTTGAATTCTCGCATTTGTAAAAAACTATCACGTGGAAAAAAATAAATGTTACAGAGTGAAGAGTGAAATTTAGACAAGTGAAGAATAAATATTTTATGCAATTCATAAACCCAACACGACATAAGCAGTGGCAGAGGGTGTGTGTAAATTATTTTCTCATATACAAAAATACTTTTATGACCTTATTTCCAAGAAAAAAAGTTTCTAAAGAGTCGCACTTTTTTATTGAACTCAACGAACAATGTTTTCGATGACTATATGCTATCGAGGCTACATATATTGAAAAATATTTTCGGGAAAATATCATATATATTGAACTTTATCAAAGCAAATACTATGCTCCCAAAGAGTGACTATATTCACCCCACCCGCAGCTGGATCCTCCTCTGGGCCAAGAGAGAAGATTTAACTAGAGCATCGATGTTTTGATCAGCATGGATAGAGAGGTATTAATATATAGAGAGGTATTAATGTATAAGGTACAACTTTACCTTGTGCTGAGATCAGTTGAGGAATACAGTTCCCTGTAAAATGGTCAATCAGATCAGATAAATGTGAACCACCAAACACAACTTCTTACATCTCCTCTTCAAAGAAAAGAGCAATTACTCGTGCACTTAAAATAACTGTAGTGTACGACAATGCAACTAAAGTTTTTTCTGATGCCAACTACATCCAAACCCACGTAATGAAAACCTTTCGTCTAGATATTCGTCGACATTAAGTTTACCTTGCACTGCAAGCCAGCAATTGAAAATTTGTGACTATTGGCATAAGGCATTATCTAGGTATTGTGGAAATTAGACGTTATTAGCTTTAGGTATTATTGGCATTTTGTATTATTAACATATTGGTATTAAGTACTTATTTTGTTCCAGTTTGCATTATTGCGCGCCTTGTCTTGTACAGTTGTAGTTCCGAATTTTGTGAGCGAAATATGATTCCTTCGATATGGCTCTGTTCGGCATTCTTTTCCCTTTATTTCTTTTGGTTGGATACCTACCATTGTATTGCGGGGCTATAATTATCCCATCTTTGTAATTTTGAACGGATCGAAGAGGTTTCTAAGTCATAATTTGGTTAACTCCGAAATTCGTCTTTCTGCGTTTTGTTAATGAATGGCTTGGGTTTAATAATTTATGAGTTTGTCCGAGCCTGAATAAAATTAATTTTTCCACAAGCCCTCACGATTCTCGCGAAGAATTCAGTGTTTCTGTTGTTATCATATAGTGTTCTTTTACCTTTTAAGGCCGGCTTTGGATTTGCACAGAAGGAACACACCTATATTTCTTAGTTTCGCCACACAGGGCACCTCATACTTAAATAAACTTTTCTTCAATTCATCATACTTTCTTTCTACCTTTATTCCGTTCAATATTCCTATAATTTCCTTCTCCCTACATCGCTTGCCAAACATCCTCCTTTCTCACAGTTTAGTGTTCGACATTCAATCGCCAACCAAAATACTTGGCATCTAACTCCCCTGCTTCCTTTGGATTTCTCCCAACAACCATCTCTCCTCCTCCATCACGCCTAGAATGCCTTCAATTTTTTTTCTTCTCTGCCCAGTTTACCTTGGCTATTCTTCTCCAAACCCACATCCCAAAAACCTCCATTCTTTGCTTACCATATTGTCTCAACGGCGAAGTTGCTGAGCCGTTCAAAACCAGACTTTGCATCAAAGTTTTTACAATTCCTTTCTTAACTGAATATTCTATCGTAACCATTGTATATGTAAGTAATTCGTATTTTCATGAGTAAACGTAAGATATTTAAGGATCATAGTCTCTCCTCAATAGTTAAAACACGTTTTTTTCCCAGGTGAACCTCATGGGTGACCAGCAGTCATTCCGTTAGATTCAATATGGCGCCTAAATTCACCATGAAATGTTTCCAGAGGCAGATTTTTCTAGAAATACACATTCATTTCTAATGCATCACAAATCATCGCCCCATTCGCTCAATTGGTCTCGGCGGTGGAATGAGACCCCGTTTTGAGGCGATGCTGCAACGGTAGAAACTCTCGTGACCCACTTTCCTTCGCGTTTTCGTGAATGTGGAACGCGCAGGGGGAATTATTATACAACTCCTCGCTGACGAGATATGGAAAGAAAAAAAAAGGTCCGAAACTAATTCCGATATTTCCGCCCCTGTTTCTATCTTCTCTCTGTCGGAACCAGCCCTACCCGCCAGCCAAAACTTCTCTCTCTAACTGTTAAGAGGTAGGTGGAGATGGTGGGGGAGGTGAGAGGTCGCTCTTGACACAAAAATTTGACACGCGCGAAGAGCACTGCGCAACCAATTAAAGGCATCGAAGGCGCGCACGGACCCTTCGGTTTGGTGCTTGGGCTTCCTGCTTTCCGCCAGGACTGATTTTGTAGCAATGATGATCCCATTTCATTCATGTCCCCGCCTCATTACCGTATTAGTCATATTCACCCACGTATTACCCTTGACGAACTCTTACGAGGGTGTGTGGCAAGGGATGTTCTGTCACCTGCCACAAATGTTATTAGAGAAATTGGTGATTGAAGCTACGCCCAATATATAGAAGAGTGAAATTTGCTATTGTTAGTACCCCAATTCCTGCAATGTAAAAGTATATAAAACGTAATGTCCCCCATTTTCTTTTTCATGAAAAATCAAATTTATTCTCATCTTTGCGTACATCGTTGGAGAGGCTGAACATTTAGCTATTTTTATACATAGTCGCCTTAACGATCAATCACTTTTTGCATCCTTGTAAGCAGCTTTTTAATACCGGTGTCGTACCTCGGAGGACAGAAATTCAAGTCAGACGAGGAGGTGCAAGCAGTCGTCAGTTGACTTCGTGACGCGGCAGGAGAAAGACACGACGCCGGTATTAAAAAGCTGCTTACAAGGATGCAAAAAGTGATTGATCGTCAAGGCAACTACGTAAAAAAATAGCTAAATGCTAAGCCTTGCCTACGATGCACAAAAGTTGAGAATACATTTGATTTTTCACGAAAAAATAGGAGACCTTACTTTTCGAATCGCCCTCGTGTGTGTGTGTATATATATATATATATATATATATATATATATATATATATATATATATATATATATATATATATATATATATATATATATATATATATATATATATATATATTTATAAACCATAATCACAGCAATGAACCCGAGGGTCGGTTTTGTAGTAATAAGCTCGACGGCAGGCATTGGGGGCCAATTCCTTTCCCCGTGCTGATTATGGTTTCCTAGGAAGATCTGGTACCCGAAAAATCACACAGCTGGTGGAGCTGAGGGTAAGACTTGCTCGGGAATCGAACCCGTGCCCACTGAGCAGAATTAGTACTTGAATCTTTCTGTGGGAGTGCCTATCCTTCTCTTATTTCAACCCGATGGTTAAGCCATATGATTTGGTTCGATAAAAATTCTCTTGGCGTTGAGTGAAAACTCAAAGAGGTACCCCGTACCTATCTAAAAGCCTAAGTCTTTTCTGGTCTCTTGGTGAACCTAGGGGCTTCCAACGCAAGGCCTTAAACATCCACATCAGGCCTAATCGTCTTTTCGCAAACATTAGCAAATCTGCCATATTTCCTTTCAATATTTTACCATTTGTACCTTAGGGGTTTTCTAACGTGGATCCCAAATACTTTCCACGTATTCCAAATATGGTTTAAACAAAGTGGAGAAGTACTTCCCTACCTCATTTTTTCATAACATTTTTGTAAAACCTGTTTGATGAGACTTAGCTTTAAAAAGTCTGACCAGCACATTCTTATGATTTTAGTGCTCCGTGAAAGGATTTAGGTCAGCTTTACACTTCAGAATTTGATTTTGAGATGGTTAATTAGGTCACATTCAATTTACATTTTACGTCTGGATATACCTTTCTTTTATTTCACGACTGCAGCGCAGTATATTTTCTGAAGTTGAATTTTTAACCCCATTTCTCACACCACTACAAGTCTTAATCGTAAGAGAGAGTAGCCTGCTTATCGCTTGGTGTCGTTATTTAGAACGCGATTTGGAATACATTCATCAAAAGTCCGAAAAGGTCAGGTAAAAATATGTAATGTGGAAAACATTTAAGCCCAATGAAATTAATGACAGAACTAGTAAATTCTAATATTTTGGAAACAAAATTATTAATGTACTCGTACGTGTAAACCAATCCGACATTTTATTTTCGTCCGCAACCCAGTTTTGATAGGTAGATTTATTAGGAAAAACTCGTAAAACATAATTAATCGGCGCGAAAACAACCGATTAGTATTAGGTGTTTACACATCTACCCATTAAAATAGTTCAACATTACTCTTGAGTGCAGTAGGGTCTATACCCGAGAGATTTCTACCTTCGAAACTATTCAGGATACAGCGCAAGAGCACTCATTTTTCAAAAGCATCAGATAGCTGCTGCAGCATCTCGCTAACAATGATGAAACCATCCACTTCCCTATCTCACATGCCCTTTCGCCCCTTTCTCCAACCCTTCCAAACCCCCCTAAGAATAACGACATCCCTCCCAGGGCGCGCGCCAAACCTCCCGACGACGCACGCTCGCGAGGAGGAAAAGCATTCCCCAAGCAACAACGCACGTGTGCCCGGAGAACTCTAACACACACACACACAATCTAATATATATAAATACGCTCACATGCAACACACACACACGCACTCTCTCTCCCTCTCTCTCTCTAATCCCCATTTTCTTCCCCGTGGAGCACTCGTGAGTCGATAGAAAGTGGAACAGGTTTCTGAAAGTGAGAGGGACTCAAGTTCTGAGACTCCATTTGCCCCTCTTGATAGGCGTAATTTCGCACAAAAATCCACGCGGCGTCCGAGATCATTGGATGGGCGTGGGCAGCCAATCATTTACTTCAATAGGCGAAGTGGAAGGCAGCCATGTGAAGGCAAGAGTCCCCCTTTACGGAATACGAAAATAGCAAGCAACCGCTAGGTCTCAAACCGGTAATCCTCACCTTTTTCGCTAGCATTTTCTCAACAAAGATGCCACAGTCACGTCATCCAGCCATTGTACAATCAACGACATTTAGCAATAATATGAAATACGTAATTGTTGCTTGAAAACAAACGCAATTGATTATCGTCGGTGAACGATTGTCAATACAACTGTGCGAGTTTTTATAAATGGATACTGTGGAGGTTGGCATGTCCGATTTGTACACAAAAACCTACTACAACAACCTGGTCTGCTGAGTGTAATGCAGATATATATGTAGTCGTAAAAATATATATATATTGTACAAAAATATTGAAGGGACAAAGCTTGAATCGAATCAGAAAAATTGATACATAAAATATTTTATTTTTCAAATGTTTGCGAAATGGCAAGGCTAATATTGAAAATTTAAATCCGTATGCATCAACTTCTTGATTAATGCAATGAGAAGCAAATAGTAATGCACCAATTAAACTACTTACGCATAATATTTTGATAGACATGGACCACAGTAAGAGTAGATCACGTAGGATGTAGAGCCTTCCATTGTGTATGGACCAATAGCTCAGTTCTTAAAATAGCACTTTAAAAATATAAAGCGAAATCCAAATACCAGCGGAACTATTTTAATGCATATCCTGTTTACGTGATTTCCACAAACTCCGCATTTAGATTGATATAATGTGCTACCTTATTTGGAGCTAACAGAGTTATTTATGTAGAAATGAGGATTCCAGCAGCTAGTGGGTCAAATCTTGCTACTTTAGAACGTGGAAGTCCAATGATCAGAGCGTTAGGCTACCGGAGTGTCCGAGTTCGATTCCCGAGCACGCCTTTGGGCACCCTAAGCTTCAGTTTAGCATTGTGATTTTCTGGGTACCAGAACTCCCTGCGAAACCACAGAGGGCGCTGAAAAAGAGACTGGTCCTAATAAGGCGAGCACTACCCTCATCTATCACATAAACCTTCGGGTTGACAATAGTGTTTGAGATTAATTTGACTGGCAGGTTAGACAGCTAGAATTAAATAAGAGAGACAGAAAACCTATTTGACAAATTCATGAATATTCTGCAATTGTGCGACACGCAACAATATCAAGTACCCGAGCGTCTTAACGAAAAAGCAAAGTTCTTAACTACCTCCGAAAACACTTAATATTGATTAATGTGGATGTGCATCAATGTTCGTAAGCTTACGGGTGGTTATTAAAATATATATGCAATTACATTTTTATACATAAAGGGTTAGTGCTCAAGAACCCCATGCCACACGCTCTTGAGGAAAATTTCTCGTTATATTGTGTAAATGTAGAATATTTGTACTAAAAATATTTTATAGAGTTTAAAATGGCATCTGCCACAGGAACGACGGAAATACACTCCGCATTGATGTGTTCTCCGCATGCACTGCACAGGAAATGATAATGTCCGCCACATCAGTTCTCGAGTGAACATCGCCCATTGGCGACGGAATAATTGAAAATGAAAGACTTACTCAGGGACAAGATGACATCCCCATGGTTACCTCCGCAACTGGTGGTGCCACGTGCGAAGAAAAGGGAGATATGTTAAGTTCTTGGAGTACTAACGGCCTTTGAAGCTTAAAGGAATGAGAAGGTCGAATTGGCTATTTTTGCGCGGGCCTCACGCGATCGGAGGATATGCCTCACGAATGACGCAAATCGGATAAGGGCTGCGGCGGATGCATCTGTGGCGGAAATATTTGGCTCCCGAGTGCATAGGGTTCTCAATGCCAGTAGAAAGCTCTGCTAGAGAACTAGACAACATGTTTTTGGAGGTTTGTAAAGGTTTTTATGGATTTCAGATTTTTCACGAAGTTACACCAGGGACTTAACGTTGGAAGTAATAATTTTCCCAAAGATGAATTTAATGGGGGCGAATTAGATATCGGTAGTTAAACTAGCACTCATATTTTATTCACCCTAGTTAATTTACTACTGACGGCTATACTCATCAGACTTACTCAAAATATAGTACGTGAAAAATAATTCTGCAACTTTCAAAAACCTTGCAAATACAAAATGCCAAACCTTTTAGCAGTAAACCTCTTGTAATCAACATTTAAACTATGGCTCAATGAAGAGATTTTCTTTCTCGAAAGTATTAGAATTTTTACGAGTCTTGTGATTAATATCATTTTCCGATATTATTTCTCGGACTTAACCAGGTGACCTTTGAACATTTTCCGACTTATGTCCTAAATAATAACGTCAGGAGCTAGCGAACCACACTGTCACAAATTAGACCATCCATTTAATGTGGTGATAGGAAAGGAGGTTGAAATTTAACATTAGAAAATATACAGCATAAAATTTTGGAATAAAAGAAAACAAACATCACGAAATCAATTTCAATATGGATAGGATCGAATTCACCATCGACATAAATACCCCGCGATCCACCTAAAAGGTGTGAGGCAGAGAGTGCAAGCACCAGATGGGAAGGGTAAGTGATAAGGAATAGGAGAGAAAGGAAAAAGGGAAAAATTATCAATAACAAAATACCAAAAACCATCTCGGAACAGGTAAATGTTTTTAATGTTACACTGAACTTGAGTATAACTCTGAACCCTTTATTGGGTGCCCGAATCCAAAAGAATATCACGCATATCAGCCTTTAAAAACCTAGTTTCCGTTAGAGGAATTACAGGAAAATGAAATAAAAAAGTAAAAGTGTTACTACGCTTTCGTCTAGCCACATTTGGAAGAGGCGGCAGGTGCCGGGGATCGAGGACAGAAAAAGTTGATTAAGGCGTTGGAAAATGTTCTGAAGAAAAGCGAAAGATATTCAGCACGATCGGTATTTTGAAGGGGTCTATGATTTGCTTTTAACACAGCTGTAACTATAATTTCCCAATATCACAATATTTTATTCGATCATCGTGAGAGAGTAAGAAACAAATTCAAATACTCGGTCTTCACTTACACGATAGGGCATTACCGATCGTAATATAGTAATCGTTACAGTAAGAACTTATCCCAATGTCTGTTACTGTACATGGCTATCTATACCGTTCCAAAATCTTTTCCCTATCTGTTTTTATTTAACAATTTCCGTTGCTGTTCTTCACTTCTTGCAATCACTGCTTAATCAACCGCGAGTTTAAAATCCTTCCTTTTTCACCCTTCAATTTCCAAAGTATCGTACATTTGTACGTATGTATTTTAGTATCTATTAGGGGAAGTGACAGGCTGCTGGGGTTATTTGCGCCATTAAGGATAGGCGGGTGGCTTAGTAGAGACCGGTAATTTCGCAAATAGAGGAAGAAAGGGTGCGGGGAGAAACGTCCCCCTGCGTCAGCCTATTCCGTTAGCCTATTTCGATGACGAAAAGCGCCAAGGGGTCACAAAATTTTGCGTCTCATCCGATGGACGGTGCATTCGTTTCAAGTGTTCTCCTCATGATATAAATGAAAAATCTATATTTTAATCTCACCTCATGTGACTTGTGCCATCAGACAAATGCATAATAGTGGATAGGGAAACTAAAGCAACTCATTCGTGTTATCAACAATAACCGCTAGGTCGACTATGGCGTCACGCGCAACAATGAACGCCCTTCGTAATCCACAGATTTGGAAATGGCGGGCTAACGGCACCCAAAGGAAGGGAACGCGGCGAGTGGGAACACATCTCCGGGAAGGAAATGAAATTATGCCGAAGGCGAGGCGGAAGAGGGAAGAGTCCGAGAGAAGATGATGGAGATGATTGTGGAAGACGCCCCGTTGGGAAGAAGATCTCGCTTCTTAAGAAGAATACAGCAGTGTTGCAACCACCATCTTCATTCAACGTGAGTTTCGCAACCAAGCCCAGGGACATTGGGGTGGAGTTAGTGGACGATTTGTTCAAAGACCATTTGTCTCGTAAGCTGGCACGTGAAATCGATAAAGAGAGATAAATCTTAAGATACAGAGGTGCTCCAACACTTTAATGACTCATCCCGCCTCCGCATCAAACTAATCCCCCAGCCCCATCTCACCAAAGACGCCAGGGGGTCACACAATTTAACGTTCCATGTAATGGACGTCACACTCAACTTAGACTTTGCCTCCACGTTGAGCTCAGAGCCGGGACGCTTCTGAAAAATTCTACTTCATTAGAGTTTCGAACTCGGGCCTTGGAGATTAGAAGCATAAGCCCTTAAATAATCGGATCTTTTAGCAATACCCGCAAAAATGCCTTTTTACATATGCTGTTACGTGTTAAATGAAGTACAAAATATATGATAAAATGAATGTAAATTGTATCTAGAATCACTGCGCAAATAGCAAGTATTCCATCATAAGCAATTGCATTAAGCATCAGAAAGTTTAAAGTTTTCCTGATGTATAGCGTGGTACATGGTATACAAATAATATTATTTTTCTACTGCTAATATTAGGATTGTGATTTTTGTAACCTTATTTCCCTTAATAATAAAACGCTCCCTTAATATTAAAAGTCGATTTTGTCCATTCCACTCCCAGGATCTTATTATAACGACCCACTTTTCGTCCAGAACTACTCCTCTTCCACCCCCTTGGGAGTACTTGGAGCACCTACTTGAGGAACTTATCACAAAAATATTCTGTTCCACATAATTTCATTGAGATGACATGGGAACAATTTTCGGAGAACACGTAGCGTTAAGGGTTCTTCTAAGAGCACCAGGATGAGATTCGCCTGAGAGTTGGAGGAGGATGAATACACTTTCGGCAAATATTAAGAATTGTCAATTGGAGAGGACTTCTGGAAGAAGTTAAGAGAAGGGGTGGATAACCGCCTTATATTTGAAAGATGTATAATCTCCATAAAAATAGGATATAGCTCCAAGAAGTAGAAAACTGAGAATTATTTTTTTTTAAACGGGAATCAAAAAAGTGGGAAAACCCTGCCAATTAGTACGTTTTGAACTCTGGAATCAAATGGAGAGAAATAAAAAAAAGAATGTCATTAAAATAACTTCTTTCAATTTTTTTAGTGGAGTCACGGATAACCTACATGAATTCAAAGAGTGGATATTATATTTGGAGGCAAATACCTCGTTTTAATTTTGCATTACATTATTCAACTATTTGTAAATAATATGTATGTATATCGATTATATTTAATACAATATGCTCACCTAACATACCGTTATCACTCAGCTTACAACTCCATTGCAAATTATTATTGTAAAAATTACATTAAATAAATAAATGTTGATGAAATACCGATTGGATACATTATACATGATGCTCAATATTAATTTACGTAATTTTTTAAATCACGTTGTGAATGATCAATTAAAAGGATCGTAATGCTACCAGAATTGAGTTAACCCCTTTTAAGTCCACCCAAGCGATACATACACATATATGTTATAAAATACTTTGTGATTAATCAAATAATGCAATTAATATATAAAACAAGGTAATATATCTGAATATCTCTGGCATAAAATAAAATATATTAATTCCAAAGAAACTGCGGGAGATGCCGCAACAGTAACTTTTAACGGAGTCATCCGCTAATGTGCATTTTAATGCAACAATACGAATGCATGTGACATTGTATGTACGGTATTTCGTCATAACATCTAGTTCCTTTAAAAGCCCCAAAATTTCAGAGTTTAAGAGGACGCCTCGGTAGCTTAAGTGGCTAAAGCACTCGACCGGATATTGAGGGATCTGGGTTCGAGTCCCAGTCAAGGCGAATGATTTTTACGCTCTGAAATTGTTGCATTAAAATATATTAAATATAAAGTAGTGTAGTTGTACATCGGTTTGAGTGAGGATTCAATTAGTCGAGGCTGAATATAAATACAATAAACCTCATTTCATAACTGCCTAATTTTGTACTTAGCAGACGTTTTGATATCGAACATTAGATTATGTCAAAATGACACAAAATTATAGTAATTTTTTTGTTTGCCAACATTCATCAAAAACATGCTTATATATCTACATATGGATGTACTTAATTTGTTTTACTAAAAGGACAGCATCATCTGCCTTCATAGTTTTATTTTTACCTTTTCATACAAAGCAAAACTCGGTAAATGCACCAGAGACTCTCTTACTCCGATATCTCTGAATAATAAAGCACCGAGGAATACTTTCTTTAAGAGACATCTACCTTCCAATCTTATTGCATAGTATCAACTCGTATAACTCATACTTATGTAATGAATATTACTCGATTGGAACGAATAAATTTCATGCTTCGAAAAGTTTTATTTACATCAAAAAGGCAAAAAAAATTCACTTCGTCCAGTAGCTGATTACAGAAAAGGGCAGATATTTTCTGTTGATCGCAAATATTACTGCGAAAACTGCAACGTTGACGTGTTTCATATTACTATTTTCTTGCTCGCCAGCATTTAGGGAGAGAAAAAAGGAATATTTTAAAATTATTCGATTAGGAAGTAGATTTCAAATACTTTGACCAGGTCTGATTTTAGAATTTCTCTTTAGGTTTTATTAGCTCGAGGAGCGTTGTAGTCTTTTGGGTGTAGCGCTTCGCTACTGACTGGAGGGTTTGGGTTGAATACCTCTTGGCACCCTCAGCTTTACGCAAACTGTGTGATTTTTCAGGCACTAAATCTTCGTTGGAAACCAAGGCGACACAATAAAAGGAACTGTACCCATCATTAGCCCTCTTTTGGTTTGGTTTGTTAAATATCATCTGAAGTATGCAGCTAGTATCGGGGATCCTCGCCCGGCAGGTTAAATAAAAGAGTTAGGTCGAGTGCAGCGTAGGGTAGTGAGACTTTTCCAAGGAATTAATGACAAACACAGCAGTGTAGACAAAATGGTTGAAAGATTTGGAGTGGGATCCTCTAGAAAAACGAAGATTAACTTTTACACTAGAACGGATATTTTAATAATGTCGTTATTTCCGAAAACAACTAGAGCCAAAAACAATTAGAGTAACATCCGCTACGCATATCATTGAGGAATTAAATCTAATTATGATTACACAAATTCTTATAACCGTTTCCTCAAATTGAATCATAATAATCAATACTTAGAGCATCGGCCGAGTAAGTCGAAGATCCCCGGTTCAAGTACAGGTCAAGAAAATTTTTTTACGGTGGTGATCTGCCTAATTCTACCTTCCCCACCATTCCAAAATCCGTCTTTTATATGTGTTCCTATCCCTTGTCCTGGTATCATTTTCCATGTGAATGAATATGTACTCGTCATTATGCGGGTTTTCGTGTTCGAATGAGTGTGTATTATATATATATATATATATATATATATAATTGAAGACTGTGATAGAGGGGAGAATGTCAGGAAAATGAGGGAAAGAAGTACACAGAGATGAAGAGTTACTTGTTGAACTCGTGGAATAGGATACTGGGTGGTGTTTTGTTGGGAGAAACAAAATATTTATTTGGTATTGGTGTCCATCCAAAACCTACCTTAACCGGTAGATTACCTAATAATAATAACACATGCAGATATGCAAGTGTGTATATGCTTGTGTATACATATTATAGAGTATGAATGTCCTTGTTTGCATCTGTGTATATGCATACCTATACATCCCCACACTATTTAGATATGTCAGACCGCAAAGGTAAGATATGTGAGATAAACTCCAGTACAAATGGACACAAATATTCGTTCTTAACCCCGAAAATCAGGAATCATGACAGTAAGAAATCAAAGTCATAAGAGAAATAGTATAGACATTCGATTTACATGTCAGGACAAGATTAAACGTTGCTTAGACATTAACTATATTCGTAGGTGCATGTGTACGTTAGTTGATAGTATATACATTTGCATGCGTGCAAGTTAAAAGGTTTTTGTATAAGTGTATACGCCTCTATGGGTGTAGATAGACATGATGTTTTTGGTTGCGCGTGTTGTTTTATTTCCTTTTACTGGTGGTGATCTAATACCTCTCACCCTTGCGGTGGCTTGGGAGGGTATTATTTAGATGTGTTTGTGTGTGTATATATATATATATATATATATATATATATATATATATATATATATATATATATATATATATATTCAGGTATTCTTTGATATATTTGAAGTAGTCTGAACTGAAGGTTATATTTGACTAGAAACATATTATATTTGTTGCATGATGTAACTAGGAATGGCGATGGAAACATATGAATTCCTCTTGATTCCGATCATTGTATCTCGAAATTTGTTTTCTGTAGCTGTTTGCAGATTTGTTGTAATTGTTTGTTTTACTTGCATTGTGAATGACTTGGTCTGTTATACGCCCCCTGTCAACAACCTCCCCGGTGTCTTAGGGGGAATTACTTAAATGTAGATTACTAATTTGTGAATTTCGCAAGTCGCTGGGCCTAGTACTAGGTGAGCCCTCACCTATCAAACCGACCTTTGCATTGATAACTATGTTTCTTTATTTGGCTTACTCAGTATTAAAAGTAACGTCGTCAGCTCCGATAATTTCTTAATCTTATTCCATTCCGTTTATTTCGAAGACTGAATAAATCTCTGAAATTCCCTTTACAACATTTTTTAACACCGAAATACTATATGGATATTATGGTAATTTATTTCATTTTTCTCCCGTTTTTGTTTCTGGTGACCCTTATGGTATTTGAGCAGACGGATCCATTGTTCTGCATGTTCCAATGCACAGTGTCTACTCGTGTAATATTTCCCGCCTTATCACATTCCTTCAAATACTTCAGATTTGGCGGTCAAAAGATTGGTGTGTAGAAACGTGACATGCTACGGGGCCATTAAAAGTATTCACCCAAAAAACACTCCGGGAAAACCGCAAAATCCTTCAAATTACTCATAACGTTTTTCACCAAATTAACCCGCTACTAAGTCGGCGTTTCCAGATATCTTTTTATGAAAATTATACTCTTGGCGTGTAGTAGAGGAATGAGTACGTTACAAGTCTAATTTCCGTAATGACCAACTGTCACGTCTGGCCAATTATTTGGCGTTAAATGCATTTCTCTTTTAAAAACGGCTTCTCATTTGCTTCTCGGATGCCAATTTATACGTTTCGGTCGAATGAAATGACGTATTGATGACACGTCACGCGATAAAGTGGAAAAAATGGGGGCATATACTTTTCAGCATTTGGAATAACTCGCGTATTATGATGGCATTATTGTGAAAGAAAATGGGAACTTCATCGAGTTCATTGGGAAAATAAACGCCTTCATTTAAAAGAGGAATATAAGCATGGGAGGTAGTTTACGAGAAGGGAGTCTGTTTTAATGGGCAAAAAATGAAACCAGTCAATAGAAGAGGAAAAATCCATTGGCCAATATTTAAATTAAAGAAATCTTACTCATATAGCGATGTTTTGGTCGTCACGGCGACCATCAGTGGGAAGAGAAACGCCAAAATGTAACCAAACCAGAAAACCAGAAGCCTATGACATAGATAAAAATATCCTAGGCCAAATTAAAGACTTTTTGAAGGGTCGGTGACAAAGAGTAGTTATAGATGAAGTTAGTTCTAATACAGTAGAAGTTACTTTGGGTGTTCCCGAGGGAAGTGTTATCGGACCTCTTTAATTTTTCTTCTTCACGTCAACGACACTAACTCAGTCTACGTTAACGACATAAACTCCGAATCACTAGTATGATACGTTTATTTACCGACAATGCAGGGTTTTACGGTGATATCCGTATAGCTGACGATAGAACAGCTTTATCAGATGACCTAAATTCAATGCAACGCTGTTGCCACACTTGGCAATTAGAATTAAACTTAAAAAAGTGTGCGTTGATGAATTTTTGGTAAAAAGAACATTTCCTACCTTAACGCTAACTGCATCGGGAACACCAAAATAGAATGTGTAGACTCGATTAAATACTTGGGCGTTATCCTCACTCACGACCTATCTTGTATATATGGACAAGCTAAGAAAATATTAGGATTAATGAGACATCTGTTGGAAAAATATCATGAGAAGTTTAAAGATTAAGGTAATCTTTCGTTGATAGACCTTTAGAATATGCTGCTAGTATATGGAGCCTCATATTAAATCGCGTGCGGCGTAAAGGGGTTGAATTTGTAAAGCATAAATAAGCTAAACTGAGTAGTTTATCAAAATTTTTAGTGAAGCTTGGCTGGGAATCACTCACGGAGCAAAGGTTTAAAGTATTGATTAAATCTCTTGCCTACATTGGAAGGGTGTCCCTTTAGCAATGATGTTCGAAATAAGTCATTAGCTCCATCTTACTTTGGTAGGCGAGATCATATCAATAAAATTAGAGAGATAAACTGTAGAACGGATAAATTTAATATTTTTTTCCCCACGAACACTAAAGAATCGGAATGACGTTGACCGACCGCGCTAGGGGGGAAAAACATTCGTGTCAAAATTAGCCTGATGAGTATTCACCCCCTGCCACACCCCCTGGCGGTGGCTTGCAGGGTACTAAAAAAATACTTAAAAATGACGGGGAAGGCATCAGTCACGAAGTAGGGGCCATGATCAAGTTCTCAACCTGACTGCGATTAAATCGATTTGATCGTGGTCTGTACTTGATGACGATTGTCTTCTCATTGATTGGCTACAATTTAAACCTTCTCTCCTTCCTTTGGATGGTCGCCGTGACGACCGAAAATTCGACATAGGTGTGAGTTTCGAAGGGAAATATTTGAGGTGTGGTGACAGAAAAGTACAGGAATATTAATTTGGAGAATGAGAGGAGAAAATAAAGATAGTTTTTAAATGTGTGTTTTAGAAAATCTTTTTGTTGAAAATTCAGGAGAGGTTAAATGAATGTTGAAGGCTATATTAGAAAAGGCAATTTTTAGCTAAGCTGGGAATAAGAAGGCAGGGAATAGAAAGAAGGCGGAATTCCTGAGGATGCGTACTTGTAGTTTATTGTTTTTTCTTGTCCTCTTTGTGTAGGCACAGGACCAGCTGTTAGTCATGTAATACTCGTAATACGTGTATGCATGTTGCTTGAATGGTGTTCGGTCGCCCCCTATCCACGCGGTGTTTGAGTGGTTCTCAGAGTGCCATGTGCATGAGGAAATAGAAGGAATACATGTAGAATGTTTGGTGACCCACCAACCCCTGCCACACATACTTGTGGGGTATATGTATAACACCATTCCTTTCGTCTATCACAGTCTCATTTACCAAGAATAATACAGATAAAGGATTACTAATCGCAATCCGAAAAAAAATTTTGCACAATAGTAGAGAAGAAATAAATGGAAGATTTGACAATTCTTGATCGAATATGTCAACACGCAGTCCGAATTGGTGTGGTGACTAGGTTGTTGGCTTCCTAGCCAGAGACTCCGGGTTTTAATCATTGCGGTGGTTACCAAATTTTCCAGTCTTATCCCCTTCCCTACTACATGGGCACCACGTGGAGAGCACTGCGAGTGGAGTATGCCGTCCGTCGAATGGGACGCTAATTTTGTGACCCCTTGACGAATTTATTTATTGAGGATAAGCTAATGTCGACGCCGCTTGTTTTCTATTTCTCCATCTAATCTCCTCTCTCATTCCCTGGAAATCCTATCCCTATCGGATTTTCCTTCTAGCCAATATACCGCATAAGAATGCGACTGTAGGCCGTCTTCTCCTAATAGCCACCTACTACTATTTTGCAAGCTGAACCCTAGCCACTCACCGCGAAATTCGAGAAGAAGTTAATTAAATCCTGTGTTCAAGCCGAGTTTCCCACTTTTATCGTCAGATGAACGCTGCGAAATAAAATAAAGAAAAATTTTCGATTCTAATGGCCATTAACCATTTATTCCGCATAATAAGGAACGCGAGACGGTGATGGATAGCCCGAGAATTGGGAGGCACACTTCCAACCAGAAGCAATTCAAGCATTCATCCAAGGAGGGAGTTAAAAACAAACCTTTTAATTGCCAGTCATAAAGCCAGGATACTGCCTCACGATTTAGTTAACCGTCCCGCGCTGGCGTAATGGCAGCTCATCCTCGCCGCGAGTGTTGAAGTTATAAAAGGTAAATCAGCCCTGAGGATTAAAGGCTTACGCGGGCTCCGTGATAGGCGTATACATAAATATATATATGAATATGTATACATTCATACATATATAATGGGAAGAGTTCACCCCAGCCGTACTCTTATAAATGGGCAAAGGATGGGTGGGGGATATTGGAGAAAATAGAAACAGTAAATCGATAAAAATTATAAAATTAAATAATTAACTGAAAATAAGACTAACAATAAATATAGTAAAAAACTGAAAATAATTGAAATATTTAAATACCGCAAACGGTTAGAACAATGAAATGGAGGACTGCAAATAAATCACGTACTATCTAGCTTGGATATACTATACAGCATTGATCTATGCTAGTCTCAAGCACTCAAACGCACGTAGTACTAAAAAAGTGAAAATTAATCACGCATTCTCTAGCTTGGATGTACTATGCAGCAGTGATCCTTGCTAGTCGCATACACTCTCACTCTATCAGGGCTTACGAGAGGTTTCCCTCTGCGTCAGGGGCCCACCAATCACACGTATTGAAATAAAATTAAGCAATATAATAAACGAAAAATGATCACGCGCCCTCTAGCTCGGATGTACTATATAGCATTGATCCTTGCTAGTCACAGGCACTCACCTTCAATCAGGGCTTAGGAGAGGTTCCCTCTGCGCCAGTGGCCCGTCAGTCACACGTATAATAATAAAGGCAAAATAATCACGCACTCTCTAGCTTGGATGTACTATGCAGCAGTGATCCTTGCTAGTCGCATACACTCTCACTCTATCAGGGCTTACGAGAGGTTTCCCTCTGCGCCAGTGGCCCGCAGAGGGAACCTCTCCTAAGACCTGATTGAAGGTGAGTGCTGGTGACTAGCAAGGATCAATGCTATATGGCAAATCCGAGCTAGAGAGTGCGTGATCATTTTTCGTTTATCATACTTCCTAATTTATTTCACTACGTGTGATTGGTGGGCCCCTCGTATAAAGCGATGGAATCTTAAATACGGTTCCTTTGAATAAAAATCAACATGCCGGACAAGAAACTGGATATTTAAAAAAAGCAGCTGCCGCAAAATTCATCCCATATTTAATTCTTTCAGATCACGGGATAAAAAAGAAAACTTCATGAGCCGTATTTTTTAAACAAGTGGGAGAAATAATGAAAATGTTGGGTTCTCCAATATATCTTCCAATTAACAAGCACGATAACATCCAAGGATTTTTAATCCGCCGATTCATCCCCCCTGTCGAACGGTAACGTTTAGTTTTTGAATGACTGGCTCGAACCAACAAAATTTCATCGAATCCGAATAGTTACCCGATTCAAATTCTTTTCATTTCGTCGATTCTCTTAAATCAGACTCCTTTTTCTCCGCATAAATTTCGCATCCCCATTCTTAATTTCGAATCCATTACGAGTTTTATGTCTTTACTCCGACAAATATTTACATTTTGAGCAATAGGGGTGCAAATACTGGATATAAAGTTTTGATCGCAACTGTATGTGTTTTTTGAATGCTCACCGAGAGAAATATTAAAACAAAAACTAAACAATTCCGATTTTTTACTTTAAAAGGTCGATTTTACTTATGCATTTGAGTAAAATAGAGAAAACTGACACTCTTACGCTGTTAATTTTTTAAGGCTTTTTTACAAGATGAAGATGATAGTAGCATTTATTTTACGTATTGCGACTCGAAATAATCGTACTAGATCACCCAGTTCACGAAGTTACCACCAAAATTTAAACCCAAAGGGTGTTTCCTTGATGGAAATTCATATGCATATGCTACCAAAGACGCCGCCACAGTAAACATAGAGGAACCTCACCTTGGAATTGAACATTTGACATCTATGCTTGGGGGTTCGAATCCCGGTCTCGGCAAATCGATTATTCACCGTAAAATTTATCGCGTGGACATCATCGAGTGTCTAAGCCAAAGTAACTTAACATTTCCTGCGGTTTCTCTGAATTTATCTTTGTACTGTATGTGTTTAACGTTTATGCAATGAAGACAAAAACTGTTCCTCAACTGGAATTTTTGCAAAAAAATTAGGAAGTCGAATCGATCTATAAAAATCACGTTCAATGTTGGTTCGTTCGTTTCAAAAAGTGTTAATGACAAACGCTTCACGAGACAAAGTTGCGAATCGCCCTTGAAATCAAGAGACATATCAGAGGCAACCCATAAAAGAGGGAATCGAGTTTACATTACTTATTTCACGAAAAGGATTTGATACAATATTTCGAACCGATGAATTCGAATGATTCATTCTTGATTTCTGAAACAATCTATAATTAAAAGAATGCCTGTTCAATGTCCCAAAAATTTCATCTGTCGTAAAATTGGAGGAAATTTCCATGAATATTTACATTCAACGCAAGACGAAAATTCTATATATAATTCGTGTAATGTTATAATATTTAATTTTATTTATATTTGAGCGCTCGAAGTTGATATAAAAGTTTAAAAATCGAATGGAAATGTTTCCTCACTTCCTTTTTACAATTAACTGGCATTTACAATCTCTTTCCCATATCGTCCATTTAGTGATATTTTGATGTTTACGCAATAAAAATTCGTATTATTAATGATCTCTTGGCTGATCAATAATTTTTAGGATTCACTTACCATTAATAAAACTTATTTTTTTTCATCAATCTCGCTTATTTCATTTTTCCATTCCTATATAGTTTGACTGAAATATTTTTACTAATGAAATCAATTTATTATTTTAAATGGGTATTTTTTTATTAAATTATCTTTTTCCTTTTTTAATTCTTTAATTTTAGACCTCTTTCTTCTTCCCCATTTCCGTCTTTCCCATCTTTGCCGGTAAACATCTGATTAACGAAAATGTAAGTATAGGAATAATCATCATTTTCATCTATTTTGCGGAGACCTATTTTGGCTCATTTTTATCTCTGAAGAGTGACAGTAGAATCTTAGCTGAACGCCACATCGTTACGCAGGGGAAGGTTGATTTTGTAATTTCCTTAGAATGTTTGCTGAACTCGAACATTTTTTTACAGGTCTGTTATATAGAGCTCAACAGCAGTGTATTAAGCCAATCGGCGTGTGAAATTCACAAATTATCAGAGGTGAAGGGGGATCTAGCAGCTTATTTCCCTGTGCCATCGTTAAGTTTCCTGGGAAGATCACTCATTTTTTACGAGTTTCAAGTTTAAAATTTCATCGTAACTCTCAGTTTCCAGCCTCGTCAATTATCATTGAAGAGACGATTTTTCAGAGAAATACGAGGGTCATCCGGAAAGTAGTACCCGTTCGTGCCGCATGAAGTGCTGACGACGCGAGTAGCCGCTGGACGAGGTCAGATAGCTTCAGTGGCTTGTCTGCCTTCTCTGAGCCAAGTTGCGTGACGCTAGCATTGCCTGTGTTGTTTCTGTGATTGTTTACAATGTTTAAAAAAATTGAGAACGCCGCCAGTTGTGAAGTGAGGGCAGTGATTAAATTCCTCAATGCAAGAAACGTTCGCCCATGTGATCTTCATCGCCAATTAAAGGAGGTGTATGGAGACAATGTAATGGACGAGTCGTCTGTTCGGCGGTGGTGTCGCAACTTCAACATGGGGAGGGGGAACACACACGACGATGAGCGTTCGGGGAGACCGTCTGTCATTACAGACCAACTTCAACACGAATTCGTCAACTGAGTGAGCTCAGTTGACGAATTCGTGAGGAACGATCGGCGCGTCACAATTGATGACATCTGTGAGCATTTTCCCAATGTTTCTCGAACAATTGTTCATGAAATTGTTAAACACCATCTGCATTATGCAAAAATTTGTGCAAGATGGGTCCCTCGCGTATCTCAATGAGCTGGCGGCGAAGGACTATGCAGCAGGAATACAGAAACTTGTCACACGTTATGACAAATGCCTTAATTTGCTTGGAGATTATGTTGAGAAGTAGTTTAAAGTATCCTCTTCCAAATAAAAATTTTTATGTTTGTTAATATTTACTTTTGTGTCTTTATTTCACGAACGGGTACTACTTTCCGGATGACCCTCGTAGTTTAATTTCTCACATCAGTGGAAATCAATAATGTCCGACTATTGTCCATTCGGATAAATATATATTACATTGCGTCACTGATCATTGTATTTGCTTGCGTCGACTACTCAACCGAACGGTAACGAACGAAAACTGAAAGTACACATTCCAGTTAACTGAATTCCTCAATGCCTCAAACGATGGAATTTGTTTTTTTACATATGTAATAGCATTTCATTATTATTAATCTACCACTTAAGGTAGGTGTTGGATAAGCAAAGACTGAAAAAGGATAAATTTCTTAGCCCCGCCCAGCAACACAAAGCCTGACACCCCACACTACAATACTATCTTCTTCCAATCCGCACAATTTCTCCCTTTACTCCGTCCAACATGGCTTTACTTTCCCTACCCCTGCCACGGTTGCCGTAAGTTCTTCCCTTCATAACGGTCCTCAACATTCTATCGCGAATCAAAACGCCATGCTTCAATCTGTCTTGCCTCCTTAGGATTACTACCAACTATTGTCACACCTCCCCTTTCCCATCCTTTCTCATACCCACATTTTAAAAGCCTCAAGTCTACGCCAAACCGATTTGCTTCAACGACCAAGTTTTCGAGCCAAACACAACCATGATCAAAACTAATGTTTTCACGAGCCATTTCTAAATATTCTTATTGAATGTTTCGGACATTAATTCTGTCCTTAATATGAAAGATTCTTTACCTTGCTCAAATCTTCTATCTCTAATCGTACTACTTTGACCATCTTGGTCCAAGGTGCTTCCAGGATAGGTAAACTGTTCTACCTGCTCTACTGCTCTACCAGAGAAATACGAAAACATTCGCGTCGAGTGTAGCTCCATATTTAAGTCTCAGAAACATGAACCATAGAATAGTGGATCAAAAGAGAATACGAGGCTCCGAAACCTGGTGAACGAGATGGATGCTGAAGACCTATATTTATTTTATCAGCACTAGCATACCGGCTGAGGGTGGGCCTCTGATGGACTATAGGACTTACACCATACAACTTAGTCCCAACTAACGCGAGACAAAATATTCTTAGACCTCGCTCTACATGCTTAAGGTCTACTGGACAGACAAAAATAAGAAATGAAGAATTTTGCGGAAGAGTAGAGGAGGTAAAGACACTGGATAGTACAATAAGGAAAAGATGTTTTGAATACACCTTGAACAGTGGATTTGTGGAAGAACAACAGAAGGTAAAACAACAAATGGAAGGTAAAGGAGTAAAATCATAGATCAAATCAAAGTTTGAAATGGGATTGATGGAACGACAGTTAGGGCATGATTAGGGTCTAAAAAATAATTAGTTCTATTTAAATGCATGCTCTTCCACTAGCCTTATGTGTTTTGCTATAATAACCCATTCTTTCCGAATGACCTCATTAGTGTTCTGTTCATCTGTTTTTAAGTCTCCCTTTCAATCCCTCGTCCCTCTCCGCGGGGGGAAATTCCTGCTACCTGCAACGTTGGGTCGCATTCCCTGCCTTTTACAGACTCTTTGGGGGTAGAGTGTTTCGTGGTGCATTTTCATGTGGTAGTGATGTTTCAATTTCTTGCTTGTTGTGTCCTGGCTTCCGTGTTGTAGGATGGCTTTCGTGCTGCATCATGGGGTGCAGTTTTTAAAGTTGTTTTGCGGTATATGTGTTTGCATGAGTATTGGATGAAAGGATTTTTGCATGAGTGTGCGCGCTGCTGTGGGTGTAATTTTCCGTGTTGTTTTTTTGAATGTGGTATTTTTCCTCTTTACGGTTGGTGACCTAACACCCCCAGCCACACGCCCTTGCGGCGGCTTGCGGGGTATTATGTAGATGTAGATGATTGTTAGGGACTGTTCGCATTAGGGAGGGAAACGTAGAGGGCTGTACAAGCCAATCTTGTAATTGAAATATCAACTGATGATGATGAGATACTTGGCGGTGGTAGCGCTTCTTAAAATGGTGTCCCAGGCGAAAAACAAGGAAAACTTTCAAATACCTCATTCATTGAAACAAAAATTGTATCTTTGGAGTTTAATTAAGCTATACACGTAAGGTCAGCTTCCCAGCACTGTTATCGAATATTGCAGGACCTTGGAGTCGGTGGGGGAAAATTGCTGCTTCAAGAATCCAGAATGGAACATGAACATCGTCAGGAATTGTAGATTATATTAGAACTTAATTAGTATTGAATCTGCAAATAAATATCACTGTCAGAGTAATAATAGTCAAGTTGAAGTCATGGATTCGGCTAAGTACCTATCAGATCCAAAACAAATATATACATCTACATAATACCCTGCAAGCCACCGCAGGGGTATAAGGCGGGGGGTGTTGTGTCACCACAAGTAAAAAAGAATAAAGCCAAACACAAAACCAACAAATTCGTGCAAATCTAAACCCACAGAGTCGAATATATTCTTGCGAAAACATTTTTACCTTACATGCATGCAAATACACACACTATCAACTAACATACACATGCACATGCGAATGCCGTAAAAATCATCTATCTAATAGCGTGCAAATTTGAAAAGATGCTGGAGGAAGACTTGGTTCAAAAAAAGGGTTAATTCACTTGATAAATTAGTTATTTGGTAAATGAAAAATAGGATAAAAATGAACCACAATATAAGACATGCCCTCACCATGATAAGACAGGTCATGCAGAATCGTAAAGTAAGAAGGGAAAATTCTACTACTACATGAATGGATGCCATAATTACAGCATACCCAGAAAAAAATCACAACATTCGGGCAACGTTCTGCACCAGAAATCTCCATGCAAGATGTATTTTTTTTAACACACTCAGTTAGATGTTCGAATATTCCGGATCGAAATAAACAAGAAGCAAAAGCATGTGCGCCTGATCTTCTTCATCTGCCCGTCGACGGCGAAGGCCTTGCAAAGGGTGTTAAGGGCAACGGACGCAGTGAACGAACTCCGGGGACCGATTCATCGGAAGGAAACACATCTCGAGAACCGAGGTCAGCAAGTGGGGAGAGGTGCTGCCCTTCACCGCCTCCCCCCCCCCATCTCCCCCACCAATCTCCCGCTAAACACGCCCACTCACTTTGAGACAGCAGGCAGACGGTCGACGTCCGCATCCTCGGGAAAGTATCGCAAGAGATGAGTAGCGAGTGGAAGATAGTTGGTTTTGTGACTCCTAGGTGGGGAAAAACTAGCGAGACCTGCCCGGGGCACACCTACCCTGATTTCCATGTGGGCAATTTCAACTCTTCTAACCTCCACCCCCGCCCCCGAGATCAGCATCATTCCCGAATCATCAAATATATATCACGTGCATTGTACAGGAGAGGAATTCTTACGTAAGGAATCAAGATGCACGCCGTGGAAGTCAGAAAAGAGGTTTTTGCATAAAGTGGACGACATTTGGGGTAGGATTAGGGAAGAGAAGGGTAACTGGCGAACGGAGACAAGAGCAGAGAGAGAGAGTGGAAAGGGCACAAGAAGTATTAGACGACAGCCATCGCATTGCTTTCAACACTTACTCGTGGTCAACGGGTTTAAATTAAACCAATTCGTCTTGAATCACATCTCTTGTTACCCAGGCGTCATCCACCGACAATGATCAATGATCGATCAACATTTTTTCAAACATGATTTTCGTTTCAACAACGGAAATAAACAGTAATTGTTAGACAACATTGTTAACTTAATGATTATGAAAGCACTCATCAAGCCAACAATAAGAGATTATGTTTGACTCTAATGAATAATTAGTGCTCGTCATTAATTAATTATAAATTTTAATAATGAGGTATAAATGTAATGACCTCGAATGTCATGCAAAGTGAGAAAAATACGTAAACGGGTTATCAATGTCCGATGATGTATCACTGAGTATCAAAAAAAGTCTATGTAATAAATGATAAATTAATTCTTTTATTCAATACGCTAGGAATGGTATATTATTAACATTTTGCCCACGTTATTGTCCACTTCATAATTTGATTTCTTAAATCCTGCCCTGACGTGATCCATCAACATACATTTTTTATTTATTTATTTAGCCATTAGTCCGAAAACAGCACTGGCCTTTACATCGGACTATTAACAAAGAATAGCAATGGAGACGATTGCAAACACCCAAGGCCGAGGTGGAAGAAAACCCACCCAGGCGGGAATCGAACCCGCGACCCATGGATTGGCAGACGAGAACGTTACCCCGCCGCCACCGAGGCCGGCGGGGTAACGTCCATACACCAATAAAGAATATGAGTAACTATTATCGCTATTGAATTATTGGTAAGTCAGGTTTTTTAAACTGCTACATAGGATCACCAAATACGTAAATATACCGTCTGATCGGGCAACTAGTTTTCAAATAGAGGATTGGGTTGAAGTTTATCTCCAAGAAAATTATCTAAATATGCCAGAACGTCTTATCTTCCATCTCCTCCTACTTGTAAATATTAATTATTGTCATTTGTATATGTTCCTAATCCTTCATTTGCATAAAATTATTATTATTTGATATTCCACTATTCAATGTATGGACACAGACTAGGCATCAATACATTTCCTTTCCTCAACTAACAAAACACAAAGTGACATTCAACGCTAATATAAGCTTCAATTCCACATACTTACTTCCTTTCATTCTGTACAAGGGTACTATTCTTTGCCTACCCCTTCCTCATCTACCTGGCTTTCACCCCTCCATCACAGTCCTTAACATCTCAGTCAGCAATCCAACTTCTATACATCTATCTTTCCTCTATCATTTCGATTTCTCCCAGCAACCCTCTGTCCTCCCCTTTTCAATGACTAGTACTTCCTCGTTTATTTTCCTTTCAGTTCATTTTATCTTTTCAACTCTTCTCCACACCCACTTTTTACAAATCTTTTCCATTTACAATCCTAAGCAATGTAAAATTATCCCAAAAATTGTAATGGATAATAAAATGCCTCTAAACAAAACGTCACTTTGAGGTGTAGGCATAGATTTTTGGGCACAATGCTAGATTTTCCGCAAATAATGAAAATATTGGGTGAAATATTTACTGAGGCATTAGAATGTTTTTTAACATGTTTCCCAGTGTGTACCTACAAGGTGTGTAGAAAAGGAGGTATTGGGAACAATTCTGGTGTGACTGTACGTCGCAGCGCGCTCGCACCCCATACGCCCTGGGTGGGGGTCTAACCTTCAACACGCCCCAAGCGCCAATCGCCTGCAAGCGTTTGTTTTGGCTGAATCGTGCTTTTAGTGGACAATATCGAGTGACTCGGTGCAAGCGCAAAATGCAGCGAACGATTGAACAGCGGGCCGCCATCAAATGTTTTGTTGGACTGTGGAAATAAGGTACAGAGACTTGGGAAATGATTCGCCAAGTGTTTAAGGATGAAATAATGCCAGAAAATACAGCTTTTCAGTGTCACAAGCTTTTCAAAGATGGCGGAGAGTGGATGACGAGCACCTCGCTGGACGGCTGTTGACGTCAAGAACGGAATACAACGTGCAATGTGTGTGCAAAGTGCTGAATTTAGACCTTCGGTGAAATGCGCGCATGATCGCAGATCGTATTGGCATTGTTAAGATAATAGTGCAGACAATTATCTCTGAAAATTTGGCGAAGGAAAAGCTATGAGCTTAACTTGTCCCGCAGGTCTTGATGGACGACCAAGAGCAGAGTCAAGTGGCGGCTTGTGAAGACCATCTGCAACGACATCGCGACGATTCCCCAACCCCATTAGAGTCCCAACTTAGCACCAGCGGACTATTTCCTATTCCCGAAAGTGTAATCTTCCCACAAAGGACACCACCCTAAGTGCCGTCAAAAAAGCTTACATGCGTACCCATAAGGACCTTCCGGCATCCGCCTACCAGGGAGCTTTAGAGTCTTGGAAAGACCACTGGCTAGAGTGTTACGACGCTCAAGGGATGTACTTTGAAGAACTTTGAGGCGGTAGCAACATTTGGAATAAATATAGTTTTCCGATACGTTTTATGCTAACGTTGTATGTCATAACTAACCCGCAAACACTCAGCAAGAATCATCATTCTGGAAAAGATCAAAAACATCTTTGGAGGACCTCGTTGTCATGCATTTTCATTTGCTCTCAATTTCCCCATTTCTCCACTCCGGTGAATACGGAAAAAATAAATATTTGGACGAAATTCGCAGAGTAATCCCACATTGCTAAGGCTTGAAGGGTGTCTCAGTTGATTGAAAAAGTCACCGGGTAGTATTAACGGATTAAAAAAAAATATTGAAGGCGTTCACCATGAAATTGAAGATCAACGTGAATCGAGGCCATCCTGTTATCATTAGTGGAATTCATTACGTATGCAGGACACGTTAACCGAAATTGTCGGTCATTGAACAGGTGATTGATGACACGTACAGGTATATGTTACAACCGTTGTTCCTATACGCCAAGGCACGTTTTTTAGCACAAACTTCCCGTAATCTACGCGGAATCAAATAAGAATAGAAAAGTAAAGGTCATAAAAAAAAGCCAGACAAATTAATGTCACGTCGTGATCTAAAATTAATTGCACCGTAATAACTCAACTTATTTCCACACTAAGTTTTCGTTTAAAACTATTTAATTGTAAAGTAAGTCGTTAACTGTGCCATTGTTGGTGATTACGAATTTTTACCTTTAGTGTAAAACACAACAGGGCGTCAAAAAGTACATTGGTTACTAAAAATGTGTCCAAAAAAATGTTTATACCTATCAGGCGTGTTAAAAACTTGATATATAAATAGGTTTGAAAAAACTCTTTAGATCGATAAGTTAGTTGTCATCCTCCTGACAATATCAAATCACTTACGTGACCGCGTGACAGGTGAATTGTTGGGCATTCCATGGTAGTCCCGTGGAGGGCACGGGTTTCCATCCCTGATACGCCTCTGGGGCCCCCTCACCTTCACCCAAGCTGTGGGATTTTTCAGGTGCCTCGGAAATAATTATGGCCCAGGGAATGGAACTGACACCATATTGCTTCCCTGCTAATGCATGCCTTTTGGCAAGCTGTGTATAGCAGAGCCGGTTTAATATCTAGGGTGAACTCCACTGTTAATCATGACACCAACAATCCATTTGATTATTGAGATAGTCCTAGGTGAATGTATGACAATTGTATGAGCTGTATGACAAAATGCCACCTATTTAAGTTATAGAGGAAATGTTTGTTTATCAATTTATAGCTTACAACAGAAAATCGTTCACTGTCGTACATCTACAAAAACCATGGTGCGCTCGTGTAGGCAAGAGAGTACGGCATTGTTACTCCATCCTATCGAAAAATCTTGTATCCTATCTTACTGTTTGTTCCATTTGTAGAAGTTATACACAATTTATTTTTACCACGTGTTAACGTCTTCCAAAGCCTCCTTCTCTTTAAGTGTCCTTTTTGTCCTTCCTCTGTTGTTCTTCCTCTTTTCGAATTGTCCCAGAAGCTCAAGCAAAAATAGTATTCGTAGGTATTTAGGAAGACGACTGATATATGTGATTATTAGAGACTTTGGGGTCATTGACTCCATGTGAGATTTATAAGCAATATGATAGACATGAAAATCAGAGAATGAGTAAAATACGAAAAAGTTCTTTAAGAAAGGTTTTCAGTCTGTGTGATCCGGGGAAATAGGTGGTACAATGGTTGATTTCTGCGTCAGATGTGGGCTTGTTTTTATGTGGTCGGGTGGATCGGTGGATTTTTTCCACTCGACCATACACACCACATAAAAACAAGCCCACATCTGACGCAGGACTCAACCTTTGTACCACCTACGATATTTACCCGGATCACACAGACTGAAAGCCTTCCTTAAAGAACTGTTTCATATTTTACACGACAATGACACGACCTCATCCTTACTACCCCAATGTCCCTCTCTGAAGAATATCCAAGAAATGAGATTGGAAAAGACCTCTTTTAACAGTTGCGGAACCAGGTGGAACCATACGAGAGTGCAAGAAGGCAAAGGAAGAATGGTTAGAAAGCTGTTCTGAGGAAATTAATGACAACATGAAAAGGGGAAATTGGGAGATGGCTTATAAACTGGTGAAGAGGCAATTCGGGGAAAGAAAAACCAAATTGTAAAACATCCGAGCCGCTTATGGAAAAATACTAATATGAGATGACGACTTTGGGAGTAGATGGAAAGAATACATTAAAGTACTCTATAAAGCTCCCAAACCACTAGAAGATGGCTTAATTAAAGATGAAAGTATGATAGATAAAGATGACCGGTTTCAGCAGATATTAAGAAGCGAATTCGAGAGGGCTGTGGCAGAGCTGAGAAACAACAAGGCACCAGGAGTTGACGCAATAAACGGAGAAATAATAAAGGCACTCGGGGTCAAAGCGAAGGATGGCCTCTATGGAATAATCAAGTATAGCTACGACAGCGGAGAAGATAACAGAAGACTTCGAGAAAAGTATAATGATTGCAATGCCGAAGAAACCGAAAACAGATAAATGCGTAGAACACAGAACATTGAGCCTGGTGACTCAAGCATCAAAAATCCTTACTCGGATAATTAGCCAAAGAATAGAAGGAGGGATAGAAGGATACCTCTCAGAAAACCAATTCAGATTCAGGAAAAACCGAGGAGCAAGAGAGGCAATCCTCAGCTTGAGAGTCCTGGACGAAAAAATGAGACACGTAAATAAGCCATTATACATGGCAACCGTGGACAAGTAGAAGGCCTTCGACAACGTCCAATGGAACAAGATGTTCGAGAAGCGCTTGGATTGGCTACAACGAGAAAAAAAAAACTATCCATAACCTTTAAAAGAATCAGGTTACAACAATGCAAACGAAAATTGGAAGAAAAATAAAACATCCCTCTCGCCAGCAATATTCAACGTACACCGGGAAGGGGCAATGAAAGAAACACAAGAATTGGGTATCAAAGTATCCAAGGTAAATGGAGAAGAAACCAACATACTCCGGTTTGGAGATAACATCTTAGTAGCGGAGGAAACGCGAGAGGACCTACAAGCATCTCCAAGTGCTATGGATCAAGTACTGGGGGAATATAATATGAACATCCAGAAGAATAAAACTAAAATCCTTGTGTGCGGAAGAGAGAAGCTGAATGCAGATATCACGATTCGAGGGGTGAAACTAGAGCAAATGGAATCCTTCATCTACCTGGGAAGCAGCGTAACATTGGATTGAAGAAATACGAACGACATCAAGCGGAGAATAGCCCAAGCTTAGAACGCATTCATTAGGAAGAGGCAAATACTATGTTCAAATAACCTGATGTTGGAACCAAGGAAGCAATTTGTCAAGACTTTCGTGTGGAGCATGGAACTCTGTGGTTCCGAGACTTGGAACATTGGAAACGTGTACTAGCAAAGAATAGAAGTATTTGCAAAATGGTGCTGGAAGAGAATGATGAAGATTAAATGGACAGACAAAATAAGGAATGAGGAAGTATACAGAAGAGCAGAAGAGGATAGGACCATATGGAGAGCTCTACGACAAAGAAGAAATAGATGGATTGGACAAAATAGATGCATTTAGGCAAAATGGATTGATAAGGAATACAATAGAAGGAAAAAAGAAGGGAAGATTCCACGAGGAAGACCAAGAGACTTAAACATAGGACAAATTAAGAAGACATAAAACAGATTGTTTCACGGATTGAGGGAATCGACATTAAATAGAGTGGAATGGAGGGCTGCGGTAAACCAATCCTAGGATTGAAATACTGATATATATATATATATATATATATATATATATATATATATATATATATATAAAAGTATATATAAGTATATATGTATAAGTATCTATATATAAGTATATATATGTGTGTATATATATAAATATATATATAAATATAAATAAATAAATATATATATATATATATACTATATATATAAATATTTCTAAGTACTCTTCAATTTTTAAAATATCTAATCAACCACGGATTAATTTCACGCTCTGATTGCAATATAATCGACCCTCTAGTGGCTCCATTGCGATTGCTGCGAAATTGCCGTATTGGATTGAAGATTCGCGGAAGTGAAGCGGTAAGAATTTATACGATTCGTTAACTGTTTTTTGGGAGATATAAATCACTCGAGCTGTTGGACAAGCTCCGAGAAACATCCCCCTCAATTTCGCGGCTCTTAATCAGTGGTGTTTTTCAATTCCCCGTGAGCTCTAGACGAATAAATCCATTAAAATCCGTTGTTGGAGAAAATGAGGATGCGGTGGTGAAAATTGCATTCAGGCATGAAGAAAGTTTTCGAAACATCTGATATTGGCTGAAAACTCATTAAAATAAGGTAGAATTTAATATTATTAGTAATAATAATGGTAATGTTCAATGGTAGGGAAGTAGATCATATCCAAATAACCTTGTCAAGACAATAAGGACAATACAAAGAAGACAAGTATGTAATAGGTAGATAAAAAGACATACCTGTATTTACTGGTACAATAAATACGGGATACCATACCGGTACCTTGCATTTATTGTTTTCCCGATAATTACACATATACGTTAGGTTATTCCTATTATTGCGATAGCAATTTATGCGAAGAAAAATTGATTCTCTATGGATGAGACAAGTTTATTTGGTTGTCAAATTTCCCATAGCATTTTTACCAGGGTCTCGCCTACCCATTTGATGCGATGTTGGAATTATCACCTCCGTCCCAGCGTTAAAACTCATCAGACTTGTTCCTCGTTATCATTATTGCTACCGGTTATCCTGGTATCTACCGGTTAAGGTCGGTTGTGGGGGGACATATACGGTACAACTGTACATTGATTCATTGACTTGCCTCTCCTAACATAAAACAACCCGACATCCAACTTTTACATTAAAGACCCTGCTCAAATCCGCACACTTACTTCCTCCCATTATTCCGTCCAACATGTCTATCCTAATGCTGTCCCTTCCACGTTTGCCCAACATTCTTCCTTCTCATCATAATGTTCAACATCTAATTGTCAATATAAATATTTAGCATCCATCTTTCCTGCTTCCTATGGGTTTCTCCCAAAAACCCCTTCTCTTCCCCCCCCCTCCCAATGCCTAGCACACCTACTTGTTTGTGTTCCTTTCTGTCCACTTCACCTTCTCCTTCCTTCTCCTCACCCGTATGTATTGAAACTTCTAATTGATTATGATACTATGATATTCATAGATACTTTGGTGAATTTCCCAGAGTAGTCAGTGGCTATTAGAGTTAAGGAAAGTACCTATTTAATATCCTCTAAGGTTTAAATCTCTTAATGAACGTTATCAACCGCATTCAAACACCGCAATACCAGTCATAAACAAATTCACAAGAGTTACGCAAGTGACCCTTAAAACTCAAACGAACATAATAATCAACCTACACACTTTGCGAAACGTCTTTAATCGACGTTGCAGATGCTTTTTTATAGGTTTGATCGTCGTTTAATTTCCATAATACTCTTCGGTTCTCAGATTAAAAATTCCAAAACACTGAATTCTTGGTGTTACATTCCTTTCTTCCAGCTGTTTGAAATAGAATTTCACAGAATAAATCTTTATAAAAAAGCCAACTTGTATAGCTCCCTAGAAGATATTACACATGCAACCGACATTCCTGAACGTGAGACAGAGTTGGGATTTATTTGACGATCGCCCATCTCCTCACGTAAAAGAGTGTGGGTACCTACTAACCAAGTAGTATTCAGGACTGAATCGTTAGAAAGACGTAAAGGCGAAATAAGTTCCCTATTGGACAAATAGGGAACCATTGATCATCCACATGGCCATTCGGCTTGGAGAATTTGGAGTCGTCGTATTAATCATTCTATGGCCAGGACTACAAAACTTTACTTATTAACGGGTGTAAGTTTTAACAGATAAAATTCCGTGCTGTACATTATGGTTTATGCCTTAAAAATAAAGGTTCACTGTAGGAGGTCTGACCTTGTGAAATTCAATTGTTCACAAAAGCAATATTTACGACATGATGCATGTAAAATGACACTGCGGATTACTGGCTAGTAACTGACAGTTTGCTCATGGACAATGGAGGTCAATTCCGTTTACGACAATATCTCAGGGTTAGAATGATCGCTTTTGCCTTTAGCAAGCGAGAGTATCGATCATTAGTGTAGGTGAAAGGAGGGAAAAGGGCAGTTTATTTTCCCGGAAATCATTACGAAAAGAGAAATCCCAGCGAACAGTACCGGGAGAGCAATTAGTAAACTGGGATATTTCTTCTCTTACCTTGTTGGGCAAAATAATATGTCCCAAACTAATGGCAAGCCAAAAATTCGGTGTACATTAGATCATGTATGTGCATAGTTTTTTGTCTTAGATTATAATAAATGTAATTTTCAAAACAGGATGATAAAGTTTGAATATATCAACTTTGTGACCGAATAGTGTTTTATTTACTTCACCCAATACAATTAAGCGAAGAATTCTTTCAGGTTTCATTTTCAAAACCGAACTGCTAAAGAATTCGATAATTTGTGTAAATCTACCGTTATCGGGTACGAGAAAGAGTGCCAAAGTAAAAATGTTATATTGAAAGGGTGGGTCGCGGTAGTCCAGGGGTAGAGAGTTCGACTACTGACCGGAGGAGCCGGTTTCCATTCCAGGGCAAGCCTCTCTGGGCACCTGCAGCTATGTGATTTTTCAGGCACCTCATCTTCCGTGGTAACTTTAACCGGCAAAGGAAAAGGAACTGGCCCCCTACCCTGATGTGTGCATTTTCACACGCCGTCGGGCTTAGTACTGGGTGAACTCTACCACCACCTTTGGGTTGATTACTGTGTTTATGGTTTTTCTTTATTGGAATGGTGTATTGAATTTCAGCAAAAGATTCTCAAATTTTTAGTTTTTCAAAGAAATAAATAGAGAAATGTAACACTATAGTTACCGCCATGGGGAAAAAACCCAAAGTTTATGATAAAAAAAACGATTTACAAGGCCATACTGTGCTCGCACTTAATGATGTAATATACGAAACTGTGACAAACTTTGCAACGTGACTGACACATTGTACCTGTGAGAACTGTGTCGGGGATATTTCAGATTTTAAATGGTGTATTATAAGTGAAATCACCTAGATGAATTATCAGTTTACGGCCTCACCGAGGTAATACTTTAAGTGTAGTAGAGTAGATTGTAGTAAGAGTAGATAGATAGATAGTAGTAAGAGTAGATTGAAAAACGGACAGGTTCAAATTCTCATTTTTTTCCACCGATGATAAGGTATCGGATTAATTATCAAAGAGTTCGCTCGGAAAATATTTTTTTTAAAGTAGATAGTCAAGTCCGTAGCATTTGCTCAATCTAATTTATATTTTACTACAAGAATTATTATCATTTCTTCTCGCAGTAGCAGAGTAATAATTTAAAACTTGACGCCCTAGGGTGGGAAACGTAATGAGTGAAAAAGTCACTACACGGTTTGATGCAGGCATATAACGACTTCGAAAGTCCCCAACATTTTATTAGCCAATAATTTCGATATTGCGTGCATGGTCTGGAATCACCCCTGTCACACATCCTAATTATGGCTTCAAAGGTGCCACTTATCATTAGCGGATCCCCCAGGGTGGGGCATGCAATGGGGTTATGTCCCCTACCTACTCCCCTCCAACAAGTCATCCACCATGATATGGTATTTCTTTTAGTATTCCATTCCAATAAATTGGTTTAAATTACCAATCACTACGAAACCGATTACATTTGGTGAAAATAAAACTGTTAACTTTAAATTCTTCCCGAAAGTTCATTGTTCTATCTCCCCGATCAGAATCCAGGGTCATTAATACCCAGGTATTGATTGATCCTGGAGTTGCCTCGGTTATTTCTCTTAAAACTTCATCATGTCAATACCATTACTTTGAGTAAACTAATTAATAATCATATTTATTCATTTGATTTTCTATGTTTTAAGTTTCAATTAGGAAATATTATTTTTCAAATTATACAGTAGCTTAGTGCTTCGACGAACATATAAAACAACTTGTATTTCACTTCCACTCTGTCGCTTTTAAATATCACCAGTTGATACATATTCACTTTGATACAACATAATATCATTTCATAAGATTCACATTTGCTCAATGCGTATTGTACACCATGAGTTTCTCTCTATATCATTTTGTAAACTCCCCCCAAACTACAGAATTCAACCTGTGATCATTAATCTTCAACTTTTGTCCGCTAGATATCTCTTCCACCTTCGCCTGGATGCTTAATTATCCGAAAACGTAATGGATTTTTATGAAATCCCTCCTAATTCTACTCCTGCCTCCAACCTATTTCATACCACACTATTACAATTACCTCGGTATTTACATGAAAACGAGCCACCAGATATAATTGATCAAATAAATTCTTAAATAAAATCAAATAAATCTTTCTCGGATTTTATCAAGCATATATCAACTCATAGACACTGCTACTGTTTTTTTTAATGCATCATAGTACTTCATAAACGCATGCAGTAATACATTACCCCTCAAAAGACCCCTTCCGAGCGTGTGAGTGTATCTGCGTATTAATACACGACCAGCTGTTTTTTCTCTGGCAAGTTAGGGCAGGTGTAATCCGCGGAAGCACATGTCATCAACCCAAGAAATGAGTCCGAACCTCCTCCCGACCAGCCCACGGGAGAGGCCAATGCTCCTGGCCGTTCCACCACCTGATCCCCAAGGCTGGACGGCCGGTGACGGGAAGGGGGGGGGTTGCGGAGAGTGGGTGTGGGGGGGGGATGACAAGGGAGTAGGCCGATGCAGCAGCAGCCGGGGAGAATACCCGTTAGAATGGATCTGAAAGAGGGGAAACGGAGCTGATATATGTCCTGAAACTCGCCAATAATCTAGATCTGAGCCGTATCCAGCGAGCCACTCCGGGGTGTTGGGCAGGGGTTGTTAAGGCCGCCTACACGATGCTCATTTCATTAAATGTAATCAGAATGTTCAACATTGGATGCGAAGTCATTACCAAACTTCGGATGAATCGTTTTACGCGCACGGTCAAACTCTCTTTCGACTTCTGCGTTGTATTTGCAATCAACTCTTTTTGTGTTTTCATTGACGCCAGTGTTGATTGACAAATGATGCTAATTATTGCGCAACAATCGACATTCTCTAGATACGGCCCCACTAAATGTTTCTTGGCAGTTGAATGCAACAATTGGGTGGGAAATAAGTATCGCACTTAATTCTGTTTTCAAGACTGTAAATCGAATTCTAGTCATCAATCGATTGCGAGACACCATTTTAAAAGGACAACTTTTAGAAAAGTTACTAACCATAATGGAAATCGGTGATGGTTAGGTCCTGTAAAAGTCCTTACCTTGTAAAATTACATCGAAACATCGAAAGATCAAAGAGATGGTAAAATTTCACTAACAATTTCTAGGAATGGTGTTTCCTCGTTTAACACCTTTCAACCGATGGGACACAGAAATATCCCAAAAGTTTGTGAAAATCAATGATATACCTACCTTCAGACATTGTCTAGCTACATAAAAATTGTTGTTCATGCTTAAGAACATGTGTGATTTAAAAAAAACACGATAAGTGCCTGTTGTAGCTGTGCTTACAAGATTTAAAAAAAAACAATTGTCATGAAATACCGCGTTGAAAAATAATAGCATTTAAATATTTGCTGGATTTGATTATTTATCAGTTAATATTACTTGTGAAAAAGAGTTTTTAAGGAAAGAGGACTTCGAGTGAGCTGTAATTCCAAGCTACAATCTACGTATTTGCAAAAATAGTTGGGCGTGAATAGGTAGGGGTGATCATTATAATCACTGGTCATGAACTGTGAGGAAAAAAAGTAATTAATTCCGTCAACCTGTCCCCCTGTCCTAAATATGATATGCACGCTGGTTTTTTCAGCGCTGTAATCAGTACTGAACTTAGGGTTTTTAAAATCATATCCTTTAAAAGGGGGATTCATGTTCAATAAAGCACTGTAATAAACCCGAAGTTCGGTCAGATAGGTGAGGGTAGAGCTCACCTAGTACAAGGTTCAACGACGTGTGAAATTCACACATCATGGGGAGCCAGTTTGCAAGGTTTCCCAGGAAAATATGGCAACGGAAAAATCATACACTTTGAGTGAATCTGAGGGTGTCCAGAGGTGTCAAAAGGGATCGAACCCGCACCCTCTGGTCAGTAGCCCAATTAGCAATCCACAGGACTACTACGTAATAAATTTAGCCTTCTCGAGGAATCTTACCATGAAACTTTGGTGCTAGAATCGGATTAGATTTAACTGAACCACAATTGATGAATTGAATTTTATTATCAGCATTATAGATAAATAATCGAGATACCAATTGATTCCAACTACCAATCACAGACGAGTAGGGACGTCCTCCTAGAGACCATCTATTGTTGCGCCAGAATCATCATTATTCATCAATCAATAATGGCGTAAAATAAAACCAAGCGAAAGAGTTTACGCAATCGGTAAAATATAGGGAATAATTGGATCCTGTAAAAAGATTCATCGGAATACTAAAAACCCAGTTTTCAGCCAATATTGAATATCCTCATTTCAATAAATGAATTAATTAAGGCGCAAAGAGGTCTCAAACAAGTATTCCTCAAGAACCAACTAATTTTATCAATTCTCCTCCATGAATACTTATCTATAGACTCACCTCAATCTATGTTCATTCCCTTTCCTCATAAATTAGAATCGGTATACGTTGAGCACTCCTTATGAAACCCCAGTGTAAATCTCTTCCGCCGAATTTCCGGATTGTAAAATAGTTTTCATGCCCTGAGATAAATAGAAAAAACCGTTTGAAAAAACGTTTATATCCCACTGCTAGCTTTGAAATCGTGAAATGAACCAAGCCATCGTGAAGGAGCAAGATCTTTTAAAAAAAAGTCTTTCACCAATTCTCAGAAGTCGATATTATTATTGAAAATTATCTTTCGATAATTTTTCCATCGCAATTCCCTCTGGTCCACGCGGAAAGGATTTTCTCAGCGCAATGCCCTCTGGGTCGTTCCCTTCCCCCTACCGATCCTTAGGCAGAGGCTTTGACCTTGTCACGCGAGGATGATTGATGACCTCCCTGGTTCGCGATCGATGCTCGAGGGTTAGTGGATGTTTTCCTCGAGCCCTTTAATTTGCACTCGATTCGATTCCGTTCCAATCGACACCATTTCGACTACAAAAGTGCCGAGATTTTGGAGTGGCTTGCCCTCGCCTTCGGAGTAATTTTCCTTCGTAGTAAGAACACAAGAACTTGCATGTAAGTAATCGCTGTCAGAACAATTATGACGCGTTGTAATTATCCTAACAGCGTTAGCGTACTGATGGAGTGATCTAAACGCAGTATCATATAAAACTTTTATTCGTTGAAGAATTTCGATACATTATTAACGTCGTGTGATAAGGCATAAAGCAAATAAATAAATATATAAATATGTAATATATATATATATATATATATATATATATATATATATATATATATATATATATATATATACATATATAGAAATAATATTTGGACGGCACAATATAAAACAGATAAAATAGAACCCTTAAAAGGACACTCACATTGTAGATTATTTTAGCTTTCGGCCTTTTCCGAGGTCTTCAAGTAACACTTGAAGAAGGCTTCAACATCATCTATATATATATATATATATATATATATATAGTGTATATTTATATATATATATTTATATAAATTTATTTATTTATTAATGAGTGTGAGTGTGTATATAGGTATATGTACATGATTAACATTCCATTGAACATACTACCTTGATCAAAAATTTCCCGGAATTTATTCAGAAAATTAAAAATACAAGTTTATTTATCTAAATCTATATTGTCCCCTTCAAAGTAATCCCCATCGACTGCAACACACTTATGCCAGCGCTTGATCCAATCCTCGAAACATTTTTTATATTCGGTTTTCGGTATGTCCATCAGTGCTTCCTGCGATTTTTCCATTACTTCCTCTCGGCTGCTAAAACGCGTTCCCCGTAATGGTTTTTTAACTCGATTGAACAGAAAGAAGTCACAGGGAGCCAAATCAGGTGAATTCGGTGGCTGTTGGATGGTATTTGTTGCATTTTTCGTCAAAAAATTACGAATAATGATAGCACTGTGCGACGGTGCGTTATCATGGTGCAAAATCCACGAGTTTTCTGCCCACATTTCTGGTCTCTTTCGGCGAATTGCTTCACGCAAACGTCTCATAACGCCCAAATATTACTCTTTGTTTACTGTCTGGCCTTCTGGCAAAAATTCATGATGCACTACACCGTTGTAATCCATGAAAACCGTCAGCATTGCCTTCTTTTTTGACTGAAAACGACGTGTTTTTTTTGGTCTCGGCTCATTTGGTGAACGCCATTCACTTGCCTGATGTCTGGATTGCGTGTCGTACTCATAAACCCACGTCTCATCTCCAGTAATGATCCTTTTGATGAATGGATCTTGGAGAAGTTGAAGTGTGCCGCTCCATTCTCTGGCGCTTGGTTTCTGGGTCGTACTCAAAACCCAAGACTCGTCACCAGTAATGACAAGTTCCAGAAAATGGTGGACATTTTTAATCTAATCCAAAAATTCAAGGTACCTTTCCCTCCTGATGTCCTTTTGGTCTTGCGAAAAGTTTTTTGGAACCATTTTTGCGCAGATTTTTCATCCCATATTCATTGGTCAAAATCCGATGAACGGTGGTGTGAGTCAAATTCAACTCTTCCCCAATCATTCTATCTACCGACAATCTGAACGCACAAGATCCCAGATTCTGTCGACAATTCCATCGGTTCTCGAAGATGAAGGCCTTTCGCTTCGTGATTCATCTTCAATCAACTCCCATCCATCTGAAAATGCCTTCAACCATTGAAAAACCTGGGCTCTTGACAAAACACTATCTCCGTAGGCCTACTGAATTTTAGCAAGAGTTTCCATTGCACTGTGCACAAGGCTGAAGCAAAACCTGATAGCACCCCGCGGCTCAAAATTGATGTCGTTCATTTTTTGAACACAATATAAAAAAACTGTTTCACAAAAAATCGCTACGAACAACCAAATGACTCGAGCAAGTTCGAACCCGTACGGAAGGCCGATCACATGTTCTCCTGCCGACCCTCCAAGCCCAGCGCATCCAGTGTTGCCAGATCGAACGCTACATTAGCAGTCTCATTACTTAATTTACAGACCTCGTTTTCTGCATAAAAATGCATATTAAAATTAAAATGTAATATTTTACAATGGCCAGTTTACAGACACTACTGTTTCGATCCTTTGGCATGTATCAGGTCTGCATTCTTACTTCGTTTTATCCTTCATAGTTTACGATAAAATCTCTGCCATGTATCGTTTACTCCTTGAAAGTAAAGTTATGCCGTCCGTAAATCGTGGTCTATTTGATTCATGTATTCCTCTAAGCCGCCTTATATCTTTTTCTTGACCTCATTTATTGTTTTTTCGATGTACTCATTGAAGAAGATAGGTGACAATGAGCAACTCTACCTTGATTATTTATTTTTTCAGATTATTCTAAACTTTCACCACACTTAACCGCTGCTGCCTGCACAATAGTTGCAGTGTGTTTATCAATTTTCTGCCGACATGGTTCAATCCAATATCTTTTACGAGAGTATCATTAGATTTCACTTGAAGTTTTCAAAAGAACTCTCTAGATTAACAATGAAAATAAAGATCGCTACTTATTGCATTCACTTGCCCACATTCGTCTGTAAGCATTATTAAATTCAAAGTCTTGTCTAATTTTCATATCATGATGGTAATTCGGCGTTTAAATTATGAGACATAATGGTATATAGGGAAGGGGAAGCCATATACGTGTATCTATCTTTCAAGTGTTTGGAACCATTGTGGTCAAAGGAGTAGGAATTTAAGAGAAAGGAATACAACTCGTACATTGCAAAAAAACTCTCACTAGGAGGAGAGAGTGGATCATAGGGACGCTTAGTAAGGGAAATAAGCGTGCTTGTAAAAACTTTGCCATTGATCGAGGTATTTTACGGCTCAAAAACTTGGTCGTTGAAACAAGGTGATCGGTGCAGTTTCGAGGCTTTTGAGATGTGATTCTGACTAAGGATGGGAAAGGTAATACGGACGGTAAATAAAACAAACAAATGAGTACTAGATATGGTTGTGTGAGGAGAGAGGGTTGTTCGGAGAAGCCAAAGGAGCAGGAAAGATGGATGCATAGTTTCTTGATTAGCAATGGAAAGTTGAAGATTGCGATATGAAAAGGGAGGACAAGAGGCAAACAGGGAAGGGGCTTGAATAGGTTAGGAATGTTAGGCGAAAGCATATACGGAATTGAAGAAGGTTTATTGCAGTGTGGGATGACCGATAGGTTCTTGTTAGGCGATGTTAAGAAATGTTGGCGTGTTAAATTTGTGACCATGTAATCCAAAATACTACCTTAAAGTGTATACAACTATAGTTATATTAATAATATGCATAATAGTAAAGTAATTATAGAAATTCATTTATACTTAGGTTAAGTTAATAAATCTTATACTTGTATACGTCACTTTGCTGTACAACATTATTATAATGAAATAATCTTTGTATAAGTCCACAAGCTTTAAATGGCTTCTGCACCTCTCGGAACATGTACGGAAAAATATAGTGTTGTGAAACTTACTTCATTACATGTATATTTCCTTCACTTCGTTTCGCCCATTCCTGCATTGCACTGAGAATGAAGACAAAACGAATATCATTGGATTTAATCCAGATAAATATTCAAAATCAATTGCAACGTGTTTCCTTATGTAAGAGTTAAAACTATCAATTATTGATGAATTATATTTTACTTTCTGACACTTGATATATTTCAAAATCAATCAAAATATTTTGATGATATTATACTTTACATCATTAATAATTCATCACTGATTACGATTTGTCCAAATTTTTATCTTAACCATTCGATAATATGATAATTGATTATGAATCTGGGTAAAAGACACTCACTTTCGAAAACATTGGTAAATGCCTGTTGAGACATTTTACTACTCATTTTGTCGGGCGTTTTTAAAGTGTTATTTTATCCAAAAGAAAAAATCTATAAAAATGTGACCAATAAGTCTGCGCCTGAATTTTTCTCAACGGCAAGGCAAAGTTTATACATTCCAAATACGATGAAGAAAGACGGGTTGATGAGAAGTATGAGTGTGAACAGTGAAATGCACATCCAAATATGCCCGCGCCGAAACTAAAATCCTGGTCGTATACCATAAAATATATAAGTAACCATTTCCGTGAAAAAAAATCGACGTAGTGATGCCGTTGATTTCTTCGGAGCTTTGCAGCCAGATTACTCCGTTGATGTAGACAGCCGTGAACGTCTTATGGTTCAAGGTTGAACAATGAGGCAGAGACATTGTTCGCAGTATTGTAGTAGATATTAGAGGAGGCGACAGACAACTAAGGGATTTTATGACATTAGGGATCGATGTGGTTTATTTGAAAGGGTAATGAATTGCTGGGAATGGGAGAAGTAGGGTGAAACCCAGCGTCGACATCAGCTCACTCTAACATCAAAAGGCTCTAATTGAGCTAACAGTTAATCTCCCCACGGCTTATTCCGCTTGAATTGCGCTCTAAAATAGCATATCAGGGTTCGGAAAACCAAGCAAAACTCCAGGGAGGCATATTATAGGTTAACTTTTCACGTGCGACATGTATCATATTTTCATTTTTACATTCCTTTTATACGGATCCAAAATATTTTGATTGGGGATGAAATGTCGAAGGCTGTGATATAAGGGAGAACGTTAGCTATGGGAAGTAGCGGAGGGGGGGGACATATGGATTTGGCCGGAATGAAGGAAGATAACATTTTTATGGATTTGAATGAAATTAAATCGTAATGTATGGTGTCAGGTTGTCTTGTTAGGTGAGTTTGAGAAGTGAAGTGATGTTAAGTAGGTGTCAATGCAAACCAATCTGAAACAGCTGGCTACCGAATAATAATAATGTAAAGAAGAAAACTGGGGGACAGGGATACAAGTATGGCATACAAACACGAACAAGTATGGAACACCTAAAGGTGTCGCGACGAGACGAAACCCGAATCGTGTACATTGAAATATTTGTGGAAATATTTATCCACAATCAATCCCAACAAAATATAGAGATAACCAGGGTTACTGAGAGGTTTCATTAAATACCTCAATCAGTTTCCCACATCCCCCAGGATATTCGAGTGACAAAGAGATCTTTTCTGGTCCTTTCAGAGTGAGGAAATGCACGCCCGTGCTATTTTCTTCCGAGTTGCACTTCCCACAGCCTTAAACCTTAGCCTCGGACAATTTGTAGAACACAGGAAGAGGGAAGGGTGGGTGTAAGGCGCATTGAGGGGAAAAAAGGCAAGGAGTGGAATGAAGGGGACCATCAGAGGAAAGGGAGAAAGAGGGGATGCCTGAGGTGGCGGGGAGAGGGAGACGGGAGGTTTGAAAATTTTGGGGGAAGTCAGGAGAGAGAGAGGGTCATTGGCACCGGGAGGGCTGCTTCTGAGTCACGTTATGAGGGGGGAGGGGAAGGACGACGAGACTGGTAGCAAGGGGGGAGGGGGGAAGTCGTTGCCTTTGGAAAAGGGGCGGGGCGTATAAGGGTGGGGGGGGGAAGTGGAGAGAGAGAGAGAGCGTGGTGCGACGGGGATGGGGTTGAAAAAGGGAAGCGGTGGATTACGGGGAACTGGGAAAGGGTCGTCGCACTAGCAGCAACACCAACTCTGCCGATCTTGTTTCATCTACATCTACACAATATTCCGTAAGCCGTCGTAAGGGAATGTGGCGGGGGGTGTGGGGTATCAAGCATTTATTCAGAAATTTTTTTAATATTATTTTTGATGCAACAAATTTCAGAGTGTAAAACATCATTCCCCTTGATCGGGATCCGAACCTGGATCCCTTGATATCCGGCCGAGTGCTTTAGCCAGTTAAGCTATCGAGACGTCTTCTTGAACTCTGAAATTTTAGGGCTTTTAAAGGAACAAGACGTTATGACGAAATTCCGTACATACAATGTCACAGGCATTCGGAGTTGTGCGCGACGCGCCACAGTCGACGAGGATAAAGCGAACTTAAAACACTTAGGTTCTGTTTACCTTTGACAAATTCTAAGAAAATGAAATTGTTGCATTGAAATGCATAATAGCGGATGACTCCGTTAAAAGTTACTGCTGCGGCATCACTCGCAGTTTCTTGGAATACTATTTTTTTTTGGTAATTTACCGTTTAAAGGCAGAGGTTTTTCTATGGACATGCACTATATAGTACGTATTCATATGCCTGTATATATTTCTTGGGGTCGCGAAGTCAAAACCTGACACCCCACGCTTCAAGTAACTACAGGTATTTGTCAAGTCCGAGTACTTCTATCCCCCCGCCACGCGCCCTTGCGGCGGCTTGCGGGGTATTATGTAGATGTAGATTATGTAGATCCTTCATTCCGTTCAACATGCCTATCCTTTTCCTACCCCTTTCTCGTTTGCATAACATTCTCCTCTTCATAGTTTATCACAATCTTCAATATTCCATTATCGCCAAACAAAATGCTCTGCATCCATCTTTCCTGCCTCTTTTGTGTTCATGCCAACAATCTCGTCTCCTAGCCTCTAACCATGCCTAGTATTTCTTCGTTTGTTTTCTTGTCCATTGATTCCACCTTTTCCATTCTTCTCCACAGCCACACCTCAAAAGCTTCCTATATACCCCAATCATCTTGCTAAAACGACCACGTTTCCGCATCGTACAAAACCACGACTTTTTTTACACATTCATTTGCATATGTAATATATTTTTTTTAAGGTAATCTACCGGTTAAGTTCATAGAAAAACACATAGAGTAGTTTCACACTTACATGCTATACATGCACATGAAATGCAAATGCACCTGAATATTTTATTTAATTTTTATTTATTAGTAAATATAAAAGGGTACTTCCGTTTGTTTTTTTCATGATTGCGTATCGTGCGATGGAAGGAAAAATACTTGAATCTGTCTCTGACTGAGTATATCTTACTTATTTTATCCCGGTTTACGAATTCATCAATTATTTTTATCAAATCCCCACATTATATTGGTAGATTTGGGTTGTTGTTTAACATGAGGGAGATCGACTACTGAATCAGCATATTCAGAAATTATTTCTTTCCTCATGAGAACACTTGAACCGTTAAGTAATTGAAGTCTGGTGACCCAAAATGCCTTTCTGTGTTCTGAAAGAGCTGCTTACAGCTAGGTTAGAATTAGACTAGAAATATTCATCCCTTTGTACCGGCGTAAAGTTCTCATCCAATAATTTTAGTCGTCCGTTTTGAAAGTCTCCCAACCAAAGTTTTTCGATTTAAATGTGGTCCTTTATCTCCGTTCATCACGATATCCAATGAAATTAATTCATTTCTTCCCTGTAATTTTTTTTAAATTCTGATATCACGTCCTCATTACGCATGGATACACAAACACTCCTAGACTGGTTCTAGAACTGACTTAACTACATAAGGGCAAAGGGTAGGTGGGGAAGTTTCTGAAGTGGTGATTTGGGTGGCAGGTGAAGTCACAAATGCGATCTACTTATTCACCACGCCCATTGCGTGGTGTTGGAGAGAACGGGATATTTAAACGAACCCGACGCGAGAGGGCGAACGAAGTAGATCGCCCTCGGTCCGTGGGCGGGAAATCATTCTTCACTTGTTTTTTTAAATATTTTTCCCTCATTTTTGCGCGCGCGACCCGGTGACAATGAACTCTCCCAGACACGACGCGGGAAAGACCTTAATCGTTGAACTAGATCTTCGCGTAAAAAAATCTATAAAATGATTTTTTGAAAGAAGGAAAATGAAGAACTTTTTTCATGATTTTCAAACATTTCGAAAAAAAAACATTCTCGCACTCGTCCAATAGTTTCTCTCATTCTGAGTAAGTAATTGCATTCTGTGAGATATAATTATGGAGGAAGTCACCAAGTTTGCAAATAAAACATAAATTCCTGCAAAACATTCCAAGTCACGATTTTTTAAAAGCAAAACAGAAGAGCGTAGAGGAACGCAATGTTTTCCATCGGTTAGAGGAGACCTGTTCCTGTAAGAACTATAAAGGTTTTTAAACTAGCTC